>NC_089794.1:47687041-47954541 GCF_040412425.1 Macrobrachium rosenbergii | reverse complement strand
ATAATAATAAATAGATAAAAATATATTGAAATGCAAGGAGAATATTATTAGGGTAGTAATACAATGCATCTTTGCTTGAACTTCTGAAGTTCCAATTGTAAGACATCCTCTGGGAGTCTGTTCCATAGTCCAACAGTGTGAAGAATGAATGACCTCTGGAACTGAGAAGTTCGACAGCAAGGCACATTTACTGCATATTGGTGCTGCTGTTCAGCAAATCTGGTTGCTCTCGGCAGGTAAAGGGGATCAGGGATCAATTGTGAATGTGAAGACTCCCAGGAACTGAGTGGTACATGTTACAAAGTATAACACTCAGGAACAGGCTGACGAATACCACCAAACCCTGGTGTGTCCCGGCTTTATTGAGCGGGGAGAAATGTATATTGAAAAATATTATTTTACAAAGCCAAATAGTATGAAGATTAATCAGAGCTGGAAGTTAATGTGCAATAATGCCAAATTTGTAAAAATCGTAATGGACCAATTTTGAATTCCCTGTGTTGGTGATATATCATTTAGGACAGTAAATGAAAATTATAATCTTCTCTTGTAACTAATTTGTAAAATTTTATGTAGGCACGATTGCACTGTAGTCCTTGACTTCTTTCTTTGAAGAGTGTATGGGATTTGAATCTATGTTGACATCTTTGTTTATTATCTTGATGCATTTCCTGTGTATTTTGTAATTTATGTATTTCTTGAATGTACTCTCATACCCCGAAAAGGGTTGCTATAGTTTATAATTAAATCTTTGAATCTGTGAACCAGAATCAAAATTAGCAGCATTATGTAGTTTAATTCATAACATTTCCTTATTTAGAAATTAAAAGCAAGGTGTATATTCCAATGAAAAAGTCCAGGTTGTTTTAATACAACAGTATTTTATTGAATATAATATAAGTATATTTTATGGCGCTGCTTTTTACCAACAGGTTCAATGCCATAGCAAGTGGAATATTGTTGAAAGCCTTGAGCCGCATCCTGAACATGAGAAATATATGCGAAGGGTCTGGTGGACAGCCAACTCCACCTCGAGATGCCTTGGATTCCCTTGCTGAAGCTTCAGGGGGAGATATCCGTAGTGCTGTAAATGCCCTTCAGTTTGCTGTTACAAAAGGTAAGGGGAAATTTCTATTCTGTGTGAATATGTGGACATTTTTATCACGATGGTCTTTACTTCACTCATAACAGACATACTGTATTATGCTGTATTATAATTTGCATTCTTAAATCTTAACACAAATAGCCTGTTATCACAGGAGTGTTATTGCTTCTCATACTGAACACTGTTTATTGCTGTCACCTAGATCAAAATCTCATTTTCATATATTTATTCAAGGAACAGTAATTTTGTAATGTACATTTTATAAATTGCAAGAGGAAAAAATCGTAGAAGAGAGTGAAGGATGGAAATGATTAATTTTCATCAATTTTCACAGTTTTCCAAGATTGGCAGATATAATCACCTTCACCAGTCGTACTCATTTATTTAATGATTTACGAACTTGGCGATGAGTAGCTCCTGTATAATATGATTTGTATCCATAAAACATAAATCTATTTTAGAAGTTTTATTTAGGTGTAACTGAAGAAGTGATATTATTCTTGTTTTTTTTTACAGATGTGTATCAGTTGAAGGAGTTGTTTACCTCACAAAGTGTGAAAAGTTCATCTAAGTCGAAGTCCAGAAGCAAATCATCAACTAGCAAGGCTAAGACTACAAAGACAGGTGCCAGTGAAGAAGACAGCTTAGCAGTAATAGGAGGAAAGGATGCATCACTGTTCCTCTTCAGAGCTCTAGGGAAAATTTTATATTGCAAACGTAAAGCTTTGTTGCTGTTTTTAAAATCTTTCCATGGTTTTCATTGTTGCATTATTGTAAACATGAGATGTTTCATTTACTGTATGCATGAGAAGTTCCGTTATTGTATACAAGAATTTCACAGTGAAATAGGGTAAGAGTTACACTTATTAAATTGCACTGTCTCTTAAATCCTACTGTAACTTGAATATTTATTTATTAGTTTCCACCTGAGACAGATTAAATCATCCTATTGTTACAAATACTGAATGATGCTTGACGTGAGCTTAACATTTTATGTTTTAATGTTCAGTGGAAAATTAATGCATTAATTTAGTTTAATGTATTAAAAATAAGATTAGAAGAGTACAAAGTAGAATTTTTCAAGAACAGAATTATTTGTGTATTTTATAACGTACTTTACATTAGTCATATTGTGCATCTCAAAATCCTTCAGACACAGCAAAAGGCTGAATGTGTATTTGGGTTCCACAGCATCTGATGTCTGAACTTTTGAAGATCATAAATGTAGGTTTTTTAGAGGCAATGAGTTTATATTGAAAGAATTTATTAACATTGATTGGTTTTTAGTGAATGGAATGAAGATAAGCTCTAGGTATATGTGTATTGTTAATTATGTAAAAATACCAGTTTTTATATAAGTAGCTTACCAAGTAATTACATTGCTGTATTTTTTATTAACCAGCAGCTAAAAATTTTGAAATTCGTGGGTCGCGCTATTTTGTTTGGCTAGGTGACTAACCCTGCCCACTTTCGAGGTAAGAGAGGAACAACTAGCAAAAGTATTCAGTTTGTTTCTGCCGGCTAATGGCTGTACACCAGCTTTTAGCAGCAGCTCTGATTTTGGAATTCATCTTTCCTACTGATTTCTCATCGTATTTGAAGTATTCTTGCTTTGATAGCCTTTCGGTATTATTAGAGTTAGCCTCTGTTTATTGCCCTTAATTGTGAATTTCATTATAATTCAACTTTACCTGGTTTACTGATTGTGACTTAAATTGACTTGTTTGCCAAATGTCAGACTCAAGTTTGACTAGCTTTAGGTATTGCAGCAAAGGCTGCAATATGCGTTTGACTAAGGAATCGTATGATTCCCATTCTATCTGCACGGATTGTAGGGGACAAATTTTTTCAGAAGACTTACTATGTAATGAAGGTAAAGGCTGGGACAGTAAGAAGTGGAAAGCTTTAAGATCTCATTTAAATAAACTTGCCAGAGATAAAAAGAGAAAAGCGACAGCCAGACAGATTAGTAAGCCTTTAGCTAGTCAGGGATCTGTTGATCATGATATTGATAATGCTAACATTGAGATTGACGTGCCTGTTATTTCTGTTGATCCCATACCCAGTTCTCCTGTTGTGCAACCCGTTCCTTTACCCAGCTCTCTTGCTTCCTAACCCAACACCATTGCCAGCCTTGAGTGTAAAATCGATAAAAGGTTTGAATTGGTTGTAGAATCTATTGCACAATTAGCCTCATCAGTTAAGGTCCTTATGGATGATAAGAGTGATTCAGAGCACCCTGTTGTGCCTAGTGCCAGTGCGGCATCGGTGTAGTGCCTGATTGTGCCTAGTGTTAGTGATGTGTTGGTAGAGGGGGTGGCTGCCCGTCCTGCCGATTCTCCTAGGCAGAGGTCAATGCCATACTCCCCTAAACCTGGGATGAGTCAAACTGGTAGCCTAAGGAAGGTCGGTGGGGTCTGCCCACGGGTAGTTGCCCCCTCGGTTGAACCTGTTTGAATCCCAGGTTGCAGCCAAGAGGCACTGGAAAGGTGTATCCCTGGACGTGCATCGTCTTTCATCTAGCTCAGATGATTCCTCTCCCAGGCGCCAATGGCATTTTGTGGATGAATCACGCCCATTGAAAAGGCATGCGGGTGATGTGTTGCATTCTCCTCTAGTACCGCATAAGAAATTCAAAGAGGCCATTTGCAGTCCTTTCCTGTCTTGCAGTCACTGGGACAGTCCGGAGCTTTTTCCTTCTGTTCCTCCCTTGGTAGAGAGTCAGAGAGGGGCTTCCAAGTGTCTTGCTTCTCGTAAGCGCTCTTCGTCTAAGGCGTCTTCTTCTGAGCTTGCTTATGCACCCGAGACTCCTCTGGCTCCCGAGCGCCCTGCAGTGTCTGAAGCTCCCTTGACTGCCGAACTCCCGGTTTCTTCCGAGTGCCTGAAATCATCTCAGTGCTCATTGGCTCCTCCTCATGTTGCTGTGTCAGAGAGTCATAGAGTGCATGCCTTCGCCCGTCTGCTCAATGATTCATGGACTGCCAACTAAGATGAGGCACCCATTGGCGCCCATTCTCTTCCACTCACTTTACTTCTGTCACCGACACTTTGACTCCCTTTGCTGTGAATGTTCCTCGAGCAGTTGGGTATTCTTCTGCGTCTCGGACTTCCGCACTTCAGGCTTTACCCTCTTCTAGCAAGCAAGCGTCCTCCCTGGTAGACCCAATTCATAGCAAGCTCGACAGTATTTTGAGCCTGTTGAAGAAGGCTCCGTTGACCCCCCAACCTATGGACTTAGCTCTGTCTCCTGTATCCTCGGATGAGGAAGAAGTTATTGCTCAAGACATTCGTCCTTCAGCTTATGCATCGCTGGTAAGGTATCTTCTTGCTACCTTCCCGAATTGCTTTTCGCCTGCAGTTCCTCTTAACCCACGTCGACTTTTCTTGGGGAGTCAGTCTTTTGAGTCTTCGAGACTGCTCAAGTTAGTGCTTTCTTCTTCTGCTAAGAAAGCCTTCGGTGTTATTGAGGGATGGATAGCAGGGAAGAGGGAACAAGGTAGAGCCATTTTCAGCTTCCCTCCTTCTAGATCCAGGGGAGGAGACAGCTTTCTTATGCCACAGGGGAAGCTCCTTCTCTTGGAGTTTCTGCCTCCTCCCCTGGGGACTACCCCAGGCTGATTGATTCCTCTCGTAGATCTGCCTTTGCTTCAGCGAAGATCATGTTCAATTTGACGGAGCTCTCACAACTTCAAAACTTGTTTAAGGTGTTTGAAGTGTTAAGTTTACTTGATTGGGCAGTATGCTCTCTAGCCGGTAAGCTTAAGGACTGCTCTATATTCCTGAAGATAGTGCCTCCAACTTGCTGGGGGTCCTCTTGTGAATTGATAAAGGAATCATGGACGGTTCCCAGGAATTAGCTTCCCTGTACACAATGGGAGTCTTAAAAAAGAGAGAACTGTAGTGTTCCTACACCTTTAGGGGAGTGACTCCCTCCCAGAAGTCAGCCCTTCTGTTTTCCCCACTGGATCATCATCACCTGTTCCTGCAGGCTACAGTTCTGGGGGTTTCTTCGGATCTTCAGAAGAAGAGTATGCAAGATCTTCTTGCCCAATCCTCTAGGCGACCTAAGGAGGTGCTCACGCATACCTCCAGGACAGTCTCCCTGCTGCAGACTTGGCCCTTTTGGGGCAGCAGACAAAGATCCCTTTCTAGATCCTGTTCTTCCAGCAGATTCGTCTTGAGAGCCATTAAGAGATCCTCATCCCGTTCTGCCTCTTGCAAGTGAGAATTTCTTCCTCCAAACTTCTATAGGAGCCAAGCTCCTTCTCTTCTGTGAGAAGTGGAGAGAGAGGGGGCCAGAGCCCTGGATTGTCAATATTCTGAGGAAGGCTATTCTATCCCTTTCAAAGAAAAGCCACCTTTAAGCAGCTCTCCAATAACACTGTCAGCTTACTCTAAAGGCTCGAAGAAGTCTTTGGCCCTCTCAGAAGAGGTGTCGTCCCTTCTCAAGAAGGGGTGATAGAATTAGTAGAGAATGTGGGCTCCCCACGGTTCTACAATCGCCTTTTTGTGGTGCCCAAAGCTTCAGGGGGCTGGAGGCCAGTCCTGGACATAAGTGCTTTGAATGTCTTCATTCAGAAGACAAAGTTCAAGATGGAGAAAAATTCGAACCGTCATGTTGTCCATTCGCCAGGGAGACTGGATGGCATCAACAGACATGCAGGTTGCACGCCTCCACGTCCCAGTACATTGGGAATCGATGAAGTTTCTGAGGTTCGTGTTTGGGAACAAAGTGTTCCAGTTCCACCCTCTGTGTTTCGGGTTATCAACAGCACCTCAAGTGTTTACCAGAGTTCTCTCTCCCTTAGCAAAATGGCTCCATCTGATGGGAATCAAGATCTTCCTTTACTTGGATGATTGGCTACTTCAGGCCCAATCGAAAGAGAAATGTTCAGAGGACCTTCAAAAGACTCTTCTCCTAGCTCAGGGGCTGGGATTGATGATCAACGTTCAGAAGTCTCAGTTGATTCTGTCACAACGGAATCTTATTTGGCGATGATGATAGACTCTCGGAGTTTTCAGGTTTTTCCCTCACCGAAAAGAAGTCTTGCCTCAAGATAGTTCACAGATTTCTTCTTCTGGACCAGTGCTCCGCCAACAAACAGATGAGTCTTCTGGGGACGTTATCATCCATAGAACAATTCATACTCCCGGGCAAGTTTCATATGAGACGGCTCCAATTCTTCTTAAGAACCAGCTGGAACAGGAAAAAATACCCAGACTCTTTCATGTTCTGAGTGGAGCTTAGAAGGAAGGTTGTCTCAAGGGAAATCTCTCCTTCCGTTGAACCCCAACCTAGACTTCTTCTCAGATGCGTCAACCTAGGTTGGGGAGCTCTGTTGGGGGACAAGGAAATTTCAGGGACCTGGTCCCCAGACCAAAGAAATTGGTACATAAATGCCAAGGAATTGAGGGCAGTTCACTTGGGGTTACAATTTTCAATTTTTCAAAGAAGTGTGCAACAAGATGATCACAGTGCACTCCATCAGTATGACGGACCTGGCATATATAAAAACCCGGGGCACACTCTTTCTCCCTTATGAGATGGCAGTGCTTTGGGCAGAGCAGTTTCAAGTCAAGCTTCTTACGCATTTCTTTCAAGGGAAGCTCAATGTTCTGGCAGACGAGCTAAGTCGCCAGAAACAAATGTTACCCACGGAGCGGACTCTAGATCCTCAGGTTTGCTCGGATGTTTGGAAGTTATGGGGGACTCCGGTCATAGACCTGTTTGCGACTTCCAGAAACCATTGTCTCCCCTTGTTTTGCTCCCCAGTTCCGGATCCTTTAGTGTGGGCAACAGATGCCATGCTTCAGGATTGGTCAAACAGTCACCTTTATGCTTTTCCCCCTTTCAGCATGATAAGACAGGTGATCAACAAATTCCAGACCCACCAAAATCTGTCAGTGATCCTAGTGGCCCCCTTTTGGCCAACAAAGGAATGGTCCCCGGATCTTCTCGACCTCCTCGCAGACTTTCCAAGGCTGCTACCTCAAAAACCTCATCTGCTAAAACAACCCCACTTCTGGTGCTTTCATCGGGTGTTGTCTACTCTGGCCCTGACAGGATACAGACTATCAGGAAACTTCTTAGAAAGAAGGGGGTTTTCAAGATCGGCTTCACATGCTCTTGCCAGATGCGGGCGACAGTCCTCTGATAGAATATATCAGGCTAAGTGGAAAATTTTTAGAGAATGGTGTAGAAAGCACAGAATGTCATCTTCTCAGACATCTATAGCCAAAGTAGCAGACTTTCTGCTATATCTTAAGACCAACAGGAACCTGCCATCCTCGATGATCAAGGGTTATAGGGCCATGTTAAGCTCTGCCTTCAGACAAAGGGGAGTGGACCTTTCCTCTAATCAGGATTTATCTGATCTAATTACAGTAAACCCTCCGTATTCATGGATTTCTCTGTGGAACGTATTTACCCATTATTCGCGGAAAATTCGCCCATTCGTGGTATTTTTCACTAAGAAATATTTACTGATTACTGTATTTTCATAACATTTTCATGACTAAATGCATTTTTTGTGGTAAAACTATTAAAATACTCAGGTATAAGCATTTTTAGAGTTTTTTTTGTGTTTAAACTATCAAAATTGGCAGTTCTGAGTGTTTTTAGAGGGGTTTTAAGTATTCGCGGATTTTAGCTATTCGCAGGGGAGTGCGGTATGCATCCCCCGCGAATGCAGGGAGTTTACTGTAGATCGTTTGACACCACGAGACAAAAAGAGGTAGCAGTAGTGCCATGGAACCTGGACATGGTCCTTAAGTGGTTCTCCGGGCCCCAATTTGAGCTGGTGCATTCGATTTCCCTGAGAGATCTAACTAGAAAGACCCTCTTTCTAGTCACTTTAGCGACCACAAAACGAATCAGTGAAGGTCCATGCAATAGACAAAGGAGTGGGTTTTTCCCAAGGGAATTTTGTCTTTTCCTTCTCTTTGGGATTTCTAACCAAGAACGAGTCCACTTTGAATCCATGGCCTCGTTCCTTTGCAATTAAAAGTTTGTCTGAGATTGTAGGCCCAAATGAGGAAGAGAGAGTATTATGAGAGCTCTAAGGTTTTATCTTCAAAGAACAAAGAAGATTTGTGGTCCTTCAAACGCCTAAGGTGTCCTGTTAAGAATCCTTCTCAGCCACTTTCAAAGAATGCCCTGGCATTCATCCTTAGAGACCTCATCTCGGAAGCCCATTCTTATGTTGAAGATGAGGTTTTCCATTGTGTAAAGTGAGAACTCATGAAATTAGAGCTGTAGCCACTATGTTGGCGTTCAAGCGTAATTTGTCTCTCTCCTCTATATTGCAAGTGACTTTTTGGAAATGTAAGTCAGTCTTTGCAGCACATTATTTGAAGGAAATTGAAACAGTTTATAACTGCAGTACTTTGACTTTGGGTCCATTTTCAGTGGCTGGCACAGTGTTGGGGGAAGAGGCATAGGAAGCAATCCTTCCTTCTTTTCTTCGCCTTGATTGGAGTTTGTTGAGTTTTTTAAGGGAGCCTGGGGGCACAGTGTACCGGAGTGCCCTCCAGTCCTTTGTGGTTGGGCAGCGGATTTTAATTTTTACGATATTTGGTGACGTTTATTTAACTGTCATTTTTTCTGTACTGCGCCCTGGGCAGGGGCAACATTATTACCTTTGTCAGCAGTTGGAATCTTCCTTGCTACAAGGTACCCACTAATATAGTAGGTGAGTCTCCGCTATACAGTACCGCCACGCCACTATACAATAAGGAGAGTGCCAATAGAGGCAGTACCTTCCTGCAGCAGCTCCCTTATCAGGTAAGGAAACAACAGGCATTTTTAATGCTAGCAATCCTGTTCCCAAATCCATTACCATCACTAATGTTTTGGGGTAGATTTGTTCATGCTTCCCACCTCCTGTCAATGTGGGAATCAGCAGTGTAATTACTTGGAAAGTTACTTATATAAAAGTGACATTTTTATAGTATAAAGTTTTATATATATATATATATATATATATATATATATATATATATATATATATATATATATATATATATATATATATATATATATATATATATATATACTTAGCAAGTATTTACATGATTGGCGCCCTCCATCCTTCCCCTCACATGAACATTATGACACAAACAAATTGAATACTTTTGCTAGTTGTTCCTCTCTTACTCTGAAAGTGGGCAGGGTTAGTCACCTAACCAAACAAAATAATGCGACCCGCAAATTTCAAAATTTTTAGCTGCTGGTTAATAGAAACTATAGCAATGTAATCACTTGGTAAGTATATATAAAACTATTTTATCATAAAAATTTAATTTTTCTTAATGTCTACAATATTTGTTCCCAGGTGATCATGAAAGAGGGATTGTAGATGTCTTACCCAGAAACCTCAAACTGCAAGAAAGATCTCCACTTCTAGAAGTTGCAGAAGATATTTATGACAAAATGGCAATGGGAGCAACTAGTCTTTGCACATTTCTTCATCAGAACATGACACCATTTTACTCTGATGTTGACAGTGAAAGTCATGCATTGCAGCACCTTGCTGATTCTGACATTCTATCTGCTGAATGGCTGGTAAGAATTAAATTATTGCTGTCTTTCTTGATAGTGTGGATTCCTGAACTCCCAGTGACAAGATGGCTTTTGTCTGTTTGTAGGTTAGTACAGTATCTTTTTATTTTTAGTGGTAACTATATAATATGACAAATTATACTATACTTAAATTATAAATGCTGAAGATCTGATACTGTTGTCTTTAGATCTCATATGATCTGTTATCGCAGAAATAGTAATTAAACTTGAGTAATATTTTAGAATTTCATATCTCTGAAGGAAAGAGAAAGCAAACTTATGCGCAGGTTTTGTTACAGACTACATTAGAATTACATATAGTAAGTATCAGGGGTGATTTTCTCATAGTACATACCACATAATATTGTCAGATTCACACTCATTTAATTACAGCATTCCCTCAATTATCTGAATGAATAGAGCCAAGGGAATGTTGGATAATGTCAAAATCCAGACGATGGGGAGTAAAAATATCTTAGGGGTGTGCAAGGGCAACTACCTACCCTTCCTCACCTAACATTGTCAATAGTGCATAGTGGTAAACACATAATATTCTTATAAACAACAACAACCACACTTTAAAGTAAAAACTTGAGATATTTGTAATAAAATAAACTCCATTAATACACTTAAAAACAAAAAAAAAGCAACCCCCTTTTTTCTCTAGTACCTGGCACGTACTTCGGTAGGTTACACGTTTTTTATTTTCGGCCATAAACACTGAATATGCTTATAAACAACAACCAACTCACTTTAAACTTGAAACTCTAAGTTAAAAGCAGTTATCTACCTAAGTAAAAAGCAATTATCTACCTTATTTTCCCATATATTTGTAACAAAATCAACTCCATAAATACACTTAAAAAAAACTTTTTTCTTTCGTACACGACACATAGTTCAGTAGGCTACACGTTTTTCATTTGCAACCACAACACTAAATATGCTTGTAAACAACAACCATCACACTTTAAACTGAAAACTTTATGTAAAAAGCAATCTTATTTTCCCAAACAGTATTTGTAACAAAATGAAGTGCATCAATTACAGTACATGCTAGACATTTTTCATTTACCATTTACTGTAAAATACATTGTACAGTATTGTTCACAAAAAACATACTGTAAACCCATTTTTCTCTTATATGCAGCACAATAGGATAATTTACAAAATAACAATTCTAATAACACTATAAAAATCATTTTTGCTCTCTCACTTACCTGTACGCTGACTTTCCTCCTCCTCCTCCTCCTCCTCCTCCTCCTCCTCCTCCTCCTCCTCCTCCTCCTCCTCCTCCTCCTCCTCCTCCTCCTCCTCCTCCTCCTCCTCCTCCTCCTCCTCCTCCTCCTCCTCCTCCTCCTCCTCCTCCTCCTCCTCCTCCTCCTCCTCCTCCTCCTCCTCCTCCTCCTCCTCCTCCTCCTCCTCCTCCTCCTCCTCCTTGTCATTGAGACTGGCATCTTCTTCTTCCTCTTCAACTCCTGGGAGACGTAAAGTGGTGAAGAGCCTGTAAGAGGCAAAGAGGTGCCTAGAGGATGAGGGTCACCAAAGTGGGGAAGCGACACATCCATTGTTGCCAAAACCACATCAAGGTAATGTGTGATCTCTGTCATCATAACAGCCTTTTGCCATGACCTTGCAGGCTTTACGCCTGGCCATGTTCTTACGGAATTACTTCTCGCATTTCTTCAGCTTGTCTGTGAAGCCTTAATATGATGTGGGGTTGACCGGGCAATGCTGTACTCCATTGTACGTGACCGGTTCCAACCTTGCTCCATCTTTTCAACAACTTCAATTGCAAAAAGCAATTATCTACTGTATTTTCCAATATTTGTAACAAAATAAACTGCATAAATTACAGTATACTTAAAAAACCCTTCTGTTTCTCTCGTACGCAATGCGTGGTTCGGTAGGCTAGACATTTTTCATTTACTGTAAAATACATTGTACTGGTCACAAAAAAAGTATTGTAAACCCCTTTTTCTCTCATGTGCAGCACAGTATGATAATTTACAAAATAGCAATTCTAATAACAATATAAAAATACTTTTCTGCTCTCTCTCTCTCACCTGTGTGCTGACTTTCTTGCTTAAGATGGCCAGTCATTTTAAAAACTTTTGAGGAGGTTTACTAGTCCTCCTCCTCCTCCTCCTCGACTGAGTCATTGAGACTGGCATCTTCTTCTTCTTCCTCTTCCTCCTGCGACTCCTGGGAGACATAAAGTGGTGAAGAACCTGGAAGAGGCGAAGAGGTGCCTAGAGGGTGAAGGTCACCGAAGTGGGGAAGCGACACATCCATTGTTGCCGAAACCACATCAGGGTAGAGTAATCTCTGTCATCATGATGACCTTTTGCCATGACATTGCAGGCTACTCCTGCCCATCTTCTTATGGAATTGCTTCTCGTATTTCTTCAGCTTGTCATGTGAACCCTTAATATCATGTAGGGTTGACCAGGCAATGCCGTACTCCATTGCATGTGACCGGTTACAATCTTGCTCCATCCTCTCAACAATTTCCAATTTTTGTTTAAGGATCAAGACCTTCCTTGCCCTCTTAGGATGAGGTTGGGCCATAGTACATACAGTCAGCAGCATGACACACAACACAAGCATGTCCTGCAATCCTGCAGGCACTGCTAAGAATGCCACGTGCTCTATAATATGCATATCAAATGCAGTCCACTGTAAATCAGTTCAAACATGCAGCTGATCAAGCACACAGTGGAAAAACAGTCTTTTGCTACTGAGTGCACTGACTTAGGGACGTAACCAATTAGTATACGATATGTTTATGATGCTATGTCTATCAGCCATTCAAAATAGAAAAACAACAATGACATAGTAATTGCCCACCCACGCACCTTCGATGATTTGCTCCTAAGCTGATGACTTATCCATATCAGGCAATAACAAGCGACAAACATGACTTTTCGTGGCATGTTAAGTGACGTCAAGCTTTTGAGCTAATAGCCAACTCTTTCCCTCTACCTCTTTCACTCTGTATGTTCATGAGTTTGTTTCTTAGCGCATTAGTGTATCACGTTACCATTTTTTTTACTTTGCTTGATTTAATGTACAGTCAACCCCCTATTCACGGAGGGATAGGGACCACAACCCCCCACAAATAGCTAAAATCTGCAAATAATTGACACTCCTTCTAAAAATACTTATAACTGCCTGTTGTAATCATTCAAACACTGAATACCCCATCTAAAATGCTTATAACTATTTTAATAGCTCAAACACCAAGTATACCTTAAAGTGTCATCCTAAAACACTTTAATATTTTAATATAATTTCAGTATCATTTTAATATCTTTTTAATATCACTTTAATATCATTTCAATATGTATCATTTCTGAGTGATGTAGTTATAACAAGGTGAGAAAGCTGGTTTAGGGGGCTTTACAGTAGCCATCGGGAGTATTCACCATACTGTAATGATGTCCCTCCTATAAGAGGGAAGAAAACCCGCTTTATTACTATCACAAAGCTGAAAAACCTGGTTCTTTCCATGTAAGTCTCTCTCTGAGTTATTTAACAGTATTATTTAATCTTATTACTGTTATTACAGGTACAGTATTATTATTATTATTATTATTATTATTATTATTATTATTATTATTATTACAGTAAACCCCCCGTATTCGCGGGGGATGTGTACCGCACCCCCCCCACGAATAGCTAAAATCCGCGAATACTTGAAACCCCTCAAAAAACACTTAGTACTGCCAATTTTGATAGTTTAAACACAAAAAAACTCTAAAAATGCTCATACCTGAGTATTTTAATAGTTTTGTCACAAAAAGCGCATTTAGTTATGAAAATATGAAAATACAGTAATTAGTGAATATTTCTCAGTGAAAAATACCACAAATGGGTGAATTTTCGGCAATCCGGTTTTACAGCGCTTGTCCAGTGATAACTATAACTGGATTTTCAGCGCCAATACCCGCCTAACAGAGGCACCGATCCCAGCTAATCGGCGCCAATTAGCACCATTATTCGTCGATTTCCGGATACTGTATCGGCAATTTTCGGTTATCGTCACGCCGTCGGGACCGGAACCACCGCCAATAACCAGGAACTGCCTGTATTATTATTTAATTTTATTAATCCAGTTATTGATATTTGAAAATTAGTACTTATTATTACCTGTATTATTACAGGTACTGTACAGTATTATTATTGTTTAATCTTGCTAATCTTAATATTAATATTTGAAAATTAGTACTGTAAATCATTATTTTATCATAAAGAATGTATATTTAGTCACAAAAATAATATAAAAAAAACATTAGTTAGTGAATATTGCTCTACGTTAAAATACGTGAATTACTGAATTTTCCATGAATAATTTGGAGATAGGTTCCACAGAAAAATCCACAAAGCAGTGAAACTGCAAAACCTGAACCATGAATAGGCAGGGGTTGACTGTACTGTACTTCATTACAGGTTTATTTGACCCTATGATTATCATACATATGATAACAGTACTCGAGGATATTTTATCACTGTTGATATTTCATCTCTAATCAACGTAAAAATATTTAAAATGTGAATTTCATATGCAGGCAAGAGAACATCAAACAGGCTATAGTAAGTTTACGCAAGCCATAGAATAAGTGCGTATGTACGTGTTGCTTTTTCTTTTCTTTTTGCTTTGCCCAATTTAATGAGTTTAGTTGACTCTATGATTATCACACATATCATAACACTACACAAGAGAGTATTTTATCACTGTTGATATTTCATCTCTAATCACCATAAAAATATTCAAAATACAAATTTCATATGTAGGCAAAAAAACACCAAACAGGCTATAGCTAGTTTACCTACGCCATGGAATAAGTGCGTAGGTACGCATTGCCTTTTTGATAGCGTAGTTGCTTGTTTTGTCCTCAAGGGGTTACCTTCATTGGGTCTGTCAGAGCTCCATGGGAGACCAAACTAATATCAAAGAATTCTCTTTTAGTCGATCTCTTGGCTATGTATTGTGTTGTAATGATAAAACTATGACACGTGATGGTATAGAGGGATGAAGAAATTTGTTTTTATTTAGCATTTCCCAACGTTTTGTGAGAGAGAGAGAGAGAGAGAGAGAGAGAGAGTGTGTAATTGTCGTTGTGAGTGGTTCGGTTGTTGGAGTTGGTTTTACGGCTGTCTCTCTGTCTGTCGGTCTGTCGGGAGTTTTTAGTTTTTTGGGGAGGTCTTGGGCAGTTGAGGTCCAACCTTGAAAGTGAACGGGAGTTCGTCTGTTTTTTTGGGACCACATTAATGGTTCATGTGTCTCTTCTTTTTTTTGTTGGTTCGTTGTTGGTGGAGGGTCGGTTTAAGTTTTTTTGTTTCGTGGGTGTGTGCTGTGATTGGCGACCGTGGACCTTATCCATCTCCAGCAACCGAAGATCAGGGTGAGTGTTGCGTGTTGTGTTGTTTGTGGGTGTGAATACCGCCACATAATATTTGGCGCCCAACGTGGGGCAGCTGGTATTGCAGCTGCAAGTGAGATTGGTGGCTGGTAGTGTGACTGAAGAGAAGGATGGAAGAGGAACTGGTAAGGTTGAGAGAGGAGAATACGTGGTTGAGGGGTGAGAATGAGAGATTGAGGAGTCAGTTGGAGGAGGTGGAGGGAATACTAAGAAGTGCAAAAGAAGAAATGAAAGGGGAGATGAAAGAGTTAGAAGAGAGAATGGAAGAGAGGATGGAAGAGAGGATGGATAAAAAGTTGGAGGAATGATGAAAGGTGTGGAAGAAATGGTGAAAGGTATGTTCAAGGGTGTTTTTGGAGAAGGGGCTGTTGGAGGCAGGTTCTCTGGAACGTGTGAAGGGGCAAGAGAGAAAGAAAAGGAGGAAGAAGTGAATGGAAGCGTGAGTGATGAAAGTGATATGGGAATAGGAAGTAAGAAACGAGGGAATGAGAGGCAGGGTAAGGAAAAGGGAATGAAAAGCAAGGGAAGGAACAGAGGGAAAGTAAGGATAAGTCAGGGGAAGAAAAAGGGAAGAAGGGAAAGGAAAGGAAACTGGTAAGAAGGGAAAGGAAGTGGGAAAGGCAGGAAAGAAGGGAGAGGTGAAGGCAGTAGTGATAGTGAGGTGGATGGAGGTGAGTGGATAAAAGTGGATAAAAGAGGGGGAAGAAGAGTGTAATGAGTAAGATGAATGTAAGTGCAGAAGTGGACTCTTTGTATTCGGAAGAGGGTATGAAAGGACAGAGCGAAAGTAGCGAAAGTGAGAGTGAAAGTGAGAAAGAAGTGAGAAAGGCTATGTATGTGAGGGAGGTACCCGGTGTGAAAAGTATAATGAGTATGGAAGTAGGGATGTGCATGATTTCTTTAGGGAGTATGAAAGGTTTTGTCAGGATAAGTATGGGGAAAGTAAGAGAGTATGGGCACGAGAATTAGGAGAGTATTTGACTGGGTTTTTACTTGACATGTATAGGGTTATTATGAGTGTGGGAGATGTTGAGTATGACAAGGTGAAAGCTAGATTAGTTGAGCAAGCGAGGCGTATGAAAAGCGAGTGTTAAGTATAAGAGGAAGAATGAATTTGATGAGGCAAGAATGAAAGCTGGGAAACCTTGTCACTGTATGCTTGTCGGCTGGAGACGTTGGCAAGGAAGAAGTTTGGGGATGATGGGATAGATGAATGTAAGGAGTTAGTACGGAAGTTGTTAGGGACAGTGCCAGATGGAGTTAGAGAATTTGTGAACTTGAAGCGGAAGGAGAAGAAAAGATGGACGAATGAAAGGTTGACTTGGGGAGAAATTTTGGAAATTGTAGAAGATTATGAGCTTGACAGGGTTATAAAAGAGAGCAGAAGTGTAAGTGTAAGGGCTGGGGTAGATGAGAGAGTACCAGAGTTTGGAAGCTTTAGGGATGCAGTGTTGAGGGGCCCAATGAGAATGGCCGCTAGTGTAATAGATAGGAGTGTAAGAGCAAGTAATGTAGAGGTGCCAGTGAGGATGAATGATGGGTTTGTAAAGGAACAACGGGTTGGACGGGTTAGGGATAGTAGTGTACAAAGGGAAGGTCGATGAGTGGAAGTCGAGCGAAGTGTTTTAGATGTGGAAAGGAAGGACATACAAAGAATGAGTGTAGGTGGGCTTTAGGAGCGTGTTTCAGGTGTGGGCAACCGGGACATTTGGTAAGGGAGTGTATGAAAGATAGGGGTTAAATGCTACCGGTGCGGACAGGTGGGTCATGTTGCTAATGGTTGTAGGGGTACCCAGTGAATGTAATATGTGGCAACTGTGGTAAGAATGGGCATTATGCGAGAATGTGTTCAGAACCGAGAGCGAAGTGTGTCGAATGTGGAATGGAAGGGCATGTATCAAGTGTATGTAGACGAAAGAGGGTGACTGTGACAGCGAATTCGGGAAACTGAGTGTGAAGGGGTTCAAATGGGTGGATCCTCCAGGATGCAAGCGGTGCGTGTGATGCATGTACGTGAGGGGTTGTTGCATGAGGGGGGCTTTGCTGGAAAGACTGACGAGTGCATGAAGCAATTTGTTTTGATAGAGTATGGCAGAAAACGTAAGAAAGGGAAGAACGTAAGTGAACGGAATGATCGTAAGTTGTGTGATAGGGGTGTGAGTGCCAAAGTGAAAATGAGTGATAAAGCGTGTAATACGGATGAATGGGATGGTATGGATAGAACGTGATAGTATATGCGGGTTTGATATAACTGAGTTGACTGAACGTGTAGGGGTTGGTGAACGGTTGGAGGTGAGCGAGTGTAAGAGTAAGAGAGCGTAGCAGTGATAGACGAGTGATTGAAAGCATGAATGAATCGTTGCAAGAATTGGAAAGGTCAATGAGCGAATGGGATGGGTTAGTTGAAGAATTGGGGGAGGTATTTGGGAACGAGTTAGAGGGTATAGATGAGATTGTGGATGAAATTGAGAGTGGCAATAATGAAGAAGATAGCGTGAATCTGAGAGAGAATGGAGGAGAAGATGTGAGTTTGAATGTTGCTAGAAGAGAGAATGATTCTGAGAGAATGATTGCGTGCCCAGCGAACGATCTATCTAGAGGACCTGCTAGTGAGCATCCGTGGGTGTTGCGTGAAGGCGATTTGAAAGAGGTGTGAAAGGTGTTGGTTGGGAAATGCTAAAAAGGGGAGAAATATAGAGGGATGAAGAAATTTGTTTTTATTTAGCATTTCCCAACGTTTTGTGAGAGAGAGAGAGAGAGAGAGAGAGAGAGAGAGAGTGTGTAATTGTCGTTGTGAGTGGTTCAGGTTGTTGGAGTTGGTTTTTCTTGGCTGTCTCTCTGTCTGTCGGTCTGTCGGGAGTTTTTAGTTTTTGGGGAGGTCTTGGGCAGTTGAGGTCCAACCTTGAAAGTGAACGGGAGTTCGTCTGTTTTTTTTGGGACCACATTAATGGTTCATGTGTCTCTTCTTTTTGTTGGTTCGTTGTTGGTGGAGGGTCGGTTTAAGTTTTTTTTTGTTTCGTGGGTGTGTGCTGTGATTGGCGACCGTGGACCTTATCCATCTCCAGCAACCAAGATCAGGTGAGTGTTATACGTGTTGTGTTGTTTGTGGGTGTGAATACCGCCACAATGGAGTATGTAATGGACTCAAAAATAAGAGGACTCTTTCCCTTATCTTACAGCAAAGCTGTGCCTAGGTTCTTTCCTTTGTCAAACCTGCTAGAAGAGGAAGGGATTATTGCGCATGTGCAGTCTGCCATATTGTCAACAAGAGACTTGCAAGAGACCAGAAAGCCATTACTTTCTGTTGGTCAATGCAGGATGATCCCTTACCCAAATCCCATGCCTTTTTGATAGCATAGTTGCTTGTTTTGTCCTCAAGGAGCTGTCAAAAAAAAATTGACAAGTGACAAAATGGCTCATGCTCTCAAATTTTAATCCCAAAAACCCAAAGATAAAACATTTCTGGTCTGAGGTCAAGCCACAAGTTTCAAGCCCCATTCTTTATTCTAATACCCCTTAGATTTTGGTAACAAAGAACAAGAGCATAGTTGTATGGTGACTTACCTAAACATGCTGTGTTTGGTTACAGTATTGTCGCACCTTCCACCAGGATACACACCTGTCAAGAAGACCCCTGGTTTTCCACTGTAGCACCTATGGGGTTAGGACTAACCATACCATCTGCTGATACACAGTGTAGTCGAATTTGTTTGAGCACCTGGCCATAATTTAACTGATGGCCACCCTGTACATTCAGAGACTTCTTCTAAAGAGCATTTCTGAAGAAGGCCAACGATATACTTACTTTCCTAATATGATGTGACCTAGGAAAGGAGTGTGGATTTGCCTTTTTAATGAGGGACACTAAAATTATTCTCAGCCCTTATAGAGAGAGTGGTTTGTTTGTGCTAGGGTGTAGGAAAATCAGACCTTCTGGGATGTTTGCCATAACCTCTAGGTAAACTCTAATTGCTTGAAACAGGTATAATGTTTTGTCTGCTAAATTAAGTTTTCTTATCAAAACAGATTTCCTTCTTAAAGGATTCTCATTCTTGGCCAGGAATGATGGGCCAAGGGACAATAATAATTGATGGTTAGCTGTTTGCGTGATGTATCTTCCCCATCTAAAAGAGCCCAGTTCACTAATATGAACTCCCGATGCTAACGCAATCAAGATCGCCTTTTACAGCATGTAACTTGTGGTTGTATTGGGTCCGCTGAATTGAGGGGTTGACAGAAGTCTAAGCAACTTATTCAGGGACCGAATAATTGGAAGCCTTTCAGGAATGGGTCTTTGTATTGCAAAAGACCGGAGAAGGGAAGTGACAATTTCTATACTAGAATAAATACTGAATCAATAAATCAAGGGTTCCATTAATGCTGCCTTGTATGCCATGACTGTTGTAACAGCAAGGCATTTGTCTTCGAAAAAGTGTATGAGAAAATTTAAGTGTTTCCTTAGAGATCTCAACAGGGCTCTCAGCATGGATATAATCTAACCATATCTTCCATACAAACTGGTATTGTCGGATAGATGGTGTCCGTAGTTTTTGCACTAGGTGCCTAGCAATGTTGGGTGAGTAATTTTCACAGTAGACAATATTTAAAAAAATCCACACGTGAAGGTCTCGGCTCAGAAAGGAGGATGCGTAGACAACTTTCCCTCCTACTGTCTGGGATAGAAGAGCAGATGATAGTGAAATTGATCTCTTCACCCGTTGTTGAAGCAATAGGAACCAATGCCTGTTTGGTCAATTTGGGCTTATTAAGTAAGCGGTTCCTTTGAAGGTTAGAAGCTTGCTCAAAACTTTCGAAGTTTGGGACAATGGAGGAAAAAGGTATATTGTCTTCCATTTGTTCCAGTCTTTTAGGAAGGCATGTCTTACTGTTGCTTGATTGTCCTAGTTCAGAGACATACACTGGTTTGTGATTCTCATATGTGGCAAACAGGTCCACTTCTGAGTTCGAGTCTCTGGCCGGCCAATGAAGAATTAGAGGAATTTATTTCTGGTGATAGAAATTCATTTCTCGGTACTGTATAATGTGATTCAGATTCCACAATAAGCTGTAGGTCCCGTTGCTAGGTAACCAATTGGTTCTTAGCCACGTAAAATAAGTCTAATCCTTCGGGCCAGCCCTAGGAGAGCTGTTAATCAACTCAGTGGTCTGGTTAAACTAAGGTATACTCAACTTTATCTTGTTTTAAAAGCATGTTGGCTGTTGTTTGAAAAGAGTGGTTGTCCAACATCCACTCTATTGAGGCTGTCGTTTTCCTTGATAGAGAGTCTGCTGTTACATTGAGATGAATTGTAGATAAGTGCCACTTCCTTGCTTGCACCATCCGAAGGATGGCTAGCATTACCATATTGAGAGGAGGTGAATGTGATCCCGACCTCTTTGTGCAGGACATTACAGCCCTGTGTCTTGGACCAACAAAATGTGTGTCTCTTTTGGAGGTTTAATTTTTTGAGAGACAAAAAGACAGCCATCAGCTCCAGGAAATTGATATGACAATTCCTCAGAGCAGCAGACCACCTCCCTGCTACCTGACGATCCTCCCAATGTCCTCCTCAACTTGTCAACGAGGCATCTGTATGTATTGTCACTTGTACAGATGTTGGAGTCAGGGTGATTTGTTTCACGAGACTCCTTGCAGGTCCAAGGTTGAAGTATCTCCCCAGCTTTTTAATTCTTTTGATGAGGTTGGTCTTGCATCTTTTTTCTTGCATGCAATAGCCAGAATTTGTTCACATTTTTTATTTACAATCTGAGTATTGGATCTATTACTGATGCGAACTGCAGCAGGCCCATCGTACGTTCTAATTGCTGTCTGGAAACTCTAGGCTGTGGAAGGAATGTTTTGAGGTCTTTCCTTACTCTGTTCTGAGTACTGATGGGGAGAGACAACTGGCTGTGAAGAGTATCCCAACACAGTCCCAGCCACTGAAAATGTCTGCTGGGCATGAAGAGGAATTTTTTCAATTTATTAGAAAACCTTTTGACTGGAGTCTGTTGACCACTGCTCTTAGATTTCTCAAACACTTTTCTTGTGGGCCCCCAGATTAACCAATCATCTAGGGAGGCTGTTAGTTGTATTCCTTCTTGCCTGAGTTCTCAAACAACTACTGTTGCTAATGTGGTAAAAATTCTTTGGGCAGTGTTTAGCCCAAAGGGCATATCCTTCCCTATCCAGAACCCTAGGAATGGGTGGAAGGGAACAGTGATAGGGATGTGCCAGTATGTGTCTTTCAGATCTATAGAAGCTGTCCAGGTCTCTTGTAGAATGATTGAACGTACTTGGAGATGGCGGAGGGAGCAGGTTTAGGTGTTGGGTCAAGTGAAGGGGAGCAAGGTTGGAAGCCGAGGTGGGATAGGCTGATATGCAACTACACTCAATACAGGCAGTCCCCGGTCATTGGCGGCCTCGGTTATCGGTGATCTGGTTTTATGGTGTCTAGTGACGATGATAACTGGATTTTCAGCGCAATCTCCAGTTATTGGTGCCGATCCCCACTTAACGGCAGAACTGATCGCCAGTTATCGGTGCCGATAACCGGGAACCAGTGCTATTATCGCCGATTTTCGGTTATCGTCAAGCCATTGGAAACGGAACACCTGCCGATCACTAAGACTTCCTGTACATAGAAAAAAAGATTATCTTTAAAACTGACTTAGGGATTACATTGGTTGTAACAGATACAAGACAACATAAAATGACAAACAGCAACTGATTTATCAGCTCTTTGAGCTGATAGAAATATAAAAGAAAAAAAAAAACTACATCATTCTGGCTCCAAGTATATGCACGAACTAAATTAGTCGTGCTCAGTATCTTCATCTATTAATATGTTAGCACAAGTGCTAGCTTGACACGCCTCACAAAAATCTGTGCACTATATATAGCTCATGCTTTTTCCATGAACAGTGCTGAGTGTCACAAAAGCCTTTGCATTTGCATCTGATTACTTTTAGTAAGGCATCAGGAGCAGGGCTGTTATCCATCGTGCAAGGAATCAAGTTTTTTCCATTTCTCTTCCAACCTCAATCATCAGGTTTGATATTAATATTTCCTAGACAGATTTGTGTTTGATAATAAACACGAAATGAGTGATATTTAGCTACATCACTAGTAGGCTGATAATAAACACGAAATGAGTGATATTTAGCTACATCAGTAGTAGGCGGCAGGTCTTTAACATCAACTTCTTAAACTGTTGATGACTTTGCCCTGGAACTTTTTCTTTCTCAGCACATCAAGAGATGCACTATCCATGCTAGAACTGAAGACCTGAATGATTGCTTTTTCTCCCACCTTTTTGATTTCCTTATGAGAGGATTTGTCAGACTGCACACTCAAAGAGGACACTGTTTTTTCAATACAACTCCCTTTCATATGGTATTTAATCTTAACGTGGTATCACATCCATAGAGAGCATGCATAAATGGCAAACACCTGCAGCATTCTTCACAAGTTGTGAACTAATTTCTTCAGTGTTCCAAATGGGTGCTTCATACTGGATTTCTGTGATACCATGAACAGGGGCTGACTGTTAGGCTTCACATGATGACAGAGGGGAACAAATATGTCAGTATCCTCTGCTGAGACATATGTTATCTTGTTAACCACCATGTTAGCTGCTTTTTAGTTCTTCGCTGGGTGAGCGGGTTCCGTTCTCAGCTACCACTCTTGGTCATGAGTTTGAATCTCCGAACGGCCAGTGAAGAACAAGAGGAATTTGTTTCTGGTGATAGAAATTCATTTCTCGCTATAATGTGGTTCAGATTCCACAATAAGCTATAGGTCCCGTTGCTAGGTAACCAATTGGTTCTTAGCTACGTAAAAATAAATCTAATCCTTCGGGCCAGCCCTAGGAGAGCTGTTAATCAGCTTAGTGGTCTGGTTAAACTAAGATATAATTAACTTTTTATCCTGCACTATTTGAAGATCTACATCTCCCTCTGCATGCTTTTTAGATAACCCCTGCTCCTTCAGAGTTTCAGACGGGAAGTCAATAAAACCCTGTTTGTTTTTGTGATTTGCTAAAAATGACTCCTTATCTCCAAAGGTAAAGACTTGAGAAGGTGCCAGATAAACATCTGGGGCAACAATTATGCCCCTAACGTGTTTTTGATGAGTCATGCATTTTGTTGATGCACTATTGCTGTACCCATCAAAGACAATAATAGGATTGTTGTTTTTCTTGACAAGAGTAACATACTTGGATGCAATATCATCATATGTTTCTCCTGTGGTCCATTTGATGCGTTGGAGCAAGGATCCACCATCAAAAACAGAACATTTAGCATCAGGAATTGGCTCAATTTGACTTGAGTGCATTTTGCCATGGCATGTGTAAGCTGAGGCTTAGTGGCACTTCAAGGAAGTCCATTACTAATGAACAGTGATGGTGGGTATACTGAAAGCTCATACTTCATGATTTCGCTTAAGCTGACTTCAGCATTACTGGCTATCACAGGTAACTGCTGAGACAGTGCTTGAGGGGATAGGATCCACCTGGACTTCAACTCCATCTGTTACTATTTTTTGACCCATTGTCTTGATTTGGTGCTTTTTTTCTGTATATATAGTTTGCTGTATTGTGGTCTTCCATCATTTTGATTACATAGTTCCCGACTTCTTTGGCAAGGCGAGCATTTGACTGTAGTGTAGATAATCCTGGAATTATATTGTATAGGTGCTCATCTGCTGTGAAAGGATTGTGTTGTTCTAGGTACTGGAAAATATTTGAAGTGTCTTTCTTATCTCTCATTCTTCTTGGTTCAGGTAAGTCTTTATTTCTTTCAGTGCTAGTCAGTTCTGAACACTCTTTATCTCATCACTTATCTGCACAAAGACTGGCATGGCCTGTAACCATCTTGTTCGTTGAGTCTCTTCCATACCTCATCCATGTGTTAAGCCTCCTGATAACTTTATGGATTTCATAAGAACTTGCTTGGTAACAAGATCTGGCTCTAACCTAGCCCAGTATCTGTCAGATCTTCTAATGAAGAACAAACCAGACTCAATAAGTTGGTCATAGAGTGTCTTATTAGATGTGCTGATTTTGTGTAGTTATTGTGTACAGAAGCAGTCAAAAATGGCAGCATTCTTTGTAGTGTCCTAAAGCACAATGTTGGTTGGCTGGTCCTTTGACGTCTGAGTGCAGACCACAGGATATCCATCATCTCCATGTACTGAACCATAATTTTCCATTTGGGCTCTGCTGTAACTGATCTCTGACATTTCTGAGTCCATGAATAATTGACTTCTAGTTGTAATACATTCTTGAATTTATTAAATTGAGCAAATAAATTGTTACATTAATTGCATATTATTAGTAAACAAATAATTACTATACTAATTATATATAAATTTATGAATGATTTGGTGTTCATAATTCTGTTTGATTAGGCGATTTTGATGTGGATTCTATGAAAGAAAATCAAAGGTCTGAGCCCTGATTTTGGAAATGTAAGGACTGCCTTTTGACCCAGGAGTACATAGGGGTCAAGGGTGAAATCTGATGCCAAATATGAATTCCTTGAGGTCATGGTTCTGTTAGTAATTAATAAATTTATCAGTATGTTAAAATGGATATTTGAGGACATACTTCATCTCAAAGAATGAGAATGTCTGCTATTTTAAATGTGGAATTGTGCAAATTAAAGATGGTCGAATGTGTCCTATATTTTTACTATGGTGCTTTAAAGGTCTAAATATCACATTCATGCAACAGAACAAACTATTGCAACTTGTTTGACTGAACCCACTATTTTCATCTATTTTGGGTCTATTTCCTTTTTCGTGTTTCTTGTGCATAATATTAGCATGTAAAGGAAAACAAATATGCCAAATTAAAGTAAAAACTTCTCTGTAAAAGGCCGATTCAATAACATTTTACTGTGAAACTAGTAGTTTAGGAGATGTTGAAGGAAATGTGAGACCAAAGTCAGTTTTTTCAAAAAAATCTATATTTCAGTTGGGCTTGCTTGCAGAAAAAGCTTAAGTTTTAGAGAAAACCCTTATAGAAAGAACTTGTTTAGAATTTAATTTCCTATTTTTTTAGTCTCTATACCTTTTACCCATAAGTTGCACTGTTTTCGAGAAAAACAAGAAAATATGAAAAAATATGCTCACCGAAAAGGTTAAAAATGTGAATTACACAATTTAAAATGGCTGAATTTCTCCCATTTTGGATATGGTGTTCCTAAGGGTCCATATGACATTCATGCAATAAAACAAACTATTGCATGCTATTTCCAATGGATTATTAAGGGACGGGCTAAATATATATTTCTGGGCTCGACCTGTCACCCAGTGAAATGGTTCCAATAGCACACATTTCTAGGTATAAATATTGCTAAATATACCAGAGAAAAAGTTATCCATAATGCCAGGGTTACTACCCCTGGATCGATCACCACAATGGTGTCGTTATGCACTAAGGGGTGAGTGCTAGCCACTATCACAGATGCTTTGCCCAACAGATCTCTCCATTCTCAAAGCCCCCAACATGGGAGAGCCATTCTACCTACTACCTTCCATTTGCTGCCACCTACCACTCGCGCCCGCCATCTTCATTCCAAAACTTAGCACAACACGTGAACACCGTGTCTTTTTTCTTTTGGTGTTTTCAATCGAATTACGGCTTTAATCATGTCATCCCGTGAGGATATCACACCATCTAAGTTGAGTACTATATCTGATTGGTTTTTAAATGCGAGAGGCACAGTATTTATGAACTGTATGCAATATACGTTTACCAGGTGCGCAGCCGAACGTAGGCTATGCTTGCCTCTGTTGCGTTTTCGACCTTCAGTCTCCGCAATTAGCAGAACGAAATTCTGCTAGATACCATCCAATTACTTCATTTCGGTTTTTGGAGCATATTTTGGAGAATTTACCACGTCGCTGGTGAAGAGGCAATGGAACCTTTGTATCATGGCTTGAGCCAGGCTCAATTATTTCTGATCATAGAATTTGAGTCTTTTTATTAGTTTCCTTTCCTCCACCAGCGAGTTGGTGCCTTCTCGATGGTGTTATTATTTTTATCATGATTATAGCTTATGTGTATAATGGATTAGTTTATGTGAGTGATTAGGCATCAGAGGTAGGCCACCTTGGTACCTAAAATTACCTACGAATGATTTTCAGGTTCCTTCTCTGCCACCGAATCTTTTATGTTTACATATAATCTTTAGGCTAACCCACATCATGGGTGGTTAACATTATATTATATTTTAATTTGTTCTGGTAACAAGGATGGTTTTAAAAGGTAGTTGCTAGCCTAGCCTACCTGACCAGACTGTGATACGGTTTTGGAGGGTTAGGCTAGGCATGACATGCGCCTTTACACGATGCTCAGGCTACCTAGCTCACCTGACCAGGCCGTTTCACGGTTTTGGAGGGTGAAGTTAGGCTAGTGAGAGAGTTCCTCATTCACACTTAGCCCACCTGACAAGGCCATTAGGTTTTGGAGGGTGAGGTTGGGATAGTGAGAGGGCTCCTCAATTCATACTTAGCCACCTGACCAGGCCGATTCGGTTTTGGAGGGTGAGGCTAGGTTAGTACGTAGGTTCTTCTCTCCCCACACCTGTAGCGCTCAATCCTAGCCTTCCTGACCAGGCCAAAATTTTGGTTTTGGAGGGTAGGCTAGGAACAAAGAGGTTTAACCTACTGCTTTTTCGTGTATATAGCCTAGTCCTTCTTTACCTGAACGATTAGAATCTGGCGACGTTGCCTGGGCGACATCCTCGTAAGAGGAAAGCCGATCGCTTGCGCTCGGCACCTCCGCATAGGAGGTTGCATTCGGCTTCTCGGAGGGTGCATCCACCTGCGTGGTTGCCGTTCCACCGGGTTTCCGCTGGAGCGTCAAACACTGTCCCGTGAAAGCAAATAGGAGTTACGATACGATAGAATTAGTTGTTTTAAAGGTACTTTATGTACAATGCCTGCTTGAGGCGGCGGAGTCTCTGCCGGACTAGTCGGGTTTCTCGTATGTTATTGTCCAATTAACCACTCCGGTGGGTATGGTTTCTGGCATATTTTACGGTTTCCATTATTTGGTTACTGCCTTGGGTGATTTGAGAGATGAGCTATATGCGAACACTCTATTTCGCTCATATTACTCCGATTCCATAATTGTGTGACACAACGAGATTTCAGTGACAAGTCACGGCGGAGTAACATGGAGTACTTGCTTAGAACACAAATATTAGTTAGTTAACCATCCCGTAGCATAAATCTATGTTAAAATAGACTTTTGCTGCCAGACTCAGTTCCGGCGGGTCCTGCCTTGATGATACTCATGTACCATCATTCCACTTACAGATGGTACGTTGTCAGGAGCCAGGTTGCACGGCCGTCCTCCAACAACCCCAAGTGCGGACACGAGGTGTGTCGCTCGCACTCCAGCCGCGTGGTGCAAGTTGGAGACCTGGTTGTTTGGCACCCGGACGGCTGTGAGATTTGTTACGCTCTTTATGAGCTGGTAACAGATGTGTCAGTAAGTGACAAGAGACTGCTAACCTTTAGTCCCTTTTGATTTTAATGGCTCAATATGGATATATGCAAAAAATTGGAGAATATTTTTAGCAAGTCTTACCTTCTCTTCCAGTCTAACCAAGCAATCCGAGCCTCTTCGCTGTCGACCCTGAAGACCTGGGTCGGCGGATTTGGAAGAAATGTAGCGTCTGGCCGCCCCTATGTACTGTCGGAGGAGATTTGCAATCTCCTTTATCCGAATGCTCGGATCTCCGCCGCAGTACCGAAGGACGTGGCCGCCCCACTCATTGCGAGGATCAGGGAAGAGACGCAGACCCCCCAAGACGAAGATCTGTGCGAAGAGGTGGCGGAAGAAGTAGCGGCCATCAACATTCACGTTGAACCGATGAGCGTGGATGACCACCAGGTAGAAGGTAGGGTGGTAAGTGAGGCAGGTGAAGGTAGTAGGGGTAGGTCTATTTTATCCAGTTCACCTTCTTCGTCCTCTTCTTTTCAAGGATTCTCCAAGTCAGCTAACCTCGGGGACAGATCCCGGTCTGTTATCCCCAAGGTGAAATCTCTGAAAAGGAAGGACTTACCTAAGCCTTCCAGACCTCAAAGGTCTAATCCGCCAGCTTCCTCTAGGTCGTCACTGGCTCCCAAACCAGTGACGTCCTCAAGTAAGGCTACTCCCCCGTCTAAGGGGTCGAGGACCAGAGTTTCGAAGGCTAAGCCCCCACAGCCTAGCTTCGACTCTGAGGCTTTCGTCGACCTGCTGATGCAGAGGATCGATGCAAAGGTTGAAGCTCGGCTACAAGATCTCTCGTCTCAGCTTGTCACAAGCTTAGAGACCTCATGACAGTCAGTGTTGTCATTGGCACAGAGGATGGAGACCCAGGAAAGTTGGTTGCTGGATTCATCCAATCCAAAGCAGTACAACAGTCATATGTTGTCCCGGATGCCTCCAGACTGCCTCCCTTTGATAAGAGGAACCCGTGGCGGCTGGCCCTGCATGCTCCGCTGCATAATGACACACTGACCATAGAGGGATTGGGCACTCGTCGTCTGGAAGAACTAGAGTTCTATCCAGCCAACCTAGTGCCTCCCTATCCAGGCTATGCCAGGTTAACTGAGGAGGCCTGGAATAGATCTGATAAGGTCCCTAAGGAAACGGTCATCTTTCCTAGGGACCAAGCTCAATCCACCCTGATGCGCGCTCTCACTGACTGGGAGTGCAAGAACACCAAACTTACTCCCTTTAGAGGAAGTTTTACTATGTTCTCTGTAGGTGGCTCTATTCCGACCCCCTGCACTACTAAGATTGCAGAGCTGACCCTTCAGGCTGGGATGGATGGCAAGCCCATACCTCAACTCCGGGAGACAGATCCCACTTCCCTCCTCTTCCCTGGAGATTCGGAATGTTGGTTGGGAGCTCCGGCGACGTTCACGGTGGGGAAACTCGATCCTGAGTGTGCCTCCACCCTGTTCAGCGAGCAACTTCCCAAGATTCCGGAGGCTCTGCTGAAGACGGAGTATGAGGCAAGATGCAGGCTGAGTCGCTCCATTCATTCCGTCACCATCTCAGAGGTTACTGCCTAGTATATACTGACGAACCACTGCTTCAGGTTCTCACAAAGTCATTACTGGCATCCTTCCAATCGGATCTTTATGACTTTGTGGTTGCGAGGCAGAACTGCCGGAAGCACATCTTCGCCGACGCCACCATCAGGCATGAGCCCAATAGACTCATGAAGAGCTCTATCTGGGGACCTAACCTCTTCCCAGAGGATGAGGTCAATAACGTCTTGGCAGAAGCAACCAGAGCCTTCGCTCTCGCTGGGGTCTTCCTTTCAAAAGGAAGTCCTCTGAGACCTCCGGACCTCAACCTAAGGGAAGGAAGAGGTTCAGGAGATTCCAGAACTATCAGAAGCCTCAGGCTCAGACTGTGCTTCAGGCGGTACCGGTCTCGCAGATCGGACAGCCTTCCACATCCAAGGCACTGCCTCAGCAGCAATATGTTCTAGCACAGCCGGCTCAGCAATCTTCGGCTCCGCCAGCCTTCGTGACGTCCCCAGCTTTCAACGCCTCGTTTGAAAACCATGGGGCGTTTCGCGGATACAATAGGCATGCGAGGGGTAGTAGAGCCAGAGCCGCCTACAGAGGTAGAGCAGCGTCCAGACCTCTGTCGCGTGGAAGAGGAGCCCAAGGAGGAAGAGGAAGTAAGACCTCTTCCAATCAATGAGACTCCTCAGGTAGGCGGGAGATTGTATCTCTTCCGGGACCATTGGACCATCAGTCCATGGGCCCACAGTATAATTTCAAAAGGACTGGGATGGAGCTGGAGCAGAGGGCCTCCTCCGCCAGCCAGATTCCATCAACCTCCATCCAAAGACTTACTGGACTTTGCAAAAGACCTGCAAAAGAAGGCAATAAAGAAAGTCAGGCACTTGAAATTTCAAGGCCGTCTGTTCAGTGTCCCAAAGAAAGACTCAGGCAAGCAAAGAGTAATTCTAGACTTGTCTCGTCTCAACTTATACATTCAATGCGACAAGTTTCGCATGCTTACAATCTCGCAGGTACGGACCCTACTTCCCCGTGGGGCCGTCACCACCTCTATAGATCTTTCAGATGCATATTATCACGTCCCGATTGCGAGAAATTTCTCTCCTTACCTAGGGTTCAGACTAGGAAAACAAGCATACTCATTCAGAGTCATGCCATTCGGGCTCAACATAGTGCCCAGAATATTTACCAAACTGGCAGAGACAGTAGTTCAAGAACTACAGGCTCAAGGGATTATGCTGGCCGCATACCTAGACGATTGGATAATATGGGCATCCAACGCCAAGGAATGTCGAAAAGCAACAATCACAGTAATCAGCTTCCTGGAATTCTTGGGATTCCAAATAAACAGGAAGAAATCCCGTCTAGTTCCGGCTGCTCAATTTCAGTGGTTAGTAATCCAATGGGACCTAAACACACACAAACTGTCACTTCTGCCAGCCAAGAGGAGGAAATAGCCAAAGCTACCAGGCAGTTCCTCAAGAACAAAAGAGCCTCTCGTCGTGCCCCAGGAAAGAGTTCTAGGCTCTCTTCAGTTCGCTTCAGTAATAGACTTGTTACTAAAAGCCAGACTGAAGGATATAAACAGTGTATGGCAGAAATGAGCCAACAGCAGAAACAGAGACAAGGTGTCTCTAATTCCGGCGATATTGAGGAAGAGGCTTCGACCATGGTCGACAGTCAAGAGTTTGGCAAGGTCAGTGCCTCTTCAATTTCCCCCTCCATCGCTAGTGATCCATACGGATGCTTCCCTAAGCGGATGGGGAGGATACTCCCAACACAAGAAAATTCAAGGAACATGGTCGACAGTATTCCGCCAGTTCCATATCAACATTCTAGAGGCAATGGCAGTATTTCTAACATTAAAGAAACTACGTCCAGCCAGATAGATTCACATCAGACTGGTGCTGGACAGTGCAGTAGTTGTACATTGCCTAAACAGAGGGGGCTCCAAGTTGAGCCATATCAATCATGTAATGATTGCAATTTTCTCTCTGGCAAGGAAACATCTTTGGCACCTGTCAGCTACCCACCTGGCAGGTGTTCGAAATGTCATTGCAGATTCACTATCCAGGACAACTCCGCTGGAGTCAGAATGGTCCTTGGACAAGACATCGTTCGAGTGGATTTGTCTTCAGGTACCGGGTCTCCAGATAGACCTGTTTGCCACAGAGAGCAACCACAAGCTTCCGTGTTACGTTGCTCCCAATCTAGACCCTCTAGCTCATTCCATAGATGCGATGTCAATCGACTGGAACAGATGGCAAAGGATCTATCTGTTTCCACCAATAAATCTATTGATGAAAGTTTTACACAAACTCAGATCATTCAAAGGTCAAGTAGCACTTGTGGCACCCAATTGGCCGAAGAGCAATTGGTTTCCTCTTCTACTGGAGTTGAAGCTCCGGCACAAACAGATCCCAATCCAAGATTGACACAAGTAGTGCAAACTCGGACTGTGTCAGCTTCCTCAAGAATTCTGAGTGCCCTAGCTTTATGGACTTCATGAAGTTTGCAGCTCAGAAAGACGCTAACATTGACCCTCTCAATACACTGTTCATAGAATCATATAAGAGGGAATCTACACTTAGACAATATGACTCAGCAGTTAAAAAGTTAGCATTATTTCTAAGGGAATCTGAAGCTCAGAAAATGACCACGAATCTAGCAATCTCTTTCTTCAGATCATTATTTGAGAAAGGACTGGCCACTAGTACTATTACTACAACAAAATCTGCTTTAAGAAAATATTTTTACATGGCTTTAATATTAACCTTACAGACTCATATTTTTCGTCAATTCCTAAAGCATGTGTCGTCTTAGACCAGCAATCCGTCCACACACGGTTTCCTGGTTCTTAAATGACGTACTGAAATTGGCATCAGACACTGATAACGAATTATGTACATACCTGAGTCTGTTAAGGAAGACGTTATTTTTAGTAAGTCTAGCCTCAGGGGCTAGAATTTCTGAACTATCTGCTCTTTCTAGAGAACCGAATCATGTTGATTTCCTCCCGGTCAGGAGAAGTTCTGTTGTCTCCGGATCTCAGATTTCTAGCAAAGAATGAGGATCCACAAAATAGATGGTCTCCTTGGAAGATTATTCCCCTTCCACAGGATCTATCTTTATGTCCAGTTAACACTTTAAAAGCTTATTTAAATAGAACTTCTAAAAGAACTTCAGGCCCTCTTTTTGTTAGGGAAAATGGGGGTACCATTTCCTTAAAGGCCATCAGGCAACAAATTCTTTATTTTATTAAACAGGCTAACCCGGATTCAGTACCCCGGGTACATGATATTCGGGCGGTAGCCACCTCAGCTAATTATTTTCACAATATGAATTTTGATGACCTTAAAAAGTATACGGGCTGGAAATCACCAACAGTATTTAAACGCCACTATCTTAAGTCCCTAGAGGCTCTTAAATATTCCACTGTAGCTGCAGGAAGTATTGTTCCTCCTGGTCCAGCTCAAGACTAGTATATATAACTCTTGTTTATCCTTATTGTAATGTAATTCTTGATTAAATTACCTATTGGTATATTCTCTCGCCTACCTGCCTCGCTTGCTTGCCCTGCTTTCTAGCCTTTTAGGTCAGGTCTGCTTCACAGCCTGACTCCTGCCTGTAACATTGATATCCTGTTTTTAAGACATAATCTGTTTAGCATTAAGTATCTTGGTGTTGGTTATATGGTATTTCTAGACTATGTGCCTTATAGTTTTTTAATTATATTTTGAACTTTATAATTTGGGGTTATTAAAACTCAGTATTGTTCTCCTAGTTTTATTTAGCTCCATTAAGGTAATCTTTTGGATGGTACCACCAAGCTATTGTATGGCTGATTCTCTGTTACTATTTCACTGGGTGACACAGGTCGAGCCCAGAAAAGGGATTTTGACAACGGAAAAATCTATTTCTGGGGGAAGACCTGTGTCACCCAGTGACCCATCCCTATACTTCCTTTCCCACCCGGATAGCATACCAAGCTTGGAGGGTGCTAATTTTGGGATGAAGATGGCGGGCGCGAGTGGTAGGTGGCAGCAAACGGAAGGTAGTAGGTAGAACGGCTCTCCCATGTTGGGGACTTTGAGAATGGAGAGATCTGTTGGGCAAAGCATCTGTGATAGTGGCTACCACTCACCCCTTAGTGCATACCGACACCATTGTGGTGATCGATCCAGGGGTAGTAACCCTGGCATTATGGATAGCTTTTTCTCTGGTATATTTAGCAATATTTATACCTAGAAATGTGTGCTATTGGAACCATTTCACTGGGTGACACAGGTCTTCCCCCAGAAATAGATTTTTCCGTTGTCAAAATCCCTTATTAACACACCCCCAGACCGGGCAAACTTTAAGGTTGGCCAATTTAAGAAAAAACACATCAATGGAAAGAGGAAGATATGGAAATGCAGATGGTGTAAGAAAAAAATTCTAAACATTTTTCCCTACCTTCCACATGAAGTTGAAAGTGACTATTTACAACCCTGTGTGGGGCTTCTTTTATAAGTCACTTGTAAAAATAAGCAAATTTTACTAAGTTATGCATGTTTTTTCTATTAACTTATTTTATTTTATATTGTAAAATTATAATTACAGCTCCCACAATATCATACAGATAAGAACTAAAATCAGTAATAAATTCTGAGTATATTTGTTGTAAAATATTTGCAAGATTTACTGAGATGGGAAAATCAGTAACTTTTTGTGAGGTATACATGTTTTTTCTAATATTTCCCTGCACTTTTCTTTGCAAAACTACAATTATAGCTGACATACTATCATAAAAGATAAGAACTAAAACCAACAGTAATCCCTGAGTATATTTATGAGCAAATAAATAAAAAGATGCCATGGGATAGAGAGGGGTAATACATTTCCCCCATCATGTCTCAAGGCACACTAATCCCCCCTCCATCCTGTGCTAAGCTACACAGTTGCCATAGTCATTTATCGACCATTGAAGTGCTATGAACATCTTTCCTGCTAAATTTCTCCCAATCGCATGGCACGTATTAATAATACTCATGAGTTAGCCCGTCCATCACTCAAAACCTGTTATAGGTACTCGTGATGCTGCCCATCCGTTAAGGGTTAATTGCCTTAATCAGCATTTAAACCGTTTTCAGTCAAAGATTTGGTTCTCTTTATCTCATTCCTTTGAAGAGATGAACTCAAGACTTGACAAGTGCTTTGGACATGCTGAAACGGAGTGACTGTGTAGATTGTTGAAGTCTTTATCTTTTAATGAACTTTTGCTCAGTATAATTGCCTCTTCTCTGCATCAGCTTGGAGAGTTTGAGGTGCCAGCTTGGTGTGTTTGTGGTGCCAGCTTAGGGAGGTTGTGGAGCCAGCTATAAGTGTTTTTGGCGCCAGTGGGAGTTAGCGAGGAAGAGTGCTAGTTTTTAACTTGTGCAGTCAAACCTGTTTCTGACGCTGCATGCTAATGTTCTCATGCTTGTACTAACTCAGTTTGGAAGAAGTGAGACCACTTATACTCCTGTCTAATAAAGACTTATGCTGCACAGGATGTGGAAGGTGTTTGGTTTCTCCCATGGGTCACCTTCTAAGTCTGACTCTCTTTAAGGTGATAAGGGAGGATATACTGTATTGGTACAAGTTGTATTTTTTACCTTTTGGGGATCAGTTCAGCCCTCAAGTCCTGGTAGATGGCCAATTGCAGACCTCCTGGCATGCTTGGAGAGACTTAGGAGCAGAACTTTATGTGTTGGAGGCACTGAAGGAGAGTTTCTTTGTGTCTTCTCCAGCAGAAGTATTTCATTCTTTAGTAGGAAGTTGTAAATTAGAGAGAATGAAATGGAGCAGGTGTCAGTAATTCACTTGGATGTTACCTCTGACTTTTTCCTAACTCCATAAGCAACCGGAGATTGGCGCCCAGTGTTGGATGTATCAAGACTGAACAACTTTATGTGTTTGTCCCCATGCTTTTTTACTTTTCCAGCATGGTTTTAGTGACTTTCCAAAAGAATGATTGGATATTTCAGTGGACATGCAGGAAACATTTTTCTCATACCAGCACATCCTCAGTCACACAAGTTCCTTCGAGGTGTATTTACAGAGAAGGTATTGCTGTTCAAGTTGCTTTGTTTTGGCTTGTGTACAGCACCCCTATAAGTATTCATAGGGAATGTGTTGCCCATAGGCAGATGGTGTTGAGTTTTAGGAGCAAGAATTATTTTCTGCTGAGTCAACTGGTTCAAGTTAGCCAACTCTGTCAACAGTATTCCAAAGGCCAAGGATCTGTTGCTTCACCTGACTCAGTCTTTGTGCATCATGATTTTCAGTCAACTTCCCTAATTCCTCAGTGTATTCTTACCTGGTGATGCATGATGTGAGGATACTTGCAATTAGCTTGTCTGTCAGAAGACGAATAGGCACTTGCTTCTCAAAGAATTTTAGCCCTTAAGGAAGCTTCCTACGCAGAAATGACTTTCTTTGTTAGGAAACATGGCCTCACTGGAGAATTTGTCAGAATAACCAGGCACAATTACAGTTTAGTCTCAGCATAAGAGCTTACAACTTACAGCTAACGTTCATTAAACTTGTAAGTAAACAAGGACCATCATGGTCGCCAGGTTCTTTAGGAGGGGTGCTGAAACTAAGAGTTGACTATTTTATTCTTAAACCTATGTCCAGGTTCTGTTTTCCCCTCTGCCTTGTAACACAAAACAAAGAATTTTGACAAGTGATGTTGCACTGATTTACAGTACACAGAATGGTCAACAGTACACCTGGTAAAGCTTATAAGAAATCAGAGCGGTGGAAAGACCATCAAAGATTTCTAGTAGGTTTATCCCTGGTCAGAAACTAAGTCACAGGGGAAAGATTGTTTCTTTGAGTGAAATGGACAACACGCTGTTGGTTCGATAGTTCATTCTGTGGAATGGCAATGTTTTTGGCAGTTGAGGATTCAGGAAGAACAAAACTACTTACAGAGTGGCCATTACATCCACAAGTTCGACATTTGCTTAGGAAGTAGAGGAGTGCTCAAACGTTGACTTACTAGCATGCAGATGAACAGGGACGACCAGTCGATTACTACTTCTTTGAGGGTCCTCAGGCTTGAGCAGTGCATGCATTTCTTTAAGTTTGGTCTGATTCAGACTCATAGGCCTTCTCCCTTTATCTACTCTAAGGAAGTATTGAGCAAATTTCAAGTACAAGAATTGCTCAATGACTCCTGTAGAGGCCTAGTAGCCTCAGAGCAAATGATTTTCAGGCTTTCTAGCTCTATCAGAAGATGTCTCTCTTATTCTTCTGCTGAGGAGAAATCGACTCAAACTACCGAATTCCATGCATTTCCACGAACTTCTGCATCTCACACTTAACCACTTGGAGATGCTCGACCATCTCCTACCAATAAGGGGATTTTCAAAGGTATCCTGGATTCTATCCTTAATCAAGTGGAAAACAACTATGGCCTTGTATCAAAAGCAGTGGTTTATGTATTGCTCAGGGTGCTGTTTTAGGGGAATTTTCACCAATTGTAACCCTGTGGACATCAAAGTTTCTCTGCTTTCATAGATATAGTAAGAGTTTTTTGTGTCTACTTTCAGGGTTATCGTTCAATGGTTTCTTCGGTATTGCTTCATGTGCAATTGGATCTGGCTGATGATCAGCACCTTGAGGTGTTGAGATCAGTTAAGATTGAAGCCCCTACAACTGAGTAGCAATCTCTCTCTGGAATTCAGACAGATCTAAATTTTATGTGCAGATCCTTTTGAGCCTCTGGAATGAGATCCATTGAATTATTTACTATGAAACTTATTTAGCACCATCAGCAGATAAGAGAATAAATTTATTGCAAGCACTCTCCTTAATCCTTTCGCTGCACAAGACATGGGATTGATCTCCTCAAGTCATAATTCTTTTGCTTCTAGTTAGGCAGCTCGTAATAGATAACATATTTCCCACATCATTTAAAGAAGCTTTTGTCTATATTCTGGCAGTAAATGGCAACATTTGATTTCCAGCTTATGGGATAATCTCAGGACAAGGGCTAGACCTTCAGTAGTCATCAAAATGCTACAGAGGAAGGATGCTTTCTCTTGATGATGAAGTAGTACCAAGGCTTTTATTCAGAAATGACAAAGATAGTAGTAGACCTGAACTATCAGATAGTTCTGATAGATAGTGACAGCAGTGAATATGGTGATGGTTGTTATATCATAGTTATGGACAAACCTACCTAAGATAATTTTTTGACTTCAGGTTTTATGATAGATGATCATGAATCAGAGGAAATGACAGAGGAGAAAGAATTTTTAAGCACCAGAGATGGTGTGTGCAAACATAGAAAACGTGATAAAATTTGTGAATGGAAGGCCACTGAAGATTCAGTTCATAAAAAATCTGTGCTCTGAAACTTTCATTGGAGATATTAAATTCTCATTTTCTACGGAATGTGAAGTCTATTTTTTTTGTCAGTGTGTTCCAGATGAAATTTTCTGCCAAAAGCAAGCATTCAAAGTTTGTAATAAAGATATTCAAACTGAATAATGAAAATGGCATTACTTTATTCCATGCTTTGAGAAATATCACACTGAAATGAATCACCAATAAAAACTACTGTACATAATTCAGTATTTGTTTTGTGGTTTAGAAACCTAGAAAATCTATGTCAAAGAACACAAGGTTCTCTGTGATGTATTTGATTAGGTTAGTGCATGAGAACTAGCTCCATGCCTTTTACCTTTATATTGAAGATAAAAGGCTGTTGCAACTTCATGTAGTTTTATGACAATATATTGCTTGAGGATGGGGTTAATGCGATGCAACAGAAGTGCAATTGGGTTTTTGCTGAAAACGGTAGAGCCCTTAGTCCGTTACTAGTAGCAGGTAAAGCCTATTCCTGAACCCAAGAAAGAGCAGTCTTGTAGGCTGTTCGTTTTAAAGCCTGGTTTTTAATATTTTGGGGCACCTGAAGGTACATATATTGTATAGGAGCGTACTTGTATATCATAAAGGTATTTATTTTTAGTGACTGTCACAGGGGTCTGCTCACGCTGCTTCTCTTTCATTCTGGCTGAATTGAAGCAGTTTTCTCCGCATGGCTGCTCTTCGCTGCACACTTATGAGAGCCTTGCTCCCTGAATGGAATCCAACTTCTGGCGGCAGTAAGATCCAGAAAGGATTCCTTATGCAAGAAACCTTTAGCTCGATTGGCTGAGCAGATTTTGTCTATCTGCACTACCCACCATCTTCTCAGTGTGGGAATCAGCTATTTTTAACAGTAGGTAAGATTCATCCTAAATATAAGTTTTCATAATAAAATTTATTATTTGGATACTTACCTATGTTAAAGTAGACCCCACCCAGCCTCCCCACAACTTAGCGGGCTGTCAATGAGAATTCTGACGAGCTAAAACATTTGAAACACACTTGGTGGAGAACAGGTATACTAGACAGTCATCCGGGCAGGCATTCAACATGTTGCTTGAATGCTGATTCGCTTATCGGTGCAGAGATATAAGCTATCTTTAATAGTAGGCAAGTATCCAAATAATAAATTTTATTATTAAAATTTATATTTTCTCCATTGCATTCTCCTTTTCTCAGTCAACCTGAGTGCAGTTTATATCTGATTGTTCATCTGTAAATAGTGAGTTCTGATACAGTGTTTGCTACTTGCAAGTGGCCTGCCATCCTCTTTGTGCTTATGCTCATGACCTATCACCTTCTTCATGAGCTTGTACAAGTTTATTTTTTCATGTTAAAATTTATTTGCTCTTGATGTCAAACAAAATCCCCATACCAATTTTTTTGAGTCTACTCACTTTGTGAATAAATATAAAAAAACTGGTTTTGTTTTGTGTTGTGAACACAGAGGTATAACATGCATGATCAGGATTAGTTTTTTTTACAAATTTATCTTTATACTTTATCCACGATATCTTTCACTAAGTTAAATGTTTTAGTTTAGGATTCCATGGATGAAATTATGTTTTGTAGGCAACATGAAATTTCCTATGCAAACCTTCTCTGTCTGTCCCCTCTTCAGGTTTTTTACCCTGAGTATGTTTGGTCTCCATAGTGGAGGAACTTTGCTCCTCTGTTGTTACCCCATCCTTTTCCTGGATGCCTCCTCAGTGTGGCTCTGTGCTGCTTCTGCTGCCATCACTACTTATGGCTCATCCCAGGTTAAGATTATGGTCTTTCAGCTAGTTTGCATGAATCTTAAACTTTAGCCTAAATGAGTCATTGCCCCTTGACCATTCATCTTTGTGCAGGTTACCTTTGATACTCTTTCTCAGCAGAATGTTCTCTAAGCAGCAAAGGTCTTTGCTTTTCACTAATTGGAAGCTATCCTGGTGAATTTTGGAATCATTATGAATCCTAGATTTTTGTTTTCCTCAGGCAATTGAGGTTTAGGTTAAGACTTTGTGTATGTGTGCAATGGCTAATTTTTATATATGTAACTTACCAAGTAATTACTTAGCTAAGAGTTTCTACTCGAACGGTAGTTAGAATTCTGAATTCCACATTATCGATTCTTTTGTTTTGTGTAGGTGATTATACCCCGCCCACTTTCGGGGTAAGACAGGAACAACATCACCAACACAACAATTTGTTTCTGCCGCTCATAGAGTCAACACTTGGTGTTGTTATAGCAGCTTAGAGTTTGGATTCATTATTTTCTTCGTTGGTGAAGTATTTTTTAGCCTTTTCTGCATTTTTTCTTCATAGTGACTTTTCTGAAATTGTCTTTTCATGATTTCGACTTTTCAACTAGTTAGGCATGTCCGACACTAGTAGTTCTAGTTTCCGGTACTGCAGTAAAGGCTGCAATACCCCGATGACAAAATTGACGTACGATTTTCACACTTTGTGTTCCAGTTGTAGAGGACAAGTTTGCTGTATTAATTTGACTTGTGATGAGTGCAAGGATTGGGGAGAGCAGAAATGGAAAACTTTAGCTTCACATTTAGCTAAGTTAGAAAGAGATCAGAAGAGGAAAGCAGCCGCTGAAGCCAGCGGGAAATTAGCTAGTCAAGCTTTGACTCCTAGATCTGGTAAGGCTGATATTTCTGTTAATTCTCCGACTGTTAACCCTTCCTCACCTTCATCAATTAATTCTCCTAAACCACCTACTCCTTCTCCTGGCTCCATCACTTCTGAACCCGATCGCTTCACCAGCCTTGAGAATAAATTTGATCAGCAATTAAATCTGTTAGTGAGTACAGTGGCCCAGTTAGGGTATGAGTGCATGTCCTCAGTGTGGCTCTGTGCTGCTTCTGCTGCCATCACTACTTATGGCTCATCCCAGGTTAAAATTCTGGTCTTTCACCTAGTTTGCCTTAATCTTAAACTTTAGCCTAAGAGAGCCATTCGTCTTTGTGCAGGTTACCTTTGATACTCTTTCTCAGCAGAATGTTCTCTAAGCAGCAAAGGTCTTTGCTTTTCACTAATTGGAAGCTTTCCTGGTGAATTTTGGAATCATTATGAATCCTAGATTTTTGGCTTCCTCAGGCAATTGAGGTTTAGGTTTAAGACTTTGTGTATGTGTGCAGTGGCTAATTTTTATGTATATGTAACTTACCCAGTAATTACTTAGCTAAGAGTTTCTACTCGAACGGTAGTTAGAATTCTGAATTCCGCGGTAGCAATTCTTTTGTTTTGTGTGGGCACTTTTGGGGTAAGACAGAGGAACAACATCACCAACAAGACAGTTTGTTTCTGCTGCTTGTTGAGTCAACACCCGGTGTTGTTATAGCAGCGTGGAGTTTGGATTTGTTATTTTCTTCATTGGTGAAGCATTTTTGTAGCCTTTTCAGCATTTTTTCTTCATTGTGACTTTTTTTTAAATTGTCTTTTCACGATTTTGACTTTTCAACTAGTTAGGTATGTGTGACACTAGTAGTTCTAGCTTCTGGTACTGCAGTAAAGGCTGCAATACCCCGATGACAAAATTGATGTACAGTACGATTTTCACACTTTGTGTTCCAGTTGTAGAGGACAAGTTTGCTCTATTAATTTGACTTGGGATGAGTGCAGGGATTGGGGAGAGCAGAAATGGAAAACTTTAACTTCACAGCTAAGTTAGAAAGAGATCGGAAGAGGAAAGCAGCCGCTAAAGCCAGCGGGAAATTAGCTAGTCAAGCTTTGACTCCTAGATCTGGTAAGGCTGACATTTCTGTTAATTCTCCAACTGTTAGCCCTTCCCCACCTGCATCAATTAATTCTCCTAAACCACCTACTCCTTCTCCTGGCTTCATCACTTCTGAACCCGATCACTTCTCCAGCCTTGAGAGTAAATTTGATCAACGATTAAATCTGGTAGTGAGTAAACTGATGCGTGTCCTGATAGACAAATTTGAAAAAAGTGCTAAAGGTGAAGTGTCAGTTGAGGCGGCGGCTGCTCGTCCCACTGATTCTCATAGGCGTCGGTCTCTGCCATACTCCCCGCTACCTAGGAGGAGGCATACTGGTAGCCCAAGGGAGGTCAGTGGGGCTTGCCCACAGGCAGTTGTCCCCTCAGTCCAGCCTGTTGCATCCCAGGTTGCAACTAGAGACAACCGCTGGAAAGGTGTCTTGGAAATTCATCAGCTTTCACCAAGCTCTGAGAAGTCCTCGTCTCGTAAGAACCACCTTTGTCACTTCCCCGATGAATCTTGCCCGCTTAAAGAGACATTTCTCAGGTAAAGATCAGTCTCTGCATCTTCCTTGCAAAAGAATGAGGGAGCCTTCCTTCAGTCCTCAGCCCTCGTGTAGCAAATGGGATAGTCCAGAGAGCTTCTCCTCTCCTCAGCGCCAGGAGCTAGGATCTGGCTCGCTGCACCTTTCGAGCGAGCAGCTCCAGCTTTCGCATAAGCGCCCTGTTCCTCCTGAACGTCCTGCATCAGCGGAACGTATTGGTGAGCGCCCTGTAGCTGCCAGTTGCCCTGATGCAGCCAAGCACCCTGATGCAGCTAAGCACCCTGAAGCAGCTAAGCACCCTGCAGCAGCCAGGCATCCTGAGGTGGTCGGACACTCTATTTCATCAGAGCACCTTGAAGCTTCCAAGCTTCCTCTAGCACTTGAGCCCCCTCAAGACTCCAAGCACCCTGCATCTTCTGATAATCCTTCTCCTGCATTGGACCCAGCTCTTGCGCCTTTGCAATGTCAACTGGATAATATGCTTCATCTTTTACTGAAACCTGCAGAGCAGACAGCTCCTGACTTAGACCCAGTTTTGTCTCCAATCTCTTCTGAAGATAAGGAAGGGGAGCAGGACTTGTCTTCTACACCGTATGCGACTTTCCTCAAGTTCCTTCTGCAGCAGTTCCCTGACTTTTTCACACCGCCCACCCCTTCCTCCCCAGCTTCGTCTTTCTTGATGAGCAATCAGCCTGTAGATTCATCGAAGAAAGCTCTTCCCCAGGTAGAGAACTGGCTTTCCGAGAAGAGGGAACAAGGGGAAAGCATGTTTTAGTGTTCCACCCTCTCATCTTGCACATACACAGTATTTGTCTTACACGACGGGAGAAGCTCCTTCCCTGGGAGTGGCTGCCTCCTGCCAGGGGGACTTTTCTACTCTCATTGATGCAAGGTGGAGGTCGGCTCTTGCTTCAACCAAGACGTTCTTTTCAGCCCAGGAGGTAGACCATCTTTTGAAGAGTTTGTTCAAGGTGTTTGTTCGAGGTGTTGAGTTTTCTCAACTGGTGGGAGTGTTGCCAAGAAGTGTCAAGATCCAGCTTTTTTGTGTGGTGAAGCTTCAGACCTGTTTAATTTCCTCTCCTGCACAGATGAAGCTGTTAGAGATGGCTCACAGGAATTAGCTGCCCCTTATGCCGTGGGCGTGCTTAAAAAGCATGAACCTTGGGTCTCTTTCACATAGAAGGGCGTTACGGCCCCATAGAAATCGGCTCTCCTGTTTTCCCCTCTGGACAAGCAACATTTGTTCCCAAAATCCACCATAAGCAAGATTGCATCGAGCCTACACAAGAAATCGACTCAAGATTTATTGACCCAATCAACGAAACGCCAGAGGGACTGGTCTGCTTTCTCAGCTAAATCTTCATCTCCTCTTTAACCAAAGCCTTTTCGTGGAGGGAATCAGAGACTGCACTCCAGGTCCCAGGGATCAGTTAGATTTGTGCCCCGTGCAGTCACGAAATCTTCTTCCAAGCCACCATCTCACAAGTGAGAATTCAGTCCTTCATGCTCCATTAGGGGCCAGGCTTCGTCTCTTCTGGGAGAGATGAAGCAAAAGAGGAGCGGATCAGTGGGTGGTGAAAGTTTTAAAGGAGAGATACTCCATCCCCTTCAGGGAGAATCTGCCATTCACCAACACTCCCGTTGTATTGACGGCTTACTCCATAGGATCAGAGAAATATTCAGCCCTATCGAAGGAAGTGTCCTCTCTTCTGAACAAGGAAGCCATAGAAGTAGTAAAGAAGGCAGACTTGAAAGGATTTTACAATCGCCTTTTTATAGTGCCCAAGGCATCAGGGGGTTGGAGACCAGAGCTCGATGTAAGTGGGTTGAACAACTTCGTAGAGAAGACAAAATTCAACATGGAAACCATCCATTCGGTTCTTGCCTCCATCCGTCAGGGAGATTGGATGATCTCACAGGACATGCAAGACACTTATTTCCATAATCCAATTCACCTGAACCGAAGGAAATACCTCCAATTTGTTTTCGAGGACCAGATCTATCAGTTTCGAGCACTTTGTTTTGGTCACCCGACTGCCCCACAAGTTTTCACTTGAGTGTTGGCTCCTTTGGCAGGTTGGCTACATCTAGCAGGAGCGAGTATCGCGCTATATCTAGATGATTGGCTGATTCATTCACCCACGAAATGTTGCATTGAGGACTTGCAGAAGACTCTTCATTTAACCCAGGAATTGGGACTGTTAATGAATTTTGAGAAATTGCAAATGAATCCCACTCAGAAAATTTTTTATTTGGGAGTTCTGATAGACTCTCTGAATTTTTGGGCTTCTCCGTCGCTCAAGAGAGTAAAAGACTGCCTGAGGAAGGTAGACCTCTTCCTTCGCTTCTCTCTTGCTCTGCCACCCAGTGGATGAGCCTCTTGGGGACGATGACTTCTTTGGAGCAATTTGTAAGACTGGGGAGACTGCACATGAGATCTCTCCAATTCTATTTAAGAGGACTGGGGAGACTACACATGAGACCTCTCCAATTCTATTTAAGAGCTTGCTGGGATTGGAATGTGCATGAGGAACATCACTTCTTTCTGATAACCCCGGAGATAAAGGAGGATCTTCATTGGTGGATGTCCGCAGACAGACTTTCGGAAGGGATGTCTCTCTTTCCGGTGAGCCCCAACCTGGACTTCTTTTTTGACGCATCGGATCTAGGTTGGGAGCACTCCTCGGGAACCTGGAAGTCTCAGGGAGGTAGTCCTCGGAGGAGAAAGGACTTGATATCAACGTAAGAGAGTTGAAGGCGATACATCTAGGTCTGTAACACTTCACGACGCAGGTTCACAACAAGACTATAGCAGTACATACGGGCAATACCACAGCCCTAGCATGTATCAAACGTCAAGGGGGAGGGGGGCACTCTTATTCGCTCTGCGAAGTAGCGAGAGACTTGCTATGCTGGGCGGATTGGAATCAGACCCGGCTTGCCACCCGGTTCACACAGGGCAAGTGCATTGTCCTGGCGGACGAGTTGAGCCACCACAAACAAATTCTGCCCATAGGATGGGTGCTGGATCTTCGCGTGTGTTCCAGCCTTTCGAATTTATGGGGTCAACAAACCATAGATGTAATTCGCAACTTCCAGGAATCACCGCTTTCCTCTGTTCTGCTCCCCCTTTCCAGACCCTCTAGCTTGGGCAGTGGATGCATTGATCTTGGACTGGTCCAACCTGGATCTTTGAGCCTTCCCTCCGTTCAGGATGATTCAAGAAGTGGTAAGGAAGTTTCGCTCACACCACAATGTAAGGATGACTCTTGTGGCTCCCTTCTGGCCACATAAGGAGTGGTTTCCGGACCTGATTGATCTCCTCATAGATTTTCCAAGGCTCCTTCCCAAGATTCCAAGTCTTCTCAGACAACCCCACATCAGGAAGTTTCATCAAGGTCTATCCTCTCTGGCCCTGACAGGATTTCGACTGTCTACAAACTCATCAGAGCGAAATGATTTCCTAAATCGACAGCGGGGGATATTGCCAAATGTAGACGCAACTCCTCCAATAGTGTCTACCAGGCCAAGTGGGCACTTTTTAGGAGTTGGTGTAGAAAAAAGAAAGCTTCTTCTTCTGAAACATCTATTGCTTAGATAGCAGACTTCCTTCTCTATTTGAGATCATCTAAGAGGTTGCCTGTCTCAACAGTTAAGGGTTACAGAGCAATGCTCAGCTCAGTTTTTTGCCATAGAGGTCTAGACATCTCAAACAGTCAAGACTTGTTCAGACTTGTGAAGTCCTTCAGTATCTCCAAGTCCAAGAAAGAGGAGGCCTTCTCTTTGAATCTTAATGTAGTTCTTAAGTGGCTTTCTGACCCTTGTTTTGAACCTATGCATTCTTCCTCTCTAAGGGATCTGACTTGGAAAACTCTTTCTAGTTGCCTTAGGAGCAGCTAAGAGAGTAGGTGAACTTCAGGCAATAGACAAAAGGATCGGTTTTTCACAAGGGAATGCAGTCTGCTCCTTTTTGCTAGGATTCTTAATGAAAAATGAAAACCCATCGCATCTCTGGCCCCGTTCTTTTTCAATTAAAAGCTTAACGGATATTCTAGGCATGGAAGAGGAGGAGAGAGAGCTGTACCCAGTACATGCCCTCAGATACTGTTTACATCGGACGGAGAAGATTAGAGGTCAGTTAGGTAATCTTTGGTATTTGGTGAAGAATCCCTCTAGACCCCTGTCGAAGAATGCCATTTCTTTTTTCTTGAGGGATCTCATCATTGAGGCATACTCGCAGTTAGCGGAGATTGACTTATCGCTATTGGAAGTTAAAGCTCACAATGTAAGAGCAGTTGCTACTTCGGTAGCATTCAAACACAATCTTTCCCTCTCTGCGATGCACTATTTGCATGACATCGAGACAGTTTATGATTAATGCAGTACCCTGGGACCTGTGTCTGTAGCTGGCGTAGTGATGGGTGAGGAATTGTAGGAAGTGTCCCTTCCTTTCCTTTTTCTCTTCTCCTTGAAAATGGTGTTGAGTTCTTTGGGAGCCTGGGAGGGTACTAAGTACCTGGAGTGCTCACCAGTTTTAGTGTTGGGTAGTGGTCTTGTTTTTTATCTTTTAATCATTTATGTTTTTTAAATTATGGTGTAGGTGACTTTGTTTTCTGGTGTATTATTTTTTGTGGTACTGTTCCCAGGGCAGGGGAATTATGTATGCTTGTCAGCCTCACCTTTTATGTATGCTTGTCACACACCTTCATCACAAAGCTTTGTTTTATACTTCATCAGCCTTCGGAGTACTCCTTTGCTGCGAAGTGTCCCACTTCAGTGGAGGTGCATATGGCCATGCCGCCACGCCGCTACAGGTTGAGTTGAGCGCCAACCAGAGGCAGTATCTACCTGCAGCAGCTCTCTCACCAGGTAAGGAACATTTATCTCATCATTTATAACCTAAGCTTTTGTCCATGATTCCCCTCTGCTTTTCAGTGTGGAATCAGCTAAGTAATTACTGGGTAAGTTACATATATAAATATGACATTTTTTTGATAAAATTAAGTTTTATATATACTTACCCAGTAATTACAGATGGAGCCCACCCTCCTCCCCTCACATGGACACTTTTTGCATAAACAAATTGTCGTGTTGGCGATGTTGTTCCTCTGCCTTACCCCAAAAGTGGGTGGGGCATAGTCACCTACACAAAACAAAAGAATCACTACCACGGAATTCAGAATTCTAACTGCCGTTCGAGTAGAAACTCTTAGCTAAGTAATTACTAGGTAAGTATATATAAAACTTAACTGTATTATAAAAATGTCGTGTTTTCATCTTTCTGTAATTCAGAGAGGTTGAAGAATCTGAACTATTGTTTCAAAATGGACTAATTATAAGTAAAGAGTTTATATGAAAAAAGACTAATTTTCTTTTTTTAAAAGTTATTACATTTTGATATTGGTCTTTTCCCAGCAGAACAACATTTACCCTCCTTAATCTTTTTATTTTCAGTCAAACATATACATACAGATATACATTAATTTTTCCATGGTCCATTCCACATCTCCTACCCCTACCATACTTATACTTGTGCTTCCTAGGTGGCATCCTTTCTTTTGAAATATCAGTACACCTATAGGCAGACTGATGGTTATTGAATTACTCTTCAAAGAAGCAATTTCGTTCATTTTTTGTATTTTGTATTAAGTCATACTTAGACTTGCTGTTAATTCTATGGTCTTTCTTTTTCTCAACTGCACAGAGTTTTTCTATTGTGCTCAAACTAATATTATGGAAGGGAATGAGTACCTAAACAGAATTACGGTTATGTTGGAACAAAGAGTCAACATATAAAGTATGGTCCTGAGCTTCATTTTAAAGCATGTTGTCGTCTTTGTTTTTTCTTTACCACCAGTCTTCCAACTGTTCTTACAAAGTACCTTCCCCTCTTTAGTCTTTTTCCCAATCAACCCCCCCCCCTCTTATAATACCATCTACAGTATTGTGAGTTCCCAATGAAGTAATATTTGATCATTTTTCCAGTTTTCCATTGAGTGGTGGTGTTGCTCTGGAACTCATAAAAGCACCATTGTAGCACCTTGTTGAGGTCATAACCTGAGTAACTGAGACATTCCCTTTCAGCAATACAGTATGTAGTTCTTTGGTTGGCCAGCTCCTTATCATCATCTATTAAGTTTATGAAGTGATACTTTAGACATTCTTAATTTCTCTTTCTTATGATACTCATACATCTTTTAATCAGGAAATTAATCACTTCTTTACTGTGAATGGTAAAGGTTTTCAGGCAATATGAATAATTATATCCTGATCTATCTTTTTTACTAATAAATTGTCTGGATATTATGGCAATAAAGTAAAAAACTGTAGCCCGTTTCCCTCCCTGCTTTTTTACTTTTTTGTTTTATAGATTACTCTGTTGTTGAAAATTTCAGTTACTGGATTTCATTTCTCATTTTGATCTTCCTTCAGAAGAGGTTAGAGGTGTTGACTGGACAGTAATTGAAGTTAAATTCTTTAAAGAAATCTTTGATGCTGTACCAAGACAAGCTTTCTTATTTGGTAGGTAATTCCTACCATTCCTATGCTTAAAAAATGTTTACAAAAAAATCTCTGAATGAGGTTTGTATTATATTAAAGAACAATGTTTGTTTCAGGGTCGAAATGTTCTTGATGAATATGCAGCTTCTGTGAGCATTCGTGGTTTGATGCATGCTAATAAAAGTTGCAGCGCAGGAGGAGGATGGCGAACATTTACTAGGCCTCAGTGGTTCAGTGTACATAAGCAGCATCAGCAGAATCTTACATGCCTGAAAAATGAACATCGAATGGCATCTGTTACTTCAGAGGAACTTACTACTGTCCTTGTACCATTGCAAGCAAAAATTTTTGCAGGTCAGAGCAAAGGTAATTTTAAATACGTAAGTTAAAGATTTTTTGATAGCTAGTTACTGTGTCATCAAAGGAGTTACTCTCTCATGGGACACCTCCAGGGCTTCATAAGACAGACCAACCAATCTCAAAGAACTCTCTTATAGTTGATCTCAGCCAGAATTGTGCTAGTTGGCACAAATGATGAAATATAAAAGACTCAGGATAAGAGGGCTGTATATCCTGTCCCACAAAGACTACCTCAGTTTTATTTTATCATACTCGCACAAATGTGACAACAGTGCATATGTTGGCCATCTTGCTGACTGCACTCTGGTCTGTCAGAGTTCATGTGTCCCCAGTGTTTGGAATTAGTGTTCGAAATTGCATTTGTCAATCATCATAATACTACTCAAGCTAAGTACATAAGTTTTAAGACTCAATGAAAAGTTTTAGTCCTGTAAAATTTTAATGAGTAGGCTTATATTTGCTAAAATTGGGAACCAGTAGATCTCCTGCAAGGTGAAAAGTTAGGAGTAGGTCACTAGGCAATGTTTTATTTGCCATGCTGTTGTTTTTTCCTGTCTAGCAAAGTGATGATTAGCATTAATGCAAAAATATTAGACAGTTTTGTTATTGAAACTCATTACGTAATCAATTACTTTTTGTAATATTGATAGATAACTTGAGGTTACCTAACTGGTAAGTCGGGTTAGCCTAACTCCATGTTTACTAAACATAGCCATGATCGTAGTTCCCAATCATGCTTGATTTTATAAGCTATGGTGTTTACTTAAGGCCAGTATATCCTTTGTGGTATTCTGTAATCAAGCTAAATGGATTTTGTTATATAGAAAGTTCCCCAGTTATTCTTAGTATTAGGGTTCTCTTCATTGGTTAAAGTAAATACTCCGCCAATAGTAGCATCACAGATGTTGAGAAAAATTGTGCTGCTGCTTGTCATTTTCCTAAGAGAATGCAAAAGTACTTTTTGTAATGGTGAGCTTTGCCAGATAATTTAAAATCTTAGAGATACTGAGTGTGTATGAATATGGTATGAAAATTCCAGTAATTAACCCTTTAACGCCGAAGCCCTATTTACAAAAACGTCTCCTGTATGCCATGTTCGTGAGTTAGCGCTGCGAAAAAATTTTTTTTTCAAAACATCACAGCACGCTTAGTTTTTAAGATTAAGAGTTCATTTTGGCTCATTTTTTTGTCATTGCCTGAAGTTTAGTATGCAACCATCAGAAATGAAAAAATTTCATTATCATATATAAATATTGGAATATATGACAGCGAAAAAAAACTTGTATATAATTGTACACAAATCGCGCTGTAAGCAAACCGGTTAAAGCTAATGAGTTATTTTTTTTTAGTTGTATTGTACACTAAATTGCAATAATTTTGGTATATAACAAATTTTAAAACGATCAAAGCAACACAGAGAAAATATTATCACAAAATGATGCATGAATTAAGTAACGCGCTGGACGTAAAAAATGTTTTTTTCAAAAATTCACCATAAATCGAAATATTGTGCTAGAGACTTCCCGTTTGTTGAAAAATGAAGCTAATTGATTGGATATTACTAGACTGTAAGTGTTTTAGCTTACAATTGCAGTTTTCAACCATTTCGGTCGAGTTAAAGTTGACCGAAAGTCGAATTTTTTCTATTTATCGTGATTTATATGAAAATATTTCAAAACTGATAAAAGCTACAACCATGAGTTATTTTCTGTTGCATTGTACATGAAATTGCGCACATTTTCATATATAAAACTTTATGTAACGACTAATATAAAATGGTGCAAATATTACGACAACGAGACGAAAGAATTTCTGAGATGTTCGCCGAGTTACCACAAGAGACGTAAGGAAAATGTTTTTTCAAAAATTCACCATAAATCGAAATATTGTGCTAGAGACTTCCAATTTATTGCAAAATGAAGGCAAATGATTGAATATTACTAGAATGTAAGAGTTTTAGCTTACAATTGTGTTTTTTTACCATTTCGGTCGAAGTTAAAGTTGACCGAAGGTTGAAATTTTGGCAGTCATCGTGATTTATGTGAAAATATTTCAAAACTGATAAAAGCTACAACCATGAGCTATTTTCTGTTGTATTCTACATGAAATTGCGCACATTTTTATATATAAAAGTTTATGTAACGACTAATGTAAACGATGCAAACATTACGACAACATGACGAAAAGAATTTCTGAGATGTTCGGCCGAGTTACCGCACGCAGACGTAAGGAAAAAGTTTTTTTTTTCAGAAATTCACCATAAATCGAAATATTGTGCTAGAGACTTACAGTTTGTTGCAAAATGAAGGTACATGATTGAATATTACTAGAATGTAAGAGTTTTAGCTTATAATTGCGTTTTTACCATTTCGGTCGAGTTAAAGTTGACCGAAGCTTGAAATTTTGGCAGTTATCGTGATTTATATGAAAATATTTCAAAACTGATAAAAGCTACAACCATTAGTTATTTTCTGTTGTATTCTACATGAAATTGCACACATTTCCATATATAAAACTTTATGTAACGACTAATATAAAACAGTGCAAACATTACGACAACGTGATTTAAAGAATTTCTGGCGTGGATGTAAGGAAAAAGTTTTTTTCAAAAATTCACCATAAATCGAAATATTGTGCTAGAGACTTCCAATTGGTTGCAAAATGAAGGTAAATGATTGAATATTAGCTTACAATTGCGTTTTTTTACCATTTCGGTCGAGTCAAAGTTGACCGAAGGTTGAAATTTTGGAAGTTATTGTGATTTATATGAAAATATTTCAAAACTGATAAAAGCTACAACCATGAGTTATTTTCTGTTGTATTGTACATGAAATTGCACACATTTTCATATATAAAACTTTATGTAACGGCTAATATAGAACAGTGCAAAAATTACGACAAAATGACAAAAGAATTTCTGAAATTTTCGGCTGAGTTACCACGCGGGCATAAGAAAAAAGTTTTTTTCAAAAATTCACCATAAATCGAAATATTGTGCTAGAGACTTCCAATTTGTTGCAAAATGAAGGTACATGATTGAATATTACTAGAATGTAAGAGTTTTAGCTTACAGTTGCGCTTTTCGACCATTTCGGTCGAGTCAAAGTTGACCGAAGGTTGAAATTTTTTGTAGGCGACGTACGGTATGTCCACTTGGCACCCAACAGACAATTTTAGTCGACGTATGATACGTCCAGTAGGCATTTAAGGGTTAATTGAGTTTAGAAGCATTTGTATGTAAATTCTTTAAGGCAGGCAGTTTTATTGTAGTAATTGTGACAATATTTTAATACATTACTACTATTTTATGGATATGACACATTCATCATGTCACCTAACATCATACAATTGACATATACTTATGACCATGTAAAGGCAGTTGTGAGTAAATCCTTTAAGGCAATGCTGTTGTAGTAATTGTGAAATAATATTTTAATACATTACTACTATTTTATGAATATGACTTATTGATCATGTTAACTAACCTCATATTATGGACACGTACTTGTGGCCGTGACAGCCTTTTTTAATTTGAAGTGTTTGCTGCATATACTGTACAGTGATATAGGTAGCTAATACTTGGTAGTTTTTAATAAACACTTGTTCCTTTTATCAATACTGGACCTGCTAATATGATCGACCCACAGATCACCTGTGCAGCAGTTTGTTCAATCTGCTGTTTGCCTGTGGAAATGGCTCATAACTGCCTGCCATGAGCCAGGCCCTGAAGGAATAAAGGAGAATTTGCTTGGTTGCAGGCGTGTGAAATATCAGCATGCCCCTGGCAGCAAGTTTAAATGGTGAAAGAGCCAGTTTTAAGCTGTCTCTATGAATTGTAGGTTTTAGTAGGAGTATAGAAAGAAGAGACTGAGATTACATCGTTCAGGCAGAACTCTGACAATGTATGTTTCCGTCCCTCTCCGAGCAGAATCCACATTTTGACTGGTACTCCAAAAGCAGTGGATTCTAGTTACTCCTTTCATCAGTCACATGACATCTAAAAGGTGAGTACTGTACATCGTTAACTTTGGAAATGTTTCTTTAGAAGTCTCTGAGTTTACAGGATGGTAATTAGAGGCAGTATTCCTAAAATGGGTAAGGTGCAATAATCCTGTAGATAGATCCAACCTAATTAGGTAAGTCACCTCAAGTCAACGAGGGATAATAAATATATAGGTTTGTGTGTTTCCTGTTCCTTTATTGCCTAACCATAATGGGTATCCAGAATAAAGAAAATGGTTGATAACCTGCGACTTTACCTTGGATTAAAAATTCCTGAAACACTATTGCCATGAGAGTAGTGGTCATGCTGAGACATTGCCGGGGAAGGCAAACTAATCCTGTAGTCAGACACAACATAATTAGGTAAGTCACCTTAGAACCACTAAGAATAATACATATCTAGGTTCATGTGTTGTTTACTGTTCTTTATTTCCAAATTCCAGGGGGGAGGGGGTGTCCAGAATAAAGAAAATGAACCTGTGACTATACTTCAGACCAATATAATTTATATGGGACGTTGGGATTTATTAGGAGCTAAGCCATTTTGTCACCGGTCAATTTCTTTTGTAAGCTCCTTTTAGGATGAACAGTGCTACGCTATCAAAAAACAGGTTTTGATATAGGAAAAACCTAGTTTTGGTAGCTGCTGTGAGTCGTCAAACCAACCCACTTTCCCTGACAAAAAGGAATGGGACTTGGGTGAACATTTATCTTGCACAGACCTGATATGTAATGAGGGAGATACTGGACATACGCTCTGTTGTCACATCTGTGCAAGTAGGATGAAATAAAACCGAGGTACTTGTTGTAGGACAGGAGATAGAGCCCTCTTATCCTGAGTCCTTTATATTCTATCACTGTGCCAACTAGCACTATTCTGGCCAAGACCAACTACTGTGTAACAAAATTCTTTGAGATTGGTTGGTCTGTCTTATAGGGCCCTGGGGTACCATCAGAGTGCAACTCCTTTGAGGACTGACAACGACTAAATGAAAGCAGTTCAGGAAATCTTAAAAGATATTCACAGACGCTCCTCTACTTAAGGACGAGTTTTGTTCCAAATGGCTGTTCATATCTTGGTTTGTTTGTAAGTCCAGCTTGATATACGCAGTCAGTACGCACAGTAAAGTACTAATTATGTTTTTCATACTAAAACACAATACTAGTACTTACTGTATTTTATAAAGGATTTGATCAATACGAATTGTAACAGTTATGGTGGCTAGAATTAGGGACTCACCTGTAATAGAAGCACAATGGAAAAGCCACCGTTAATGAACAGTAAAATAACAGAAAATAATGATCAATTAGGAAAACAGAAAGAAACCCCTGGCCTTAGTTAATACTTGTATTTATGTTTACAGTTACCGTAATTAAATGGAGTGGATAGATTAAATGATACAGTAAGTTGAAGATTAATTTTCATAATTAATAACTGTAGGATTTTTCATGCAGAACAGGCTCTTGATTGGAAAAGCGAAGTATGCAACATGCAAGACTCTGCATTCCTCTCTTCAGTTATGAGAAACGATACACGGGTCATCGACTCCTTTAAGTACAGGTATGACAGATGAGTGAAAATCCCCTCAAAATGCCTATCATATGGACAGTAATAACAAGAGCAAGATTCGAGGAGGTTATTAATTCACTTTCATATCACTTTCCAAGGGATAGTTACTAATGGACACTTGACGTAATTTCACTGCACTTAAAGGGAAACACAGGAAGGAATAATAAAGATGGACAAATTTGAGATGAAAGATTAAGTTTTTGGGCGAACTCCTTTGCACTCCGGATGTACCCTTTTTGCAATATGGCAAATGCGTAGCAACAATGAGGGGATGTTCCTTCCAGCATCAACTCTGACAAGTAGAATAGACAGTTGCTTCACTTAGGACATCAACAGGGGCACAGGTCGACCCTAGGAAAAGCCCTGGGAGGCTCTCTCTGAGAGATCTTACTCTGATGATAGCTCATGTGTAACCAACTTATTGTTTTCAAGTGGCGCCCCTCTCCTGCTTCACAGTATGCCTCAGGCTATTGCCTTGCCTTTTTGACGACCTGGAAATACAAAGGATTTCGCCCGACAAAGACATGAAGACAAAGATCTTTGGGACAGGGAGAAAACACTGTTTACCCTGAGAAGCTCTTAATACAGATTTAGCATGGGGGAGAAGATAGAATGGATCCCACACCCTGAAAATGGACTTCTTCAACACGAAAAAGTTTGTTGTTTTTTCATGGAAATTCTTCAGTTTCCTAAGAGGTATAAGACCCGATATTTCTTACAGCTTCCCCCTTAAACAGGACTTCCACTCCCTTACGGGTGGGAAGGTTTGCACGAGGGGGTCACAGCCAGATAAGAAACCGAATCTAACCTCCTCAAATCTGGCATATTTACTTTTACTTTGAAGACAACTTTAGGTAAGGTAAGGTTAGCTAAGGGTCAGCCCTATCTATGGCTAACAGTAAAGGTGCTTGCATTCATTTAAAGAATGTACTGTCAGTGGGTTGACTAAACTAGAGGGTCCCGGGAATAGCTAAAGGAATGCCACACACAACTTGGCTAATGTAGCACCATTAAAATGATTAACTAGCTCACATACAAATGATACATCCCTAACCTACTTGGAGGTTGGTTCTAACTCAAGTTAAATATAAGGGAAAATGTTAAGCTGCTCCCAAAATTATGTTATTTTAACCTACTGGTAATTCAACATGCAAAAGGTTTATGTCATTCAATTTTTCCAATACAAACACTAATGACTAAGGTAGGAGACAACCTAGGCAACCTCCTCTGGATCAGGTGCCAGGATTGCTTTATTAAGATAAGACATTGCTATATGCAGACACAAGTGCCATGAGAGCTCAGTTAACTACCTTAACCTTCTACGCCTCTTACTTCTCTTCTTCCTTGATTTTTGTCAAGCCTTAGGCTGAGGCTTCCTGGCCGGAACTTGGGTAGGTCTCCAGAGGAGACTGAGAGACTCTGTGGCTAGGTCAGGGCCCTCAACAGGATTACCTTAGTGACCTAGACCTGGAGTAACCATAGGTGAGGACAAAGAAGAGGTTGCTGTAGTGAGAAGATAGAACAGATCCCACACCCTGAAAATGCACTTCTACAGCCTAAAAAAGTTTGGTTGTTTTTTCATGGAAATTCTTAAGTTTCTTAAGAGGTATAAGACCCAATACTTGTTACAGAATAATATATAAAACGTAACATTAAACAAATTATGATAATAATACAGTAAAGTACAGTTTTTCTCACTTTTGAAATTGGTGTCATAGGGTTGATGTGATGGATGATGAGAGGGGGAAGGGCAGTGTGGAATTACAAGGGTAGCAGGTTTCAACGTCAGTGTCTTCTTGGGGAAGGATTTCTTTGGCATTACTTTCTTCTCCATCACTTTCTTTGGGAAAGATTGCTTTGGCAAGGATTTCTTCATCACTTTCTTCTTCATTTGGGGAGGAAGCAGTCAATGGAGGTGGGGAGGTCTTGAGGTTGAAGGCACTGGTTTGAAGAATTGGTCTAAGGAAGTTTGCTTTGTTTTTCTTGTCTTTTCATTGTATATGATACAGTAACACTGAATAGCAACATTGATAGTTCTTGCTACTTTTGAGAGTCTCTCAACATTTGGGTCCTGATTCTCAAAATAGTCAATGCTTTTTCTGTAAGAGAAAAACCCAAGGCCATCAATTTTGATTCAAACTTCTTTAAGGGAACAAGTTCTTCTTCTTCATGTTCTTCTGTTCTTTGTATTTCTTTGAGTTTCATTAAATCTGCATTCGTCAACTCCTCGGAATGACTCTTAAAAAGTTCTTCAAAGTCTTCTTCCCTAAGTCAAGCTGCAACTTTTCATTTATGTCAACAAGACTGTTAACGATTCCCTTTGCTTCCTCTTCATGATTAAGTCCTATGAAGTCATTTACAAATTGTAGGCATGAAGCCCTCCATGCTCCATTCATGCTTATATTACTCATCTCATGCCAGGCAACATCAATATTCTTTATACAGTTTTAAATGTTGTAACCCTTCCAGAAGTCATGTAAGGTCACACCTGGGTCATTTACCTTCTTCAATCCTTGCCTGTATGTACGGCAAGTGTAGTACATGTTGAAATTTCCTATTACACCTTGAACCATTGGCTGAATGAGTGAAGTTGTGTTATGGGGTAAGTAAACAATTTTAACATCCGGATGGAAATAATGTAAGTGCGGTGGGTGACCAGGGGCATTATGCAAAATTAAGAGGATCTTGAAGGAATCCCATTCTCACAGCAGTACAGCTTGATGTCGGGAACAAGATGATGAAAAAACCAGTCTTCAAATACAGCAAGAGTAACCCTGGCTTGGTTATTGGGCATCCAGATTAAGGGTAGAGAACTTATTGTGATATTTTTCAGTGACTGTGGATTTGCTGCGCATTAGAAGAGGGGAGGTTTTAGCTTCAAGTCTTCCAGTGCGCTGCCACCCAGCAGTAAATTTAGCCTATCCTTCACCACCTTAAATCCATGCATCGTCTTCTCTTCACGTCTGATGTATGTTTTTTCTGGCTTTTTTTTTCCAGAAAAGGGCTGCCTCATCAGTATTAAAAATTTGCCGAGTCGTATAACCTTCCTTATCAACTATTTTCTCGAGTATCTCAAGAAATTTTTCAGCTGCTTCTTTGTTGGCACTCACTGACTCACCAGTAACAGATGCATGATTCAAGTTAGCACGTTACTTGAAACGACGAAACCACCCATGACTTTTAGCAAATGTTTCATCTTCAGCGCTTTCACCAGCCTTAGCTTTCAAGTTATCGAAAAGGCTTTTAGGGTTATCTTGAATCAGCATAAGGCTAAGCAGTACACATCTGTCTCTGGTGTTCCATCCAGACACCCAAAAGTTTTTCCATTTCGTCTACCACCCTCCCCCTTCCCTTACTTATAATTGTTGACTGCATTGGCACAGCACTTTTTACGTGTTCCGTAATTTTATCTTTGTTTTAAAAAATTGTGCTGATAGTCGAGCGATTCATATTACAGGCAGTCCCCGGTTAACGAGGGGCTCGCGGTTAATGGCGATCCGGTTTTACAGTGTTTGTCTAGCAACGAAAATCGGCAATTTTCGGCACTGAAAATAGCTGATTTCCGCTTATTGGTGCCGATAATTGGGTATTGGCGCTGCTACCTACCTAACAGAGGCGCCGATAACCGAAAATCGACTCTTTTCGGCGCCGATAAGCCCCGAAAAAGCGCCGGAAATTGCCAATTTTCGGTTAATGGCGATTTTCGGTTATCATCACACCCTTAGAATGGAACCCCCACCGATAACCAAGGACAGCCTGTATAATGGTGTGCTACCTCAACCATTTTTTTCACCATTTTCTAATTTGTTTATAATTGGCACTTTTGTTTCCATTGAGATAGCTTGCCATTTTTTACCACTACCACTATCCATGCTTTACACTTTCCATTAGTTATGATAAATAAAGGAATTGCTAGATATTTCACAGTAAAATCACAAGAATTACTCGGAGCACTGGAGATCACGTTATAACACTTGTGGAGGCTTGGGAGTCTGGGACTGTATACTGGCGCATTGGTGTCAGCTACGGTGCTGTTCGGCATGGGTAGTGGCAGAATTGTAGCTAAGCCAAAGTGCACAATACAAAATTTGAACTTGTGGGTGGCTGACAAAGTGTTTTGAACAAATTTTTATTTACAATCATGGTTGCTCGTATCTCTGAAAGTTCTTAAGTAGAGGAGTGTCTATAGTGTTTAAAAGGATAAAAATGAGATGGTAGTTAAAAAAGAACAAATGAATTATACCCAGAGAATTATATTCTGAGACCACCTGAAGTTTCTTGAACAAAATTATTGTTTTCACTGCAGACTCATTACTTTAACATAACCTATTCTTGTGATGTCCATGAATCCTAGACCAGTTTGCTCTGCTCCTATCATAACAACTTTAGCTTTAAGACCCGGTGAAAAGTTTTAGTTCCTTAAAATTTTAATGGGTAAGCTTATACATTTGTTGAAATTGGGAGCCAGTAGGTCCCATGGAAGGTGAAAAGTTAGGATTATATCGCTAGGCAACGCTGTAATTGCAATAGTTATTTTCTTGTGTGACAAAGCGATAATTATCATTAATGCAAAATTATTAGACAGTTTTGTTATCAATTAATTTCATAACACTGATAGATGATTTGATGTTAACGAATGGGCAGATCTAGTTAGCTTAACTTCTTGTTTATGAACCATAGCCATGATAGTAGTTCCCAGTCGTGCTTAACTTATGAGCCTTGGTGTTTACTAAAGGTCAGTATTTCCGATGTAATATTTTATAATCAAACAAATTGAAGTTTGTGACATAGAAAGTTACCCAGTTATCCATAATATTGGGTGTCCTTTCAAGTGTTAAAGGAAATAGTCATGTGGATCTATTTCCAACAGGTATTACTCTGCCAGTAGTGACATTGCAGGTGTTGAGAAAAATTGTCATGATGGTTGTCATTTTCCTAAGGAAATACAGATGGTACTTTTTCGTAATGGTGAGCTTTGCCAAACAATCTAAAATCGTAGTGATACTGATTTTATATTAATTTGTTATGATAATTCCAATAACAACTATTTTAATTATGTACCAACTAACATAGCCTATAACCTTTACCAGGTGCTTGGGAATATATGGGGCAATCAAAATTTATGAAATGTATAGAAATTCATTGTATGGGTATCCATTTAGTTTTTTCTTAATGGAGTTTAGAAGCATTCGTGAGTAAATCCTTTAAGGGCAATGTTACTGTAATAATTGTGAATTAACATTTTACTATATTACTACAGTACTATTTTGTGGATATGATCCACTGATCACGTTACCTTGTATAACACTATGAACACGTACTTGTGGCCATGTCAGCTTGTTTTAATTTGAAGTGTTTGCTGCATATACGATGATATGGGTAGCTAACACTAGGTAGTTTTTTATAAACACTTGTTCCTTTTATTAAAACTGGGCTGCTATTACACAGACGCCGCATATTACCTGCACAGTAGCAGATCTCTCATTCTGCTTTTTGACTGTGAAAATGGCTCATAACTGCCTGCCATGAGCCAGCCCCTGGAGGAATAAAGGAGAATTTGATTGGTTTCCAGATGTGTGAAATACACAACATACTCCTGGCAGCAATTGTAACCTGTTGAGCGTTACCAACAGCATATCTCGGTCGCCCACCCATCATATCACACCGCGTTTGACAGAGTAACACATTCTCCTTCTCTCAAGGCTGGTGCCGTACTGATCAAGCTCAGAAATGCACTTTGCTTGTATACAAATTGTAGGAACATCATTTGGTAATACTATAAGCTAAATTAGGGGTAAATGGCAACTCTTTTTTTTTGTAACAGAGAGACAGTTTGACAGAGGACATTTACCTCTTGTTTCCCGGTATGCTTCAGGTGTTCACTGGCAAACAATTTATTTTTTTTTTTCATCCCATTTATCCCACATTATGATAGTTCCAAAGTGAAAGAAAAACCTTTTGCCTGAAGAGATACTATAACTACTCTGCTCAGTGTAGACTGATAATGACTACGAGACTCAGAGTAGCAGCTCTGAAGCCTCTAACATAGACTGAAGAGGATTTAGAATTTAGATTTGAACATCACATAACTAAGTGGCTAGACATAACCAATAAGGAGAGGAGTCCCTTTACTTTTTATTTCCCCAAAGGTGTGAAATTTACTGTTCAGGATAAGGGAAACCTTGTGGAGTTTTTTGAGCACTATTCAGGATAAGGGAAACCCTGTGGAGTTTTTAGAGAAGTTTTTTGATGGCAAAGTCATGGAGCACATTGTAACAGGAGTGAACAGATTTGCCAACCAGTTTCTAGGTGAGTATATAAAAAGTTTGCCTACAATATCATGTGCACTAAAATAGTATGGTACAAATGTAAATGAAATTAAATCATTCACTCCTCTACTGGCTCTGTTTCAGGGAATGGCATAAGAATGATTTTTCTTTTTTGTGTTTCATGTTTGTAATCTTTAGGTTATAAGAATGCAAATAAAATTATTTCATCTTTTCTTATTCTACATTACATATTATCTTACGATTCTATATTACATATAATCTTATTATGTTTACATGAAAAATATCAGTGTAAAAAAGGACACACAGAAAAGCATAAAAATTAGCATAGACCAAATGACTGCTCTGCAAGCAGGAAAATGAGATGATACGTGAGCAGTGACATCTCCCATAAATGACACTAAGCAAGTTAATTGATGAAAGAGCTGTCCCCGTGACTTATAAGTTTCAGTAGGAGTACTGAAAGAGGACACAACATCTTTCCGGTAGAACCGGCAGTGTATGTTTCCATCCTTCTCCAAGCAGAATCCACATTTGGGCCAATACTCCAAAAACAGTGGATTTTAGTTACTCCCACTTCAACTTCTGTGATGGAGACAAAGAATCTTTTCCGTAGGAGAGAGGTTGCTAATACCCAACATGAAGGGGATAGCCACTGAAATTTCCCTTCTGAATCCAGAAGATCTAAGGAGCAGTCTTCTGCTTTACATAAGAGAGAAACCTCAGATGAGAATCTTGCCTCTCCCTTGCAGCAATCAAGATATTGAAGGGGGTCCTGATAGGGTCCACCCAACCCCATCTGAAGTATCTGTACCTTCTAGGGGGTAGTGATTTATCTTGGACTTATATACAGCCAGGCAGTGTATACAGCCAGGCAGTGGTGATACAACTGCCTTGCTCAGTCAGGCTTTCCTTGATAGGGAAATTCCACTTGCTGTACTTTCAGAATTCCAGGAGGAAAATCATGAATAATATCAAGGATGACCTTGCTACTTAGAGTCAGCATATCAGGGACCCTATCCATGATTCTTAAGAGGAATTCAGGTCTGTCCTGGGTATAGAATTGGGTGTGATATGTAAAAATTTGTCATCCTTCAAACTAAAGGATAGAGGGGCTGCACAGTCTGGCCAGGCAGAGATTGTTTTTTTCAACAAAAAACTTAGGTCATGGGAACAGGGTAATAAAATACCTAAGCCTAAAAAGAAGTTAAATGAGTTGTTTAGATCCCCATTGAAATCAGAACGAGTACAGGCAGTCCCGGCTTACCGGCAGCATTGGTTAACGGCGTTTCGGTGTTACAGCACTTGGCTAGCAATGTTGGTAACCAGATTTTCAATGCCGGTAAGCAATTTATTGGGACTGGTAAGCAGTTTATCAGCATCGGTAAGCGGTTTATCAGTGCTGATAACTGGTTAATGTCGCTGTTAAGTGATTTATTGTCACTATTATATGTGATTTTGGTTAGCGACACTCAACCAGGAATGGAACCCCCTCCATTAAGCAGGGACTGCATGTAATAAGAAACAACCTAATCTTTTCTAGAGCTCTACTAGGTCAGACTATAAAACCTCAAATCAGAGTGTTAGTATAGGTCGACCATCACTAATTGGGCACCTGTTAATCTGGTTCCATCACTAATCCAGCTCTAATTTTGACTAGCACAATTTATAAATTCCTGGGTCACTGCACCAACCTGCCGCTCCTGTTTGTTGGCACTACTTGTGTGTATATGTATGTTCTCTATGCACACAATTGCTTTTGACATTTGGGTTGTAAAAAAATTTAAAAAAGTGCAGTAAAAATATTAATGAGAATAGCATAAAATATAAATACTGTAAGAAAATCATAAGCGTAAAGTAAGTATACCTTAGTTTTACCAGACCACTGAGCTGATTAACCCTTAAATGCTGAGCCTCTATTTACAAAAACGTCTCCCGTATGCCGGCGGCGTTCGGTGAGTTAGCGCCGAAGCGGAAAAAAAGTTTTTTTCAAAAAATCACAGCACGCTTAGTTTTTAAGATTAAGAGTTCATTTTTGGCTCATTTTTTTGTCATTGCCTGAAGTTTAGTATGCAACCATCAGAAATTAAAAAAATATCATTATCATATATAAATATTGGAATATATGACAGCAAAAAAAAAAAACTCATATAATTGTATATAAATCGCGCTGTAAGCACAACGGTTAAAGCTAATGAGTTAATTTTTTTAGTTGTATTGTACACTAAATTGCGATGATTTTGGTATATAACAAATTGTAAAACGATCAAAGCAACACAGAGAAAATATTATCACAAAATGATGCATGAATTAAATGTAACGCGGACGTAAAAAATGTTTTTTTCAAAAATTCACCATAAATCGAAATATTGTGCTAGAGACTTCCCGTTTGTTGAAAAATGAAGCTAATTGATTGAATATTACTAGACTGTAAGTGTTTTAGCTTACAATTGCAGTTTTCGACCATTTCGGTCGAGTTAAAGTTGACCGAAAGTCGAATTTTTTCTATTTATCGTGATTTATATGAAAATATTTCAAAACTGATAAAAGCTACAACCATGAGTTATTTTCTGTTGTATTGTACATGAAATTGCACACATTTTCATATATAAAACTTTATGTAACGACTAATATAAAACGGTGCAAATATTATGACAACGAGACGAAAGAATTTCTGAGATGTTCGGCCGAGTTACCGCGCAGATGTAAGGAAAATGTTTTTTTCAAAAATTCACCATAAATCGAAATATTGTGCTAGAGACTTCCAATTTATTGCAAAATGAAGGTAAACGATTGAATATTACTAGAATGTAAGAGTTTTAGCTTACAATTGCGTTTTTTTACCATTTCGGTCGAGTTAAAGTTGACCGAAGGTTGAAATTTTGGCAGTTATGATTTATGTGAAAATATTTCAAAACTGATAAAAGCTACAACCATGAGCTATTTTCTGTTGTATTCTACATGAAATTGCGCACATTTTCATATATAAAAGTTTATGTAATGACTAATGTAAACGATGCAAACATTACGACAACATGATGAAAGAATTTCTGAGATGTTCGGCCGAGTTACCGCTATGCAGACGTAAGGAAAAAAGTTTTTTTTTTTCAGAAATTCACCATAAATCGAAATATTGTGCTAGAGACTTTCAGTTTGTTGCAAAATGAAGGTACATGATTGAATATTACCAGAATGTAAGAGTTTTAGCTTATAATTGCGTTTTTTTACCATTTCGGTCGAGTTAAAGTTGACCAAAGCTTGAAATTTTGGCAGTTATCGTGATTTATATGAAAATATTTCAAAACTGATAAAAGCTACAACCATGAGTTATTTTCTGTTGTATTCTACATGAAATTGCGCACATTTCCATATATAAAACTTTATGTAACGACTAATATAAAACAGTGCAAACATTACGACAACGTGACGAAAGAATTTCTGGCGCGGACGTAAGGAAAAAGTTTTTTTCAAAAATTCACCATAAATCGAAATATTGTGCTAGAGACTTCCAATTGGTTTCAAAATGAAGGTAAATGATTGAATATTACTAGAATGTAAGAGTTTTAGCTTACAATTGCGTTTTTTTACCATTTCGGTCGAGTCAAAGTTGACTGAAGGTTGAAATTTTGGCAGTTATCGTGATTTATATGAAAATATTTCAAAACTGATAAAAGCTACAACCATGAGTTATTTTCTGTTGTATTCTACATGAAATTGCACACATTTTTATATATAAAACTTTATGCAACGGCTAATATAGAACAGTATTTTCGGCCGAGTTACCGCGCGGGCGTAAGAAAAAAGTTTTTTTCAAAAATTCACCATAAATCGAAATATTGTGCTAGAGACTTCCAATTTGTTGCAAAATGAAGGTACATGATTGAATATTACTAGAATGTAAGAGTTTTAGCTTACAATTGCGTTTTTCGACCATTTCGGTCGAGTCAAAGTTGACCGAAGGTTGAAATTTTTGTAGTCGGCGTGCGGTATGCGTCCACTTGGCACCCAACAGACAATTTTAGTCGACATATGATACGTCCAGTAGGCGTTTAAGGGTTAACAGCTCTCCTAGGGCTGGCCCGAAGGATTAGAAGCGTAACAGCACGAAACTGAACAAGCTGTAGTAAGTTCTACAGCGCCAGCTAATGAGTTTATGCATTTGTGCATACCCTACGCACATGATTGCGTTTACCTTTTGCATTGTAAAAATAAAAAATAAGAAAATACAGTAAACACAAATGAGAGTAGCATAAAGTATAAATTTAAAAAAAAAATAAGTGTAACAACACAAAACAAAACAAGTTGTAGAAAGTCTTCCAACACCTGTGAATGAGTTTGTGTGTTCATACGTACCCTACATACATGATTGGATTTATCTTCTTGGTTGTAAAAATAAAAAGTGCGAAAATGTGGTAAAAATATAAATGAGAATAGCATAAAATATAAAAAAATCATAAGCGTAGCAACATGAACCAAAACAACCTGTAGCAAGATCTCTGATGCCAGTGAATGAGTTTGTGCATTCTTATGTACCCTATGCACATGATTGCGTTTATATTTTGGGTCGTAAAAACAAAAAAATGAGAAAATACAGAAAAAATATAAATGAATATAGCATAAAACATAAATAAAAAATTGTAAGTGTAACAGCATGAGCCAAAACAAGCTGGCTTAAGTTCTCCGGCTCTGGCGAGTGAGTTTGTGCATTCATACATACCCTATACACACGGTTACCGTTAAATTTTGGGTTGTAAAAATAAAAATCAGAAAGTAGTAAAAAAAGTAAATGAGAATAAATTTTAAAAATCATAAGCATAACAACACGAACCAAAACAAGCTGTATAGTGCAGCAGATTGCTGTAAAAATCGTTCAGATAGTGAAACAAGCATGAAATTTGGCACAAACATTCCTAAGACTACGCTCTCTTAGAAAAGGGCGCTGGCCACCTGAAAATCCAAGATGGCGGCTATTTTTCAAAATGGCAAATCTATGTTAATTCACTGGTTTGGGAGCATCTATTGGATGGAATATGCCAGTTTTTTTTTAAACCTCGACTTTTAGGTTATAAAAAATGTTCCATACCACACATTTTATTGAAAACCCTTACTAAATGAATTATGTAACCAAGATGGCGTACAAAATGGTTGCCATAAAAGTTTTTCTATCCACAGCTAGCAGACATAGAGACCAACTGTTTTTATTTAATGGTATATTCATGTGATCAGACAGTTTAACTAATATGCTATTTTCAACTGAAATAGTAATGGTATGGTCACATACAACATTGTGTCTAAGACTGTAACCATAAAAAGAAAAGAAAGAAATACGGACTAAACGCAACCAATCTATGTATAGGTCTCTCAACCTACACCTTTGAAAAATTCGAGGATAAGAAGGTAGGCATAGCATGACACGTTGGATGCTCAAGCTAGATTATCTACTGAAGAGAGGGCAATATTTATCTAGACTTCACATTTGCAAGTGCACAGAGCTGTGCAGGAAGACCCAGCTTGTAGCACTTGCACCTTTCCCGACAGCCTGCTTTGCATCCACATTTGGTAAGCTGTTGGCAACTCTTGGCTAAAGGCGAGTTGGTTGTCCAGAGGACTTGCCATGCATCACCAGACTTTGGGTGGCTTTGGTATTGCAGTGTTTGGTGGCACAGGGTTCTTTGTTTGAAAGGAAGCTGGTGAGATGTTTGTGAATGTGTCTGGCAATTCAGGCACCGACCTCACTTTCTCAGGTGCAAACTTTAGTTGCTGTCTTTCCTGTCAGTGTTCTCCTTGGTGGGGTGCTGAAATATGGAGATGCTAGTTCCATGGAAGGAGGTAGTGGCAGTAGTTGCAGATGGGTTGTGGTCGATGTTGTCCATCACTGCAGTGGTGAACAACCCTTTTTATGCAGTACTGGGGACAGACCACACCCCTCCTCCACATATTTGCTAACTGTGGCATCTCCTAACTGTGCAGAGACCTCCAGTACTCTGTCATAAGAGATACTGAGGCCATACTGATGTAGCATTTCAACCAGGTTTCTCTTCCTGGTTTTGGCATAGACTGAGAGTCCCATGTAGACTGGGAATGGTGTTTCTCTGTCTTTGGAGTGTCTATGAGTTGTTGCTCCTCTTTGTATCGGGAGTAGCAGTTGAACTGCATGAGCTGTGCAATGGCCTGGTCTGACTTTGATGCTCCAAATCGTAACTGTGACTTGATGTCAGCCCCATGCTCAACCATCCCTACAAACTGGAGCAGGAGAGGAGGCACAGAATTTCGTACACAAGCCTCAGAAAATGTGCCATCAAACCGTGACTGATGATCAAGTATAGACTTTCTGAGAATATTTGCTGCTTTAGCAATGATAACTGCCTCTGAAAGATCAGATGATTGAGCAAGTGCTTTTCCCACATCCTTTTGAAATGCAAGTAATACATCTCTGCCAGATTTATGAGCCTCAAGTTCTGGAATTTCTGCCAGAAGTTTGTCTTTGAGTCTCGTGGAATTTACACTTGGTGACTCTACACCTAATTGTTCCAGACGTTGTTGGTAGAGGTGGCAAATATCTGCCAGCCGAAATGTGACTGGATCATCTGAACAAAGGTTGTTTTCAACAATGTATGTCATCAGTTCTGACAGAACTAGTGGATACACATCTGATTCTGACTCAGTGCTACCTTGGTCTTTCTCAAGGCTCCTCAGGTAGGACCTTTTTCTGTTGTAGAGGGCACAAAGACAGGCATGGTGATACTTAAACTCCTGTGCAATGACATCCCCACCAGTCAACTTAGCAAGGAGCTTGCCATCACTAAGTATCTCTGCACATTCACGCAATTTCAAGTCAAGGCCCTTAGTACTAGCCTGTCTGAGATCAGATGCAGGTGCCACTTTCTCACAGAAAATGCAAACTTCATTGTCATGACTGGTTCGGGCGCAGTTTTGCACGACTAGTCTCAGTGTTGCTGGTCTGGTCATTGGATTGTCGCTTTCTTGCACGGTCCAGTTTAGTGTTGTTAAACAACAAGCGACAGTTCACATGGTATTTTGCTGCATTTTTCCTGAGAGTGGCCTCTATGCCATCACCTTCATCCAGCCTTGCTGGATCCATTATCAGTGGCATTTCATTAATTTCACTGAACATGGGAATGTTCCTTGCCAGCATTGTGTACCCATCATGGTCTAGGACATGATGACTTGGAGGTGATGTCAAGTGCTCACCTCTTTTGTCCTTCTGACAAAGACAACACAAACTCCAGTTTGTTTTTCTACTGCTCAATATTGGATTGGCATCACATTCTGCCATGATTTCACTTTTGATTAAGGCCGAGGGGTTATCCTTTACCACCTTAAACAAAGCACACATTCCTGTATGGGATTCAACTAGGTTCGGTCTCCCTACACCTAGCCCGATCATTCATCCAGTGCCATTTAAGTCCCGTGTGATCTGTACACCATCCAGGTAAGTACATGAACCATCATGTACAGCCCCCATACCCTTGGCTCGGCTCTCCCGCTGGCACATCCTGTCTATTCAGGTGCGGCTATCTAACTATAGCTGGTCTGGGGCTGTTAGAAAGCATTTGGGACACTAAACTAAACTATACTACAACTACTAGTCTAAGACTACAGGATTAGTAAAGCTGGATTAGCTGGCACTGAACCCCATGCTGAGTTACACAGCAGTGATGTCACCAGTGTGCCCTGGTTGTGTGCAGACATACACTCTTTTACATTTATTAATTTTCCTTCAAAATTGATGAGTTATTCGAAAGAGATGGCCTCATTAGGATCTAAAACCACAGAAACCAAGATCCATGCTTAAAACGATAATTGTTGAACTGGCATTATTTCTCATTATAATTATTGTTTCTACCTTTTCTTGGCAGCCATATAGCCCCCCATATTTAAAGGTAAACTGTACTGGGAAGCTACAGAAACATAATATTCACAAGAAATAGTATGGAAGAGCTTTACCATATTGCTAGAAGCAAATACATGCCATTCTAGTGAAAAATTAGCCAAAATCTGTCGATACTGGCCGCCATCTTGAATTTGGCCGCCATATTAAATTTTTGCGTGGCCAGCGCCCTTTTCTGATAGAGGGAACTTTAAAGAGCACTTGTGCAAAATTTCATGCTTGTTTCACTATCTGAACGATTCTTATGAAATATGCAATTATCTGCTGCACTAGTAGGAAGTTCTCTGATGCCAACAAATGAGTGTGCGCATTTGTACATACTTACCTACACGATTGCAGTTACTTTTGGGTTGTAAGAATAAAAAATGAGAAACTATAGTCTTGTAATAATATAGATGACAGTAGCGTAAAATATAAAAAAAAAAATTCCAAGATGAAGACGATGGGAATCCTGACAACCCTTCACCTCAAGACACGTAAAAGGGATTTTGACAAAGGAAAAATCTATTTCTGGGTGAAGACCTGTGTCGCCCAGTGAAATGTCCCATATAGCACACATTTCTAGGTATAAATATTTGCTAGATATACCAGAGAAAAAAGCTATACAGCTAATAGGATGCCAGAGTTACTACCTTTGGAGCGATCATCCTCATAGGATGTCGGTATGTCATCTAGGAGCGAGTGGAAGCCACTACCACAGATGCTTAACCCAAATAGATCTCTCCTCTCCCAAAACCCCTCTACCTAAGGGGTGCCGTTACAGCGGTCCTTCTCCGCTCACTACTACTACTTCTACCCAGAACCTTCATCCCGAAATAGCACCCAAGCTTTGGCCAGCCTAGGTGTGGAAAAAAAGAGGAAGGGTTCACTGACCGGGGCATGGAGGTCTTCACCCAGAAATAGATTTTCCTTTGTCAAAATCCCTTTTCTGGGATTGACCTGTGTCGCCCAGTGAAATAGTAGTAGAGAATTGGCCATAAAAGCTTGTAAACGTAAAAAGTTAAATGTCAAAATCAAAAAATTTTTCTAAGGAAAATAAAATTAATTTTGAATATGCTTTTTACTTATCCAAATAGTATAACAAATTATTTAAATCTGCATAAGTCAAGTAAAGAATACAAAACAATGTAGCTAAAGATATTGCTTTAACAATCTAACTAAAAAGCCATCACCTAAATTAATAAATATTAGTGAAAAGTTTTTAACAAGGATGGTATGTACAAAGACAGGAGTGGTTTGTGAAGCAACCCAAACCCAGTCAACAAGGTAGAAAGGCAGGGAATACAAGCGAGGCAGGTAGGTGAGAGGTATACCAATTGGTAGGGCAAGCAAATTAAATTACAAATTACAATTAAAATAACATAATACTAAGCTGACTCTGGAGAAACAATGTTCCTTGCAGTGACAGCAGAAAATTTAAGAGCCTCTAAGGACTTAAGGTAGTGATGTTTAAAAACTCTAGGGGATTTCCAGCCCGTATATTTCTTAATTTCATCAAAATTCATATGTTGAAAGTAATTAACTGAGGTGGCTACAGCACGGATATCATGGACCTGGGGGATTGAATCCGGGTTGGCTTGTTTAATAAAATAAAGGAAGACGGCTGATGAAATCTGATCAGAGGGGGAGGGCCCTTGATCCAACTCCACCCCAAACCTTTGGAGACTATACTGTGGGCCCACGGACTGAAGGTCCACTGGTCCCTGAACAGGTGAAGTCTGCCGCCCACCTGACTGGTCTCACTGGGAAGGTGCAGGTTTGCCTCCTCTACCTCGGCCTCCTCTCCCGGGGGAGGGGATCGCACTGCAGCCTTGCCTCTGAAGGAGGCCCTTGCTCTCTCCCCTTGCGCCCCTGTAAAGGCCTCGAAACGACCCCTGGCCCTCATAGGAGGGGTTGTATACAGGAGACGTCACGAAGGAAGGCGCGGCAAGGGAGTGCTGAGCTGGCTGCACCAGCACAAACTGTTGAGGTTGGGCCTTAGAGGTAGAAGGCTGGCAAACTGGCAAGACAGGTACAGCTTGGACAACAGCCTGTTGGTGTTGTCTTCTGTGCCTCCTGTATCTCTTACCAGGTCTATTTTGAGGGCCGGCGGACTCGGGGGTTTTCCTTTTAAAAGCGGGGATACCCCAGCGGGAGCGCAAACTCTGATTTGCCCAGGTTGCCTCAGCCAGGACATTATTGACTTCTTCTTCCGGGAAGATACTAGCTCCCCAGAAGGAGCTTTTCATGAGCTTGTTAGGCTCATGTCTTATGGTAAGCGTCGGCGAAGATGTATTTGCGGCAGTTCATCCGCTACTACATGAAGTCAAACAAGTCCGCCTGAAATCCCGCTAACAGAGACTTCGTCAGGACTTGGAAGAGTGGCTCATCAGAAAACGTCACTGCGGTTGATTCCGCCAGGCACAGGGAGTTCAATGATCGGCTCAACCGACACCTAGCCTCAAACTCTGCTTTCAGGAGGGCTTCCGGCAGTTTGGGGAAGCTGCTCGCTGAATAAGGTGGATGCACACTCGGGTCCAGCTTACCCGATGTAAAAGTGGCCGGGCATCCTTCCAGAATTCATCGTCTCTGGGAAGATCAGAGAGGTGGGATCAGTCTCCTGGAGCTGAGGCAACGGCTTACTTTCGAGCATGCCTGGGTGGTCGCGAGCCACCTTAGTCATGCAGGGGGTCGGGATCCTATCTCCCAACGAGAACATCGTGAAGTTGCCCTTGAAGGGTCAACTTCATGTTCTCCGCCTGCCACTCATTAAAGGTGCGCATCAATGTAGACTGCGCCTGGTCCCTCAGGGAAGATCACTGTCTCCTTGGGACCTTATCCGTCCTTACCCAAGCTTCCTCCGTCAGCCTGGCGAAGCCTGGGTAGGGGGCAACAGATCAGGAGGAAAGAATTCCAACTCCTCGAGCCTGCGCGTGCCTAGACCCTCGATTGTTAGGGTATCTTCATGCCGGGGAGCATGAAGGGCCAAACGCCAGGGATTTCCCTTGTCAAATGGAGGGAGGCGGAGGCATCCGAATGGGGTAATGAACTGCTGACCCACCGGGCGCATGAACCCGGAGAGCATACTCTCCTGGCTCTGCAGCCTCTCCGTAAAGCTTGCTAAGCTTAGCATCAACCTCCGAGGAAAACCTCTGTAAGAGCATTCCGCAAACTCCTCCGGGTCAAAGGCAGGATGGCGAGGAGGGCTAGCCTGCTGCCCTCAAACTCGCTCCCTTAGCAGAGGGAGTGGCCTTGCCTGCGGAAGCCACCGGACTAGCATCCCGTGGCTTCACCGGAGGGAAGGGAGTTGCCTTCTTGCGGGAGGTTTGATCTCTTATAGCCCTTGTCGCCTTCCAAGACTTCTTCAACTTGGGGACAGCGGATTGCGCCCTGTCCTCCAAGTAAGAAGATTTTTGAAAGCCCTGAAAAGAAGCGGTGGATGAAGGGGAATCAAAAAGGGAGCCCGCCCCCACTGCCTCACTTACCTCCCTACCTACCTCCTGGTCCTGTTCGGTGTTCATTGGTTCCAGGTCGAGGTTTATGGCTGCCACTTCCTCCAACACCTCCACGTACAAATTTTCGTCCTGGGGAGGCTGGGTTTCTACCCGGATCTACTTGATGACAGGAGCAGCGACTTCAGGTGGAAGAGCCGCTGAGATCCGGGCGCCGGGGTAAAGCAGGTTCCGGATGTTCTCATCCAGAACGTACGGTTTCCCTGACAGAACGTTCCTGCCGTAACCAGCCACCCAGGCTCGAAGGGAACCCAAGGCGTCATTGCGGGAAGCTTGGTCGGCCTGGAAGAGAGCAGGGACTTAATAACCTAGCGCTCGGTGAAGAGATATATATAAGCAATATATCAAGAACATAACGTGCTTGAAACAATTGAGGCAACCAGGTAAACTAAAAGGTGGTAACTATAGGCTTACCGACTCGTCCTGGACACACCTCGTACAGAGCGAAGCAAACCTCACAACTGTCCGGGTGCCATACGATGAGATCGTCGATCCGCACTGCACAGCCCGAATGAGAACGGCAGACAATGTGCCCATAGGGCTGGTGCAGCACAGCAGTGCACCCGGGCTCCTCACAACGTACTGTCTGTAAGTGGGAGAAGGTATATGAACACACTAATTTAAGGCACGCCGGAGCAGAACCGGTGGAGATAGGGGCCTTAAACAACAGCAGGTAATGGAGCATGCTAATTAATTTATACTGAACCCGCCTGAGCATTCCGGCGGGACGATAAATCAGAGCAAAACATGACACACACTAAATTAAGGAGCGCCGGAGATAGTTCGACGGAGTAGGCCTCAACCTAGGATCATGCAACTCTTAATTATAAAATCAACTTAAAGTATAATTACTGCTGGAGTCCGGCAGCAAACATTAATTTATACCGGACCCGCCGGAATGCTCCGGCGGGACGATAAACCAGAGCAAAACATGACAAACATTAAATCAAGAAACTCCGGATATAGTTCGACGGAGTAGGACCTTAACTTAGGATCATGCAACTCTTAATTGTAAAATCAACTTAAAGTATAATTACTGCCGGAGACTGTTAGTAAGTAAATGGTTAACAATATAGGATAGCAGTACACTGCTGGTCAAAGTGCTCCGGCGCAGACCCCTCCGAGATCCCGTGCCTCCATCACTTGGTTACAGCGGAGAGGGTGGGGTAAATCATTACCTCCAGTTAGTATACAGCTAGAGAACTAGGTGTGACTAAGACCAACCTACTGAAAACCAAAACCACCGGAGTGGTAACAGGTAAGAAGGCAATGGGAGGGCCGAGGACGGTGGAGCAGAACCAGCTAAGAAATGTTTGAACCCTGAGGGTGATCGAAGTTCAGCCCGACCCGGAGGAGAGCGAACCAACGAAACACTAGCCGAGCGGTTGACACCAGAACGGAGGCAAGGAGGGTGGGTGACTCTCAACTGGGAACCGGACTAGTCCCCCACGGGGTGACGATCGAAGAGACCAACGTCCCACACGCAGGGAGATGACATACCACTGGCAAAGTCAGGGAGGCAATACTTAGAATGGTGGAATCGAGAGTTATGTTCAAGTGGATGGGGGACCCCCTATCCACTGACTAAAACTCCTTACGGGGCATCGACACAGACGTATCGACTTCCTGCGCGCAGGGAGACTCATGACACTCACCAAAAGTACTAGGGAGGATAGGACAACAGCACTAGTCTATAGCAATGCCAAACTCTCACCCTCCTCTGAAGGCACAGCCCAGACAGTAAAAGGGAGGAGAGAGAGGAGAGGAAGAGGGGTGGAAGGGAGAGAAATTCCCGTAAAGTAGTCCAACCAACAACCGACCCATAGGGTAGAAGGGCAATGCGTAAAGAAGATCCCCCATTTTTATTTTTCCTTCTTTCCCTCATTAGAGGGAGGAGGGGATGGGGGCTTCAGATGCCCTAGCGAACCCGAAAACGGGTGGTAAGGCGGATGGAACAACAAACGGGAACTCCCTTGACCAGCCTACCCCTCCCTCCCCCGCTCAAGCGACACAGTCGGGAGAGATGGGAGCTAAGACAATGCCAAAGCCTAACCTGAATAGCCTAACCCACCGATTGGAGCGAGAGGGCTGGCTAAGATCAATACTGATAAGTACACGCTAAAGTTAACCAATAACTACATAAGTACACATAATATGATCGAATATACAAAAATATAAGAACTTGTGCTAGCGTATAGCCTAACCGAGCGAGGCGAGCAGGGAGGTATGCAGCCAACTGGCTGCACCTGACGCTTAGCACGGACCACAATAAATCCGAATTATCCATGTCATCCATTACACTACAAATCAGAGAAACTGACAAAAGAAAGCACCATCTTGGAGAGGAATCTACCCGCGCGAGAGCCTGGTATCAGCTATGAATTAACTGTAAGAACCAAGATAAGGGGAGGAAGCCTCCGTGAGGAATAACGCTAATCAAGGTACCAGGAACCGCCCGACATAGATAAACACCTCCAAAAGGAACTTCTTGAAGGGGAATTACGAAACATGAGTAAAATTGTAAACGACCGAGAGAAACCCCTGCAGAAACAAGATGTAAGGGTGTACCTCAAAATCATCATGGCGGAACCGGCGAACGCCGGGGAGCGTCCAATATATGACCCTGTAAATATTAACTTACGGGCCAATAAAAGCCTCACTGATAATAAAACCCCACAAGAAGATGGTACTTAACTTCATTACGGTGAAATTGCTTGAAGACATGATGAAACTCAAGGAAAATTGGGGCAAAAGCCAGCACAAGAAAAAGATCTTCCGAAAGGAAAAACATGCTAGTATGGAATGAGTACAGATGGCGCTGGGGTCGTCGGCTGGCGGGCAGGTGAGTGCGGGCGTTAGATCGGCTCCTCACGTTCCGGGGGTTTTGTCATTGGGATATCTACAGAGTGCAGTCCTGTGGCAGTGACAACAATCACTCACCCTTATCTATACCGACGTCTATTTCATAATAGATGTTCGATCTGGGGGTAGTAACCCCAGCATTTCCTGATAGCTTTTTTCTCTGGTATATTTAGCAATATCTATACCTAGAAATTCATGCACAATAGGAATTTCACCGGCTGACACAGGGACGAGCTCAGAAATATATTAAGCACACCCCTAGACCAGGCTAAATTTAAGGATGACAAAAAAAAAAAAACTCTTCAGTGGAAAGAGGAAGATATGCAAATGCACATGGTATAAGAAAAAACTTCAACTTCCAGGGGAAGTTGGAAGTGAATATTTCCAACGTGGTGCTGGGCCTCTTTTCCAAAAGACAACCGTGAAAATATGCTAATTTTACCAAGTTATGTGTTTTTTCTAATATATTTTTTCTTATTTTGTAAAATTATAATAACAGCTAACACAGTATCATAACATAAAAACTAAAAGCAGTAACAAATTCTGAGTATAGTTATTGTAAAATAATTATGAGACATCATTTGATGAGAATTTTGGACAACATTCCCCTACGACTTTTCAAGGCAAACTGATCCCTCTCTGCTGTGCTGAATAGCTATTAAAGTTGGGGTAAGAGCTGCCTTGATTCATTTATGGCCCATGGAAGTGATCTGAGCACTTTTCCTGTAAAATTCGTTCAAATTGTATGGCGGGAAATCTTGAACATATATGTATGTTTCCTGGACTCCACCACAAAGCTATATGTAAACGTGTATGTTACCTGTCCACAAGGGGTTAAAGGGTTCCTCCAATAACCAGATCCCTCTCTGGAAGATTACATGCAGAAGGCCCTGTTAAAGGGAGCCTTAGAGAAACGTATATTCACCACCAAGCATGTCTCTTCAGTGTCCCTAAAAAGGACTCCTCTGAACGAAGAGTGATCCTCGACCTATCGACACTGAACAAGCACATTGTTTGCCAAAAGTTTCGAATGACTACCGTTGCCCAAGTATGTTAAATCATTCCACAAGAGACTTGGACAGCTTCTATAGATCTGAAAGACGCATAATGGCACATCCCTATCGCTGTTCCCTTCCGCCCCTTCCTAGGGTTCTAGATAGGGAAGGATATGTGCAGGTTCAAAGTCATGCCCTTTGGGCTAAACATTGCCCAAGAATTTTTACAAAATTAGCAACAGTAGTTGTTCGAGAATTCAGACCAAAACCTAAGGGGTATTTGGAATAAAGAATGGGGCTTGAAACTTGTGGCTTGACCTGGGACCAGAAATGTTTTTTCTTTGGGTTGTTGGGATTAAAATTTGAGAGCTTGAGCCATTTTTTCACCTGCCAGTTTCTTTTTAAAGCTCCTTGAGGACGAAACAAGCAACTATGCTATCAAAAAACAGGGTTTGACGTAGGAAAAACCTATTTTTGGTAGTTGCTGTTGAGGCCTCAAAACTCACCCACCTCCCTGATGAAAAGGCTTGGGATTTGGGTGAGGGATCATCCTGCATTGACCAACAGAAAGTAATGGTGTCCTGGTCTCTTGCCAGTCTGTTTGTCGACAATATGGAGGACTGCACATGTGCAGTGATTACTTCCTGTTCTAGCAAATTTGACGAAGGAAAGACTCTAGGTACAGCTTCGCTGTAAGATAAGGGAAAGAGCCCTCTTATCTCTGAGTCCATTACATACTCCACCATGCGTCATAGTGTTTATCATTATGGCTCCATACCTGGCCACGAGACCAACTAAAAGAGAATTCTTTGATATTAGTTTAGTCACTATGGAGCTCTGACAGACCCATGGAAGGTAACTCCTTGAGGACTCAACAGTGACTACCAAAAATAGGTTTTTCCTATGTCAAAACCTGTTTTTTGAGGTCAAGTGCCTTGCTATTACAACAGTCATGACATACAAGGCAGCATTGTCGGAACCCTTGCTTTATGGTTTTGGAACTTAGTTAGTTAGTTATAAATGATTTGTTTAACCAGACCTCTGAACTCTTTTAGGGTTCTTCTCGGGCTGGGAAAAGAATGGGGGAAAGAGTACATAAAAAAATTAAGTAGTTAACTAAATAAATAAATAATAAAAAAAAAAAAAAAAAGGAGAATTAGAAAAAAACACTCGGGGAAAAAAAAAAAAAAAAAAGGGGAGATTATATTTTACTAATCAATTTAATTTTGTTTAGGAAGAGAATGATATTATTAATTGAAAAGTTATTACCTTCTGCTAGAATATCCTTTATTGATTTATTTTGTAAATAAGTCTTTCTTTCATGATGCCATCTGGGACAGTCAATCAAGATGTGTTTGATTGTTACTGGGATGTTACATCTTTCACAAGTTATTGGGTTTGTGTGCGGAGTTGACATCAGATGACCATGTGTGAGTCTGGAGTGTCCTATTCTGAGTCTTGTTAAAATAACCTCATTGATTCTTTGCTTTTGGGTAGAAGAATGCCACTTTTTAACTTCGTTCTTAATTTGTTTTAGTTTGTTTTGTGGGGGTATATTTGTCCAATCATTTTGCCAATCCTGTAAATTAAGGGTTTAACTGATGCTAGCCAGTCTGATATGGGTGCTTTCATAGTAGTTGGGGGATTGTACAAGCCAATTTTGCAGCTTTATCTGCTTTCTCATTACCCTCAATGCCTACATGGGCTGGGATCAACAAATTTGAATTTGAAGGCAGTTTGTAATTAACTGATGTATTTCCGTTGTATATTTTGGACAAGGTGATTATTTGATTTAAATGATCCTATTGCTTCAATTGCACTTCTCGAGTCGCTCAATATGAGTGCTGAAGGAATTCCTTTTTTGTTATAATCTTGAGAGCCAATTGTATGGCTGTTAATTCTGCTGTAAATACTGATGATATTAGAGGAAGGCCCATTTGGATAGTTTTATCACTTGAATAGGCTGATGAGCCCACTCCACCTTCATTTTGGATCCATCTGTGTAGACTATGAAGGGATTACCCTTCCGTCTTATGTGTTCCATGGCATGTTGATGGTACATTTCTGTGTTGGACATATATTTCTTTGAAAGATATGATAAATATGTGCATAGTTTTGCCCTTTTTAGTGTCCATGGTGTGACCGGTTTATTTCTTGGGTAAATTTGGGTATCATGTTATGTAAATTCAATAGATGATTAGTTTTTTTAGTAAATGAGTTTTGATTTGGGTTATTATTTGTATTTTGATTGAGAAATTTATTTGATGCAGGAGATGTGCCTGCTTGAAGGGATAAACCTCTTCTTAAAGTAATTAGATCTCTGTAATATTTTAGAGGCAGCTGGCCTGCCTCTGCTAGGATAGAGACAGTTGGAGATGAGCGGAAGGCTCCTGTACATATACGTACTCCCTCGTGATGTAAAGCATCTAGAGATTTTAAAGTTCTTTCTGAGGCAGTTGAATAAATTGGACAGCTATAATTTATAACTGATAGTACTGTTGCATTGTATAACATTAACATTGTGTCTCGTCCTGCACCCCATTTGGTGTGTGAGATTTTCTTTAATAAAGTAAGGGCTTTAGATCCTTTGGCTTTGATATATTTGACATGATCTTTCCAATTTAAATGTTGGTCAAAAATTATACCCAAATATTTAACACTATTGCACATGTTTATCTCTTCATTATAAAGATATAACTTAATGGTTTGTTGTTTCAACCATCTTTTGTCTTTGTAGAAGACAATGCCATTTGTTTTATTTACTGACAACTTGAAGCCTACGGAATTGGTCCAAGTGGTTATATTTTTTGTTGCTATATTAAGTATTCTTTGAGCATGTCTCAAAGAATAACTTGAATAATAAATTACAAAATCATCCACATACAAACTATTTTGTACGCCCTCAGGCAGGTTCATAGTAATGTCATCTATTGCCAGGGCAAATAAGATGCAGCTCAAAACACTGCCTTGGGGGATACCCTCCTCTTGTACATAGCAATTTGAATATGTATTTTCTATGCATTACTTGAAATGTACGATTTGTTAGAAAATTATTGATAAATATTGGAAGGTGACCTCGAATATTGGACCTGTGGAGTTTGTGCATAATATTGTATCTCCATGTGGTATCATATGCTTTTTCTATATCAAAGAAAATAGCCACTGTCAGCTTTTTCTTTTCAAATCCTTTTTAATATGATCTTCTATTTGAGTTAACGGGTCTAGTGTAGATCTACCAGCTATTGATCCCGATTGGGTAGGTGATAAAAATTGAGTGTTTTGTTATGACACTTGTTAATCTCAAACTAACCATTTTCTCCAACAGTTTGCACAAGCAACTTGTTAGAGATATTGGCCTATAATTAGTGGGGTTGCTAGGGTCTTTTCCTGGTTTACTGATGGGTATGATTATTGCATGTCTCCATTTAGTTGGGAAGACATGCGTTAGCCATATGCTATTATATAATTTTAATAAGAATTCTTTAGCTAGTGTGGCTAAATTCTGGATCATTTCAAAAGAAATCATATCATGCCCCGGAGCTGATGATCGACATGATTTTAGGGCAAAATTAAGTTCGTTCATATTGAATTCTTGGTTATAATCATCATCAGTTTCAAAATTAAGTGTATGATTTATTTTTTGTGTTCTAATTCTTTTGAAGTGTTCATCTAAATTAGAATAAGCACTAATATCTTCTATATGTTTGGCTAATATATTTGAAATATCTTGTAGGTTATGATTTAGTTTGCCATTATATAGTATTGGGCTTCTAGGTGGTCTTACATGTTTACCATTGATTTTACGGATTTTGTGCCATATTTTCCTTAATTGAAGTATTTGGTGACAATTCCGATATATAATTTTTCCACGACTGAGCTTTTTCGAATATTATTGTTTTTCGAAATTTTGCATTATATTTATTGAAAAGTGGTTTAATGTGATCAATAGTTATAACTATTATCTTGTTTAGTTTGTTTATATTACATGGACCTTTATTAAGGGTGTTTAATCTGGACTTTAGTCTACTCAAATTACGTGCCAGTGTGTGTTTGGTTCGATTTAAGAGAGATAAATTATTAGACCACCATGGAACGGGGGATATATTAGGGGTTGAAGAAGTTTTGGGGATGCATTTATCTGCAGCACTGATTACAAAACTGGAAAAGAAATCATTTGTGACATTATTGTTTTGATTTAATGGGAAGGGAGAGATATTTCTAGTTTGTAAATTGTATTTATCCCAGTCAGCTTTCAGTAAATTATATTTTATGGGAAATGATTGTTTTTGGTTGTTCAAATAATTCAAAACAATTGGAAAGTGATCACTAGTATATGAGTCGTCTAGGACATTCCATTCCAGTTTCTCAACTAATTCCAGTGAGCATAATGAAATATCTATTGAGGAGGTGGTTAAATGAGTTTTTGAGAAGTGCGTTGGTGAATCACTTTCATTCAGGCAATGTAAATTCTGAACATTTATGCAATTCTCAATGTTTGAGCCGGCCAAGTTACTAGCATGTGCGCTGTCCCACAATGGGTTATGGGCATTAAAGTCGCCTACTATTAGTAGGGGGCCATTTACATTATTTACTATTTGTGCTAAATCACTAAAGTTTGAGTTAAAATTTGGCTGATTATATAGATTTATTATAGAGATAATTTGATTGTCTGGCATATGCAATTTGATTGCAGTTATTTGATATGACAGTGATGTAATATTTAGGGGTTCATAAGTTGAATCGTTATGAACATATATAGCTGTTCCTAGCTTGCCATCCACTATTGGTGAGTGGCAAGCTAATTTATAGTTTCTAAAGTCCTTAGGAGTTGTACCAATATGCTGTAGACATATGCAAACAGGTTTATGTTCCTTTAGTATTCTCTGGATTTCACCTAGCCGAAGCCGAGTAGAAAATCCATTCATGTTCCACTGAATTATTTTATTGGTCATTGTTTGGGAGGATTGGCGTTAGATTTTGTAAGTTAATTGATGATTTAGCTACATCCCGTAACATTTTTAGGGAGTTTGTGTTGCTTTGTGGTTTCTTTGCAGCTAGGTTTGATTGCTGAATATTTGATGCATTGATCGGTTCTTCTTCATATTTCCTTATTAGAAATCTATTTGAGTTTTGATCATGTTTTTCTTTAGTTTTAAGGATTCTGAGCATAGTTCGCCATCTTGATGGAATGTTAAAGGGCATTTTCGGAACCTAGTAAAGTTATTTATGAAATTTCGGGTTATATTTTCATTTTTGTTAGGTAAACGATTATGCGTAATGATAAAACACTCTTGACATCCAGCAAGATAAATCATGTTCCAGTGTTGAAGGAATGGTTCTAATCTCTGGGTCCCATCTATGCTCCCATTACTGGATGTTGTAATATTTTTGTGAGGAATTTCTGGTATAGGCATACTGGATCTCCGATGTGATGGTACAAAATTTTGATTTGAATTTTTAGGTTTATTATTATTACTATTCTTTGGTCTTGTTGAGGGTTGATTTGATGTGGTTGTAATTTGATTAATTTTATGGGTTTTTGGTTCTTCAGTGGGATGTTTAACTGAAAGTTTCTGCATTGATTTCGGTGATGAGAGTGCAGAAGAGTTAGTTGATTTATCCATATTTGGGGAATCGTTATTTATATTTGTCTTAGATTGTGGAACACTATGGATTTCCACTTGTGATGCAGTTAATGTAATCTGTTTCTGATTAATGGGTGAGACTGGGATTTTGCTAGATCGATCTATGAATGGAATGTTAGGTTTTTTCCCTTAGGGGGAGTTCTATCAATTACTTTCCTTTTTTTATTATGGTTATTTTTGTCAATTAAGTTTTCTGTGGATGATGTTAATGCATTATGAGTTTCCAGATCTGGATTATTAACGTCTGTTGATTTTTCCATATCATTGGAATTCGTTTCTGAACGATTAACTTCGCTTGTTACTACTGGGAGGCCTGTTGCAACTGTACTCTTGGGCTTTTATGAATAGTAGAGGGGAGAGGTGTGTCACATCTATTCTGTGTTGAGATTCTTTATGTTTATTATGAGTTGTTACAATATTTGAATATGAATGGAGTTTTGCTGGGTCATTGATTCCTCTCACCTTCAGTTCGAGTTTGGCTTAGTTAACGGGCATACCAGTTCTGTCCATTAACATTTGTAATTCTGTATAATATTGATAAAATATACAGTCTTTAGATTTAGCATGATGATTTAATTTGCAATTTACACATTTGAAGGTTTTGCATTTCCAATTTGTTGTGTGGTTTTCAGAACATACGGCGCATATAGCGTTATTTCTACATCTTTTGGTTGAATGGCCATATTTTTGACAGTTAGAGCATTGGAGAGGTTTAGGGACAAAGGGGCGAACCTCTCTATTCAGTCCCAGAATTTTTATTTTTCGTGGAAGTTCCCGGTTTGTAAATTTTATTTTGACTATTTTAATATGTTTATTTGCATCCCTTCTACTTGGGACAGCATATAATTCCAAGTCATGTATGTTATTGTATCTTAGTTTAAGGGAGTCAATTAAGATTTGTTTTGATGGTAGCTCTTTTTCATCATTGTCTGGGAGCATTACTGTGCCTTGTGTATAATTAAGTGTTTCATGGCTGGTTACTGTTACTTTTATTTCATTTATATTGGTTATTTGTAGAAAAGTTGTTGATTGGGCTTTGGTTGTTGTTTGTATTAGCCATTCATTGTTTTTGATATACCTACATTCCATGTCTTGTGTGGGGTGTATATTTAATAATCTGTTCTCTAAAATGGCTGGTGAGATCTGTTTTTCTGCTTTTAATATTAAAAATCTGGACCAATTGTCTGGTCCAAAAATATGTTCAAAATGAACTAGTGTTGGATTTAGTCGATAGTTATTTCTTTTAATTTTTCACATTCATCGGTGATGAGCTGTCTTGTGTTGATGGGGTTTTAGGGGGATTACTTGTTTCTATTTTAGAGTTATTGTCCTTAATGTATGGTTCCAGTGTTACAATACTGGAGTTTACCAATTTGTTATTATTTGTTTGTTTTTCTTTTTGACTTTCTAGACTCTTCGAGTCTTTAGTGATTGATATTTTACTTGGAACAGGATGTTCCGTTGTAGCATTTCTATCTATGTTAAGGAGATTCGGGAGTGACGTTCCATTAGTCATCGACTGTGCCAGAATTTTACCATCATGGGGTCCAGGGGTACTAATATCCTCAAGACTACTTTGCATAAAAGATATATATAAAAAAAAAAATTAATAAATCTTGAAAAGATATCATTGGCTTTTTATGAAGTTGGATGTTCCACTAATGGCACAAGTGGGAACTGACTCCCAAATGTCCGCGTCCCTACCCTACCCCAAAAGGGGGATGGCACATCATGATTAGTATGGCCCAAGTGTAAGCAAAACCCGCTTGCTAGGATTGAGTGTATTGTAATAATACAGTCATCCCCATCCTAATCACAATATGGGCTAACCGGACAGAAAGCCGAGAGTCCTATTCCTAGAACCAGGCCCCCCTGGAATCCGTGGTCCAGCTCCACAGAATAGTTCCGCCTGAAAAACCAGGTCCGAACATTATCAGGTAGGGTTTTGGAACTGATTCTAATACAGTATAGATCATAATTCCCTTCTCCAGTCTTTTGCATTGCAAAGGCCAGCTTCTGTAAGGTTTCCCATTCCTTGGTCCCTGAATAAGGTTCTGAGACTTCTGTCATTCCCTCAGTTCAGTGGGCCAAATACAACAACTCATATGCTCCAAAAGGCAGTCTTCTTGACTGCTTTGGCATCAGGAGCTCAGATTATTGTACTGGGCTGTCTTAGACAGGGATATTGTTTCATCACTCATACACTCATTTACTGTTGTCTCCTGGCCTATCATTCCTGACCGAGAATGAGGACCTTTTAAAGGGAAAATCCTATTTTCTGATAAGGGCCTGTTCAAGCACTCAAGGTTTACCTAGATGTAACAGCAAACATTCCAGATAGTCCTATTTTTCGTACACCCTAGCACAAACAAACCACTCTCCACATGGGCTGAGAATTATTTTAGCTTCCTTTATTAAAAATGCAGGCCCTCACTCCTTTCCTAAGTCACATTACATCCAAAAGGTGAGTGCATCGTTACCTTTCTTCGGAAATATTTCCTTCAAAAAGTCTAAGTACAGAGTGGTTATCAGAGACAGTATTCTGGAACTGGGGAAGGCACAATAATCCCACAGCCAGACCTGACATAATTTGGTATGTCACCATTAAACCACAAGGGAATACATAAGTAGGTTCATGTGTTTCCAGTTCTTTATTCCCAAACTCTACTGGGTATCCAGAATAAAGAAAACTGTTAATAACCTATGACTATACACTGGACCAAAAATTTACCTGGGTTGTCAGGATTTATTTATTAGAAGCTAAGCCATCTAATCACCTGTCAATTTCTTTCGTAAGCTCCTTTGAGGACAGTCAGCGACTATGCTATCAAAAATAGGTTGTGACATAAGAAAAACCTATTTTTGATAGCCGCTGTGAGTCGTCAAACCCACCCACTTTCCCTGACAGAAAGTCATGGGACTGTTGTGAATATTTATCCTGCACAGACCTGGTGTGTAACAAGGAAGATAGCCAACATACATGCTGTTGTCACATCTGTGCGACTAGGATGAAGGGAAAACCGAGGTAGTCATTGAGTGGACAGGAGATAGAGCCCTCCTGTCCTGAGTCCTTTATATTCTATCACTTCGCCAACTAGCACTGTTCTGGCCAAGACCAACTATAAGAGAATTCTTTGAGATTGGTTGGTCTTTCTTATGGAGCCCTGGGGGGACCATGAAATTGTAACTCCTTTGAGGACTCACAGCAGCTACCAAAAATAGCTTTTCCTACGTCAAGACCTGTTCTATTGATAATAATGGATTTGAGTGGTTTATATTATCACTAATAGGAATATCTGTATATGATCCTGTCATAGTAGCTATTTTTGATAGCGTAGTCGCTGTCTCGTCCTCAAAGGAGTTACCCCCCACGGTGTGCCAGTGCTCCCATGGTGACTAGACTAGTATCAAAGAAATATTTTTCTAGCCTGGTCTTGTAGCCGGGTATTGTGTCGTAATGAAAACACTATGACACGTGATAGAGTATAATGGACTCAAAGATAAGAGGGCATTTTCCCTTATCTTCAGCGAAGCTGAACCCAGTTTTTCCTACGTCAAAACTGCAAGAAGTGACTGTTGCGCATGCGTGTCTGCCATCTTGTTTACGACCAGGCAGGCAAAAAGACCATCTCCATTACCCTCTTCTAGCGCAAGTGATACGCTTAACCCGCAGTGCTCCTTACTGTTTTCAAGAGTGTAAAGCAGCAAGTATTATGGAAACATCCAAACACGAAAGTTAAGTGCTTATTTTTAAACTCGAGTTCTAAAAATTGTTAGTTTTAACTGTGGAACAAATGTTTTTTGTGTATGGAATCCCGAAAACTGAACTTTGTTTTTGGAGCACATGGTCGGTGTCTTCAGAGCACATGGCCGGTGCCTTCTCATGATCTCTGTTAGTTGCGAAAGCTTTAAAAATTTGATGTTTTGATCATTCAGTTTATAATGTGTAACCAAAGAAATGTTCCACAATTTAGTATTAATTTAGATAATCCTTTCAGATAACGGTGTCCACAATAGCCTAGGCGGTAGCCTACAGAGATGGTAGCCTAACAAATTCAGTCAGAATAATGTTAATGTAGTAGATGTTGTCCATAGCCTATTCCTAGGATTACTTATCGTAAAGGTGATTTAAATAATCTGGGGTAGAGAGTAACCCAATTTAAGGTAAGTAAGAATCTTTTAAAACATATTCTTTTACGGAACTAGGCAACAGTCCAGTTTACACCAAGGATCCTAGAATTCGGTAAACAGGAAACTAAACATTTTCCTGTCTGTATAACCTCGGAACTTGCGTATGATCCATATAATCTAGGACTAGGCAGTAGCTATATTAGTTTAAGTTAAACTTACAAAAACACCCCATTATTGGACAGTCACTACTAGGTAGTAATCTACTAGATGATAATCTAGAACTAGATGAAAATAGTAACCTATGCAAGATGAGATAGTAGCCTAGCCTCAAGGCTACATACTAAGGCATTTGTGTTTTATGTAACCATACCCTTGTGAAATAATTAGCCCAGATTAGGCAGTATCCTAGATTAGAGTAAGTGATAACCTGACTATAAGAGTTTACATTATTGGCCTACTATATGATATCATAGACCAAATAACCTAGGATTGGATACAATCAAGGAAGTTGTCAACCTGGGGTAGACAAACATAGTAGCCTAACTGTGCTTACTTATTAGCAAATTGCTAAGTTTATATAGCCTATATATTTGTCATCTATAAAAGTCTGGATTAGCTAATACCCTAACTAGGCTAAGAAAGAATAAGCCCAGTAGTGCATATAAACAGTATTCTAGGGTCAATAACATTAGTATGATCTTCTGAAGCCTATATCCTTACAGGTGATATAAACTTGAACAGACAATAGCCAAACCAGATTTAGTGGAAACCCCTCAAGGGAACGTTCCGATTGTTAATTTAGAAACAGCGTGGCTGAGTATCAGACAGGAATGTAGTCTCAGCTGCATGAAACAAAAAACCAATAAGAAAATTAATATTTTGGTAAAGCTTATATCCTTAGGTTCTTAATTAAACCTAGAATAAGAAACGACCTAGAATAGATTAAGCGAGAATCTTCTAAGAGATCTATTCTTAGATTAAAGTAGATTATACTAGAACTATTAAACTAAGCCTTTAAAAATAGTAGCTTGGTTTAGCTGTTAAACAGATTAGTTTATAGAATAGTCCTTATGGCATGACAGGAATTAAAATTTCACATAAGCCATTGCAAAAGGACTAACAGCTTAAGTAATGCAGCCCTATATGCTGGCAGTCAACCTAAAATCTACAACAGTTTGTTAACTCGCATATTTTGTAGCGTATTACATTTACGCATGGTAACCAAATTAACCTGTAAGATGTAATATATTAATGGCACAAGGTTTTTTACAAAGTGTCTGTTCTTTCAAAAAACAATTTATTCTAAATTAGTTTCTAATAACAACTTGGTTCTTTCACTACAGGGCCACCACTATGCAGGACCCTCAGTTCAAGTGTTCCGTAGCAAATTGCTCGGTTCGCTTTTTGCCAGTGGGTACAGCCCATTCCACCTGCCACGAGCATAGTCCTTGCAAAAATCAGGACAGATTTGCCTGGTCGCCAGATGTGTGCGAAGTTTGCAGTGTGCTCTTGGCAGCAAGTTTCAAGGATGAAACAGCTCGTTTCAGGCTGTCTCGATGGGTCCTAGGGTTCAGCAAGGGAGAGGAAGGGGGAGATTATATCTTTCCGGCAGATCTCCGGCAGCATATACTTAACCCGTTCTCAGAGGATCCATATTCGGGCCAAAACCCAATAACATCAGTCCCCAGGACCTTCCAGGCAAACCCTGCGGAGAAAATGGAGGAAGTTCCTCTTGGAGGTGATCATCACTTAGATGAAATTGATATTGCTACCGAAATGTCCTTGCTGAACCCAGAAGGTCCAGGGACACTACCTTCAGCTTACCAGGGCAGAAACTTTCCAGAAGGAATTCAGTCCCCCATGCATATTTCAGAAGCTGATCAGGATCCTTCCCCCAAAAGGGATACAAGGATTCAGTTAACCCCAAGTGAAATGACTACATATTCAGAGGGGTATAGTAACTCACCCAGGACTTCTACTCCCTGGGCTACAGGCAGTCACACTTCGGCTGCAGATGCTCAGTCAGAATATGCAAGCTCCCCCAAAAGGGATACACAGTTTGCAGTATTTGACCAGTTCCATAAGGAAATTATGAGCAACATCAAAGATGCCCTTGCCACAGAACGGCAGTACATAATGGGCATTTTGCATGATTCCAAACAGGAAATTAAAGAAATAAAGTCAGTGATGTACACTCCAAAGTGTAAAAATCTTGCATCCTGCAATCGAAAAGGGAGAGTGGAAACAAACTGACCAAACAAGATCCAGGGCTAATGATAAAGCTTCAGGTCAGAACACAACAGGGGCTCCAACATTCTCCCCTGATGATGATCCTAACAACCCTTGGCGAGACGCTTCAATGTGTATTTTCTCTCCTGATGGTAAGTATCTCATTAACGAGAGAAAAACCATGATTGAAGTCGTACATGTGGAGTTTAGAGACAGGGCATCATTCCCTAATACGGAATGGCGCCTGATTCCACCATTACCGGACATGGAGAAACCTCAAAAGGAAACAGTTCTCTTATGTGGTAACACAGCATCAAAAGCTGTTGATGATGCCCTTTACCAGATCAGCGGTAGGTGGATCTATACTCCCATCATGAATAAAACTCAACTAGCTCACCAAGTACCTCCAGCCTTCTGTCCCTTCACCTTTAAAATAATTAATCATGTGAAGACAAACTTCCAGAATTATGTAGTAACTAGAAAACGGAAGCCATTGGCAGAACTAAAACCATTTGTCACAGTCCTCCCGGTTTCGAAAAATTCCACCAAGGAGTGGGCAACACTTCAGCTCCCTTTCGAAAGGAAAAAGCTCCCCTTGGATGTTGCTACTCAACAATTTGGGACTCCTATGAGAAGAATCTCAGATTAGACAGCTTCATCAGAATTCCGTGCTAGGAATATTCTCCTCAGTATCTTGACCTCTTCCACCTTGCTAGAAGCTGCCACTAAAAGGCTTCCAGAGGACACCAGGACATATTTTGCTGCTGTGGCTAAAAGTCTTATGAGAACCCTATGGGAAGCACTCTACGACTTTTTAGACTGGCACTTAAAAGCGCGAATGGAAACATTGGAGGTCTCCAACAAGTCACTTCCTAATGTAACAGCCTTATTACAGTCTAATCCCTTCTGTAGGGACCTGTTTGAGGATGCTGTGGTAACACAAGTCAACGAGCAAGCACGACAACAAAATTGTTACAGTGTATGCTCTTCTGGGAAAAGGAGAAATTGGGAAACAAAACACCCGGAATTTCCCTTTACCCAACTCAAAAAAGGCTCGTTTTGATCAAAAATCATATAAGCCTGCAATCACCTCCAAATCTTTTCCTCACAAACAGGTAAGTAGCCAGAAAGGACAACCTCCTTCAAAAGTACAGCAACAGCCACATAAGCAAGGACATCCTTTTCATAAGGTCCAAAAACCAACGTACATAGGAAAAGGAAAAGCAACGCCTGGAATGCCCATCAAAGGAAAAGGTAGAGGAAGAGGGGGATATCAATAGGAATTGTTTGGTCGGGGGTCAACTCCAAAGACACCACAAAGAATGGAAGTCTTTTTCTTGGGGACACAGTATTGTTCTCAACGGACTGGGGTGGAAATGGTCCCACCCTCCCCCGCCTTTAAAGGGGTTCTTTCAAGCATCAAACCCCTCTCTAGAAGATTACGTGCAGAAGGCCCTATTAAAAGGTGCCATAGAGAAACATACGTATATTCGCCACCAGGCACGTCTCTTCAGTGTTCCCAAAAAGGATTCCTCCGAAAAAAGAGTGATCCTCGACCTATCAACATTGAACAAGTACATTCTTTGCCAAAAGTTTTGGATGACTACCGTTGCCCAAGTACGTTCAGTCATTCCAAAAAGGAGTTGAACAGTTTCTATAGATCTGAAAGATGCATACTGGCACGTCCCTATTGCCGCTCCCTTTTGCCTCTTCCTAGGGTTCCGGATAGGGAAAGAGACTTACAGGTTCAAAGTCATGCCCTTTGGACTAACCATTGCCCCAAGAATTTTTACAAAACTAGCAACGGTAGTCGTCCAGGAACGCAGGAAGGAAAGAATAAAACTAATATCTTACCTAGACGACTGGTTAATCTGGGGGGCCACAAGAAAAGAATGCCTAAAAAACTTAAGAGCCGTGATCAACAGACTCCAGTCAAAAGGTTTCCTAATAAATTGGGAAAAATCCCGTCTCACACCCAGCAGACGTTTTCAGTGGTTGGGACTGCGTTGGGATACTCTTCAGGGCCTGTTGTCTCTCCCCATCAAAACTCAGAGCAGGATAAGAAAAGACCTCAAAAGGTTCCTAGACCAGCCCAGAGTTTCAAGACGGCAATTAGAACGCATGATGGGTCTACTGCAATTTGCATCCATAATAGAACCAATACTCAGATTGCAATTGAAAAACGTGAACAAATTTTGGCTGTCACATGCAAGACAAAACCTGTGAGACAGATCTCACCAAAAGAATCAAAAAGTCGGGGAGATACTTTGGCCTTGGACCCGGAAGGAATCTCTGGCGAAACAGGTCACCCTGACTCCTCCATCTGTAAGAGTGACAATACACACAGATGCCTCATTGACAGGTTGGGGAGGACATTGGGAGGATCGCCAGGTGGCAGGGAGATGGTCAGTTTCTCTGAGGAAATGTCATATCAATTTCCTGGAACTGATGGCTGCCTTTTTGTCTCTCAAAGAACTCAAACCTCCAGAAGAGACACACATTCTGTTGGTCCTAGACAACACAACTGCAGTGTCCTGCATCAAGAGATCGGGATCACGTTCACCTCCTCTCAACATGGTAATGCTTGCCATTCTTCGGATGGCACGAGTAAAGAAGTGGCACCTGTCTGCAATTCACCTCACAGGGTCTCTCAATGTAATAGCACTCTCTATCGAGGAAAACGACAGCCTCAACGGAGTGGATGTTGGACAACCACTCTTTCCAAACAATAGCCAGCATGCTTCCACAACCGGAAGTGGACCTGTTCGCCACATACGAGAACCACAAACTTCCAGTATATGTATCTCTGAACCTGGACAATCAAGCAATAGCAAGAGATGCCTTCCTACAAGACTGGAACAACTGGAAGACGATATATCTTTTTCCGCCATTGTCCCAGATTTCGAAGGTTTTGAGCAAACTCCTAACCTTCAAAGGAACAGCTTACTTAATAGCCCCAAATTGGCCAAACAGACATTGGTTCCTATCACTTCAACAGCGGGCGAAAAGATCAATTCCACTGTCGTCCACTGTATTATCCCTGAAAGTAGGAGGGAAAATTATTTACGCATCCTCCTTTCTGAGCCGAGACCTTCACGTGTGGATTTTTTAAACATTATCTACCGTGAAAACTACTCACCCAACATTGCTAGGTACCTAGTGCAAAAATTATGGACATCATCTATCCGACAATACCAGTCCGTATGGAAGATATGGTTAGATTATATCCATACTGAGAGCCCAGTTGAAATTTCTATAGAAACACTTTTAAATTTTATGATATATCTTTTTGAAGACAAACGCCTTGCGGTTACAACAATCATGTCATACAAGACAGCATTATCAGAACCCTTGCTTTATGGATTCGGGATTGACTCCAGCATAGAAGTCGTTACTTCCCTTCTACGGTCTTTTGCTCTACAAAGACCTGCTCCAGAAAGACTCCCAATTACTTGGTCCCTGAACAAGGTACTTGGACTTCTATCTACTCCTCAGTTCAGTGGATCCAATACAACCGCAACTCACAAACTACAAAAGGCGATCTTCCTAATTGCATTAGCTTCAGGGGCCCGTATTAGTGAACTGGGCTCTCTTCGACGGGGACGATATATCACACAAACTGTTGATAATCATTTATTATTGTCCCCAGGCCCATCATTCCTGGCCAAGAATGAGGATCCTTTAAAAAGGAAATTTCCTATTATAGGGAAACTTAATTTAGCAGACAAAACATTATGCCCAGTTCAAGCACTTAAGGGTTACCTAGAGGTCACGGCAAACATCCCAGAAGGCCCGATTTTCCTACACCCTAGCATGGATAAACCACTCTCTCTACAAGGGCTAAGAATAATTTTAGTGTCCCTAATCAAAAAAGCAAACCCACACTCCTTTCCCAGGTCACATGACATAAGGAAAGTAAGTACATCATTGGCCTTCTTCAGAAATGTCTCCTTTGAAGAAGTCTCTGAAAGTACAGGGTGGGCATCAGAGACAGTGTTCTTAAAACATTACTGCCATGAGCTCAAACAAATTCGTCTGCACTGCATGTCAGTAGGTGGAATGGTTAGTCCCGACCCCATAGGCTCTACAGCAGAAAACCAGGGTCTTCCTAACGGGTGAGTATGCTGACTATTGCTGGGAAAGATACGAAAAGACTACAACCACACCCAGCATACTTAGGTAAGTCACTACAGAACTTCACCCTTAAAGTGCAAGTTCTTGTTTAGTTTCTCATTTCTTGTTTCCAAAACCCCAAAAGGTTTTTTTAGAATAAGGAATGGGGCTTGAAACTTGTGGCTTGGCCTTGGACCATAAATGTTTTTTCTTTGGGTTGTTTGGAATTTAAATTTTAAGAGCTTAAGCCTTTTGTCACCTGTCAATTTCTTTGGTAAAGCTCCTTTGAGGACGAGACAGCGACTGCGCTATCAAAAAACAGGTTTTGACGTAGGAAAAACCTATTTTTGGTAGTCGCTGTTGAGTCCTCAAAACCCTCCCACTTCCCTGACAAAAGGCATGGGATTTGGGCAAGGGATAATCTTACATTGACCAGCAGAGAGTAATGGAGATGGTCTTTCTGCCTGCCCGGTCGTAAACAAGATGGCAGACGCGCATGCGCAATAGTCACTTCTTGCAGTTTTGACGTAGGAAAAACTGGGTTCAGCTTCGCTGAAGATAAGGGAAAATGCCCTCTTATCTTTGAGTCCATTATACTCTATCACGTGTCATAGTGTTTTCATTACGACACAATACCTGGCTACAAGACCAGGCTAGAAAAATATATCTTTGATACTAGTCTAGTGACCATGGGAGCACTGGCACACCATGGGGGGTAACTCCTTTGAGGACTCAACAGCGACTACCAAAAATAGGTTCTTCCTACATCAAAACCTGTTTTTTACCATCTTCTTTTGAAGTTTAAGGTGAAAATGGCTTTTTAGTTTATGATTTGCAAGATGAAACTGGTTTTTTTATATATATTTCCATAGGTACAGATTATTAAAAGAATTCCTCATGTTTACTTGCCATACTGTATCAAATATTAAGTGACTCATCATGCTTAGCATAAATTGATGACCTGTGACTTGTGAATTTGCTGGAGAAGGGGATGTCTCACAAACCAACTTCCCACAAGACATTGCTAGTTGCTAATTAACAGATCAGAATCCATACTTTTGATCTTGGCTAAAGAAATAAGCTTGAGCAAAATGATGGTTTGTGCTTGATAAGTGGTTTTCATACTATTATTGAACGCTGCTTAAACCATGCTTATTAAATGGCATTAGAAGTTAGATAAAAACAGTAGTCCTGAATGTAATTTTACTATTTGTTTACTTTTTGTAATTAGAGTACTTGGCCAACTATTTCATTAATGACTCCCACCATATATATAGGTGGTAAATGATCAGACCAGAAAATCACCTGATTATTAAAGGGTAATGAATACAGTAAACAGGTTTACCCATAGATCATGTTTCATTACCTGTTTTAAATCTAAGTACTTTACAAGTATCAGTTCAGAAGTATAATGTAGTCCACTTTTTCATTTCAGGTAACTTCACAAAGACCAGAGAATTAGGTCTTTTCTCTTCACATCAGATGAAGAATTTTAGTGATAGACTTGGTGAACTTGATGCTAATGTTGACATTGTTGAAGATGAAGAAATCACTAAACTTATGCCAGGCAATGTAACTGCTAATTCTGAACCAAATAACGAGTTATCAGTTGAAAGTGAAACACAAGATGATCCTGATTTCCTAATTGAGGAATATCCTGATGATTAATGTTTTTTTACAAAAAAAATATTGTGTGGGAAATACAATTGAATTATATTTTAGTGACATTTTGATTTAGTCTTGGCACTAGTACTGTTTTGAAATGTTATAGCTTTATATTGAATGACAAAGAACAGTAAAAAATTATCTGAACAATTAGATAGTTTAAGAATAAAACCATTTCTGTAATTAAGTTTTTTCAGAACATGAATACAACTTGTGTCATAATTACTCAGGCCATACATGCTCAGGGAAATCATTTTTTCCCAGTTTTTAGAAGTCAGAAACCATCCTGCATTGACTTTCTTCTTATCGAGTTGTCCCATGTAAAGTAATCTAAACATGATTTAAATGTCCTTGAAACTTATGGGATTACCAACCAGTGTATTACATCTAAAAAATTACATGTATACCAGTTTATATAGGCTTTTATCAACAAGTTGCTGCCAGCTTTATAATTAAATAATAAATAACACAAGCTTTTAAGGCAGTAGCATGCTTTAACTTTCAAACAAACCCATTGTGCCAGCTCTACAAGAAACTATATCGCTTTTGGTGCTTTTCTGCCAAACTTTATTAGCCAGAAGAAATCCTATTCATTCTAGAATGGTATTTGAATAACTAATGAGTATTTCATTACCTTTATTCTTTTTATGTATAATTAGCTTGTGTTATTAGCTCTATTGAAGGTATTGTGTTTTTGTTGTTATTCTTTCCACATGTAATGTCTTTTATAAGTGTAGAGATCAGGTTCAGAAACAAGCAGTGACTTCTTTGACTAAAATAATCAAAACTGGCATTTTCGTAGACAACTTACAAGGATCATATTCAACATTAATCCATGATTTATATTCATCGTGTTCATCGCTTCATGTTGAGTGTAATTAGGAATATCTTTTCAGAGCTCTTTCTTCTGGTGAAATTTTGCCCAACTAAATCTTGTTTATCATTATTTATACTCGGGTGGCGTTATGCCAGTTGTCCATGACCTTAGGTTTCCTTGCCTTGGTGGAGTTGTTCATGCATGAGGGGTTTTAAACAATTCTTGTAACCAACCCCTCCTTAGTAACTTTGCTCTCTCAGGTTAGATGTGAACCTTCACAGCCTAGCCCAGGTATCATACATGCCCTTTGGTGAGGTCTCAACTGAGACTAGCCTTTAGTCTGTGAAGGATGTCAAGGAGTTTCTTGACATCTTGTCTGGTCTATGGATGGATGGGACTCTCAGAAATTTTTAGTTCCAGATAGTGATTCAAGATTTCTTTCAACCCCTCCCACTGAATTTTTTGGTTGTTATCCAGTTATCTTATACCTGATGGGAGCCACAAAATACTACCTGAAAGGAGATATGATTTTAGTCTTGAGTGTTGGCACCTTCTTCATTAGTACAGGGAAGCATAAGAAGGTGGTGTCCAGAAACACCCTTCCATGCTGGTTTTGTGGGGTTCCCAGCAAACTTATGACTCCTCTGGGGAGAAACTCATTCACCTTACTCATGCGAGAACCCTCAAAGTCAGAACATGGGAACTTCCTTAGCCTTTTTATGGAACTTTTCAGTTTTACCAAGCAATGAGGGCAGGTGTCTCGTGTAGATGGACATCCCATTCCTCATTCTACCAGAGGGACATCACCCAAAAGTCCCTAGAAACTTTCTTGGAATCTGTGGTTTCACTCAACAAGTTGTTTAGGCACCCACCACTGTTTGGACAGACAGGTATCTCACGCAAGTACGTTCACTTAGTGCAAGTCTGGGGGTATGCATGTAAAGTGATTGGACTCTCTTCCCTGCCTTTCCAGAACAGCATCCAAGCCCAGTATCACCTGGTTTGGGCAAGACACAGGTAACTTCACTTCAGGTACCCAGTCATAGCATAGTTTCTGCAATGCATCTTCCTTTTAACATTGGGTTAGGCATGGGCAGGGCAACTTCTGGATCCATTACTTGGTATTAGAGTATCTAGAATTAGCTGCTCTTCAACATAAATTCTCTCACAAGGGAGTTCATGGTTCTCCAATATTTCTTTTGTGCACAAGTACCCACTCTCAAGCAGTCTCACTCACAGCCAGAACCTTACTACTGTATCATCCTTTATGCCAGATTGCATCCCCTGCTTGTGTATGCGACCAGTAGCATGACATTTCCGGGTACGGTTCAGTGTCATTCAGTTATCATAGATGACCTTCAACCTAAAGTAAATATCCTTTATAAAAAAAGGCATTGGTTTGTATTTCTCTAGGAATAGATAACAAATTTTTAAATAGTATTTTTCATAGGTATACAAACCTGACCTTTCTGTGGCAGAAGGAAAAGACAACTAGCAATTAGGGGTATTCTGCTCACCCCCTTGATCACCTGTTAACAACCTTATTACCAAGTGCAGCGACCATCCCATTTTGTGCTAAGAGCTACTCCTTTATGAATGCTCTGGTTTGTATACCTAGGAAAAATGCAAATTACTTTAAAAAAGTTTTTTTATATCAAAAGTATTGACATAACCCAAGTAATTTAATGGAGTTTGGTGATTAGCTCATGTGATCCAGTCCCTGTGGATATTTGATGAATACAAGCCCTTATGAGCAAGCTCATATACATACAGATTGTGGAATAACACTAAGTTAAACTTTTTTGGGGGAGAACGCCCAAAATAAAATCAACCGCAAATTTATAAGCTTTGGAAACAAATCAGTTGCAGAAATTTTATCAGAAGCTACATCTTTGTCATTTCACCCAATTATGAAACTTTTAAAAAGCTTTAATTTGAAAAATAAAATCTAAACATTGTTAATAAAGGCAGATCCTTGGAAAAATTTTGTGAGAGCTAAATAAATAAGCTCAGTGGTCTAGTTAAATAACATAAAATTAGTAGTAATATTGAATATAGTTAACTTGTAAGTCAGTATTTTCCTGTAAATTGTAGTGAAAAATATAAATTTTCCAATTTACACATCTACCTCATTTCATTATAATACTCATAGGATTCTGATCATAATTGTAATTAAGGCCTATAGTAACAAATGCCAATAATAACTGGTCCCTCATTGGCTACCAATACCTCAGTAGCTATTCATTTATAATGGAACTGGTGTAAAAGAAAATTTGCTTAATCTGGTGAAATGAAAAAACTAACAGAACAGAAATACAGTAATCTAAATAATTATAGATTGTAAATTTTACCCACTGCACCCCTTACCTTGGGTAGAAAGTGGGCCAATGCTATCTACAAGAATATATTCCAACCTAGCCTACGCTAGAACATTTACCTTGTACTTCATGAGTGTTTCCAGAATTTAATATTTTGTGAAGATAATTCAGTAGGCAGCCCCCAGTTAACAGCAGGGGTTCTGTTCCTGGGTGAGCACCACTGAAAATTGCTGATAACCGAAAATCGCCAATAAACTGCTTACCAGCGCTAAAAATCTGGTTAACGACATCGCTAGCCAAGTGCCGTAACACCAAAATGCCATTAACCGATGCCACCGGTAAGCAGGACTGCCTACAAATCTTCTCACCCTTAATGATTTTCCAGTTACAGTATAATGTAAAGTGTTATTTTACAGCTGTAAAAAAAAAAAATACAGAAAACTATAAAATTTCTCAGACTTTTCAGAAAAGTCTTACCACTGCCCATTAAAAAAAATATGTGATTACAGTGTATTTATGACAATTCAAAAGAGCAGCAATCAGTCTTGACAGCTTGCTCAGAGGGTTTACTCTTAACTAAATATGCTGTACCAAATATTATTTAATATTTGTTCCCACAGAAATACAAGCTGGGTTGTTTTTTGAACTTGGTAACCAGGTTGTAAACTGGTGGCAATGGGGGTTGAGCTAGGGAATACCCCTTACTCACCTTACATCACCATTCAGTTTTTCTTCAGCTGCAGTGGAGACTGGATATCTCACTGTGCTCTCTCTTTCATGTCATTTCCTTTATTAGTTTTTTGCGGAATATTGTTTTTCTTTTGTAGTGGAGAAAAACACGAATACAGTAATCCTTCAATTACCCGGGTCGCCATCATCTGCAACTCAGCATTGTCCGACACACCCAGACCAGGGACCAAAGCCCCAAAGATATATAATATATACTATATAAATTTTAACAAATTTGATAAAACCACTCTTCAACTGTTGGCAATGCTCTGTGGCATCAGGAAAATGTTGGTAACACTGCTTACATCAATAAACAGACTTAGAGAGGTTTTTGAGGGGTGAGGGAGGCCTGGAGAAGCTTCCAAGGTTGGAGGGCGAGTCTGATGGCTGGGAACCATGGGAGAGGAGGGACAGTAAGGCTCTGTAGAGAAACTCTCAGAGAAGGGGTTGTTTTGGAAGGTGGGTGGAACTGGGGAGCAGTTTCCCTGGCTGGGAGGTGGTGGTGATGCAGTGTTGGATGGGTGAAGAAGGCTGGGTAGACTCCGACTTGCTAGAGCTTGTTTTGTCCCCTGTTTTTATGTTTAGGATAATTCATATTTTATTAAAGGATATGTACAGTATTGCACCGTAACTTGTAATGAAATACATCAAGCACAAAGATAGTATAGAGACAGACAGACAGACAAAGACAGAACAAGAACTGAGGTATCACTTACATTATTAAAGCCTATAACACATACACTCCTCTTTTTATTTATAGTTTATGCTATTCTCATATATATTTTTTACTGTATTTTCTCATTTTTTATTTCTGGGATCGACCTGTGTCGCCCAGTGAAATGTCTCATATAGCACACATTTCTAGGTATAAATATTTGCTAGATATACCAGAGAAAAAAGCTATACAGCTAATAGGATGCCAGAGTTACTACCTCTGGAGCGATCATCCTCATAGGATGTCGGTATGTCATCTAGGAGCGAGTGGAAGCCACTACCACAGATGCTTAACCCAAATAGATCTCTCCTCTCCCAAAACCCCTCGACCCAAGGGGTGCTGTTACAGCGGTCCTTCTCCGCTCGCTACTACTACTTCTACCCAGAACCTTCATCCTCTCATAGCACCTTTTCTCGTGTACACACGTTGTTTTTCCCTGGTGTGTTTTTGTGCCCTTTTTCCTTATTTTCGGCATTTTGTTATCATATCATGTCTTCAATCAATCAGGACGCATCCTCTTGTAAGTTGAGTATTCATTTTTGTTGGTTTGGGACTCGGTTGGACACTTTTGTCCCGTTTTATAACTTACATTTTGTTCGGCTCGGAGCCCCCATGTTTGTTTTCGTTCGTGGTTGTAGTCCCCAACCTCTTGATGCTCCTATTTCTTCTGACGCCTTAGAAGAAATTTCTTATATGCTCCATCATAATAATAATGATGGTTTTAATTTATCGTTCGTTTCACGCGCACGACTATTGTTACAATTTTAGAATAGTGGAAAGTGAGGCCTAGCCTATCCTTTCCTTTCTGTTCTTTTTGCAGGTGCATTTAAATTTTGTAATAATTATATTTTAATTTTATTATTATTATGTATTTCTTTATATGCCTTTAGTCTGATATGTATGGTAGTGTCACACATTAGCCTACCTGACCAGTTCGACACTGTCGAATCTCGGAAGGTAGGCTAAGTTGGCCCCAGTTTTCCTTCCTACCCTGGCTTTCTAAGCCTAGGTAAGATAGGTCTTCTAGGGTGGCCTTCGTTCGAATTATTGGCGCCTGCCCGTCCTTCCTGACCAGTTTGATTCGTCAAATCTCGGAGGGCTTGGTTCGGTGCTGGTGCCCCTGTCTCGTTCGTCTCACTGGCGTGACCTAGCCTACCTGACCAGGTGTTTACTTCGGAAGGTTAGGCTAGGCTATAGATATTATCTATTCCGCCTTCACATGTTTTCTCTCACTCCTTATTTATCAGTCTATTGTCTATTCATGGCTTCTCCCTTTGGGGCATTTTTGAGCAATGCTCATTTGCCCTTTTTGGTTGAGATGACGCTTCGTGGAAGGTGTTTAGGCACCTGACCTGTTGTAGTCGCCATGTTTTCACTGCCCCCTACTTCTCCGCTGTTCCGCCATTCCGGACCTGTTCCGGCGGCTATCGTTAGCTTGCTGTTTAGTTCCTGGTAAGGAACAATAGCTTGAGCGTCGGTGCCCCCCCCCCCTTTATGGCAGAATTGTGGAGATGCCGGGCTGAATATTATTTTTAGTTATTACATTACCTCCTGTGAACTACGTTCCGGGGAAATCAGTTCCGGAACCCTCGTTCCGGCGACTAGCTTTTTTCACCACTCGGTTGTTGTTTTCTGTGAGGTTGAATTAGACGGGACGCTCCGGCGTCACTGGAATTGTTCTCCGGTGCGATCGACTTCAGGCCTGGCCTTCCTGTTCTGATTGTACCGGAACGTTCCGCCGTAACCCTATTGTTTACCCCAGATCTCAACTCCGGCGTGGAGGAAAATTATTAATTTAAGTCTTTACTAGATTAGTCATTCCCCACCGCTGGAAACTGTTCCAGCGTTATCACTTTTGATACTCATGTATCAGTTCCTCTTACAGGTGGTTCATTGTCATGAGCCGGGCTGTAACGCTTATTTACAGCAACCCTGTGGCCATGTAGCATGCAGGTCTCATGCCAGCTGCGCAGTCGAGGTGGAGGATCATCTCGTCTGGCATCCCGATGGTTGTGATGTATGCTACGCTCTTTACCAAGACGTGATTGACGATTCGGTACGTTAACTTTTTGTCAGCATACATTTATGAATATTTCAGACAGCTGAAGTGCATCTCCTAATGATGAAAGAATTTACATGTCAATTTCCTATATTGACATTATATCCTGTTTCAGGTCCCTCGGTCCCGCCAATCCTCATCTCTTTCTACTCTTAAGATCTGGGTCGGGGGCTTCGGTCGCAACGTTGGTCAGGGACGCCCCTATGTGCTAGCAGAGGACATATGTAATATCCTTTACCCCATGGCCAGGTCCTCTGCAGCGGTAGCTCCCGAAGTGGCGGAGCCCCTTAACAAGATTAGGATTGAGACCCAAGTCCCGCCGGAAGACCAGCAAGAACTGTGCGAGGAAGTGGCCAACATCAACATTCACGTCGAACCAATGGCCATCGATCCGGCGGAGGAAGGTAGGGATGTAAGTGAGGCAAGTAGAAATAAACATTCAATTTCTTTTAGCTCTCCTGCGTCTTCGTCTTCCTCCTTCCAAGGCTTCTCTAAAGTCTCCACCCTTAGGGCCCGTTCGCTGTCGGTGATCCCTAAGGTGAAGTCCTTGGCGAAGACGAAGACGTTACCTAAATTGTCTAAACCCCCGAAGATCCCGGCCATGTCGAGTTCCGCCAGGTTGACGTTGGCTCCCAAACCTTCGACTTCCTTTCAGAAGGCTGCTCCCCCTTCTAAGGGGTCGAGACCAAAGGCTGTCAAAGCTAAGAAACCTGAATTTGACCCTGAGGCCTTCACGGATATCCTGATGAAGAAGATATCTGCCAAGGTAGACTCAAGAATTTGAGACGATGTCTCGAGATCTCGCCGAGTCTGGAGACATCTGGCAGATTTGTACAGTCTCTGGCTCAGAGACTGAAGACCCAAGAGGAGTCGCTTGCCGGATTCGTCAATACCGGTCGGGTACAGCAACGGAGTTACTCTATTCCGGACTCCTCGAAGCTTCCAGCATTTGAGGACTGCAATCCTTGGCATCTCGCCTTCAATGCCCCCTTTGCCAATGGTAAATTAACCATTAAAGGTTGTGGCACCCGTCCTGTGGAAGACTAAGAGTTCTTCCCAGCGGATCTTGTTTTTCCTTTCCCGGGATACGCCCGTCTATCGGAAGAAGCTCTGGTGAGGGAAGACAAGGTTCCCAGGGAGACGGTGATCTTCCCCAGGGACCAAGCACAGTCCGCATGGGTCAGAATACTGTCTGACTGGGAGTGTGCCAACACTAAGCTCACTCCTCACAAGGGGCGGTATACGATGTTTGTTGTCCATGAGGACATTCCCACCCCTTGTACTTCCAAGATAGCTGAGTTGACTCTGCAGGCCGGGATAGAGGAGAAGCCGATGCCTCAGCTTTGTGAGACGGACTCTACATCTTTGCTCTTTCCGGGAGATCTGGATTGCTGGGTTGGGGCTCCTGAAACCTTTACTGTAGGTAAGCTGGATCCGGAGTGCGCTTCGGATCTATTCAGTGAGCAGTTGCCCAGGATTCCGGAGTCCTTGATCAAGGCGGAATACGATGCTAGATGCCGTCTCAGTAGATCCATCAACTCCGTCACCTCGGCAGAGTTTACATCAGCTGTTTATAAGGACGAACCTCTATTCCGGATTCTGACCAAATCACTTCTGGCTTCGTTTCAGAGTGATTTGTATGACTTTGTGGTGGCAAGACGGAACTGCCGAAAGCATGTGCTTGCTGATGCCTCCATCCAGCATGAGCCAAACAGGCTCATTAAATCTTCCATCTGGGGAACTAACCTCTTTCCTGATAAGAGGAAGTCTTCTGAGTCTTCGGGCCCTCAGCCTAAGGGAAGGAAGAGGACAAGGAGGTACCACCCGTACAAAGCCCCTCAGACCCAGACAGTTGTCCAGGCAGTTCCCGTCGCTCAAGTTGCCCAACCTTCTACCTCCAAAGGGCAACCTCAATATGTCTTGCTAAATCAACCAGCTCACCACTCTGCTGGCTCGGCTGCTTACGTGGCTTCCCCGGTGTTCAACCCCACCTTTGAAACTCAAGGTTCGTTTCAAGGCTACCGCCAGTCCGGGGGGCGTTAGAGGTCGAGGCGGATTTCGGCACAGGGCGGGATCCAGAGCTCAGTCTAGAGGCAGAGGCTCAAGAGGAGGCAGAGATAATAAGCCCTCAAACAAATGAGCCTCTTCAGGTAGGCGGGAGTTTGCATCTTCACAGGGACCATTGGACCTTCAGTCCATGGGCCCACAGTATTGTTTCAAAGGGTTTAGGGTGGAGTTGGATAGAAGGGCCTCCTCCACCAGTCAGATTCTATCAGACCCCAACACCGGATTTGTTAGAATATGCAAAAGACCTTCTTCTAAAGAAGGCAATAAAGAAAGTCAGACATCTAAAATTTCAAGGCCCTTGTTCAGCGTGCCAAAGAAAGACTCAGACAAAAGAAGAGTGATATTGGACCTATCAACTCTGAATTCTTATATCCAATGCGACAAGTTCCGTATGTTGACTGTCTCTCAGGTGCGAACCTTACTTCCCCATGCGGCCGTCACCACCTCTATAGATCTTACAGACACATATTATCATGTCCCGATGACGAGAAACTTCTCTCCCTACCTAGGATTCAGACTAGGCAAACAGGCTTACTCCTTCAGAGTAATGCCTTTCGGGCTCAACATAGCACCCAGGATCTTCACCAAACTAGGAGAATCTGTGGTACAGGAACTGAGGTCTCAAGGCATCAGGCTCGTGGCTTACCTAGACGATTGGCTAATCTGGGCTCCCAACGACACCGAGTGCCGGAAGGCGACCAGAAAGGTCATCCAGTTTCTAGAGTATCTAGGATTTCACATAAATGTAAAGAAATCTCGTCTGATTCCGGCATCCCAATTTCAATGGCTGGGAATCCAGTGGGATCTAAACACCCACAAACTTTCAATTCCACCGGCAAAATGCAAAGAGATAGCCAAAGCAATGAGACAGTGTCTCAATTGCAAACGAGCCTCTCGTCGCACTCAAGAAAGAATCTTAGGTTCTCTTCAGTTTGCATCAGTAAAAGATCTACTTCTCAAAGCAAAACTGAAAGACATAAATCGAGTGTGGCGGAGTCGAGCCAATTACAATCTCAGGGACAAAGTCTCCCTCATACCTCCAATCTTAAAGAAAAGACTCCGACCTTGGACAACGGCCAAAAGTCTTTCCAAATCAATTCCTCTACAATTCCCTCCACCAGCTCTGATCATTCACACGGATGGGGAGGTTACTCACAATACAAAAAAGTTCAAGGAACCTGGTCGAATCTTTTTCGTCACTTCCATATCAGTATTCTAGAGGCGATGGCGGTTTTCCTGACTCTGAAACACTTACGACCAGCCAGGAACATACATATCAGATTGGTCCTGGACAGTGCAGTGATTGTTCATTGCCTGAACAGGGGAGGTTCCAAATCAAGTCACATAAACCATGCAATGATAGCAATCTTTTCATTAGCAATGAAAAACCATTGGCACTTGTCCGCCATGCATCTGTCGGGAGTAAGAAACGTGATTGCAGACTCTGTCAAGAACGACTCTGTTGGAATCAGAATGGTCTCTGGACAAGAATTCCTTCAACTGGATTTGCCAACAGATTCCGGGACTTCAGGTGGATCTGTTTGCCACGGAATCAAATCACAAACTACCTTGTTATATAGCTCCGAACCTGGACCCTTGGGCCTACGCCACGGATGCAATGTCAGTAGACTGGAACAAATGGCAGAAGATTTACCTGTTCCCACCAGTAAATCTTCTGTTGAAAGTTCTACACAAACTCAGGTCATTCAAAGGCCGGATAGCTCTAGTAGCCCCCAACTGGCCGAAGAGCAACTGGTTTCCTCTTCTATTAGAGTTGAAACTCAGAGCCAAACAGATTCCTCATCCAAAGTTAACCCAAGTAGTACAAACTCAGACTGTGTCAGCTTCTTCAGGAATGTTGAATGCCCTAACTTTATGGATTTCATGAAGTTCACGGCACAGAAAAATGCTAATATTGATCCTCTGAACACAATGTTTCTAGAATCAGATAAGAGAGAATCTACTCTCCATCAGTATGATTCGGCAGTAAGAAAACTTGCCAACTTTCTAAAAGAATCAGATGTTCATACAATGACTACGAATCTCACAATCTCATTTTTTAAGGCCCTTTTTGATAAAGGCCTAGCTGCTAGTACTATTACTACGACTAAATCCACCTTAAAGAAAATATTTCAATTTGGGATTTAACATTGACTTAACAGATTCGTATTTTTCCTCTATTCCTAAAGCTCGTCTTAGACCAACAACCCGTCCTAAAATGGTTTCTTGGTTTTTAAATGACGTACTAAGATTAGCTTCAGACACAAACAATGAATCTTGCTCTTATTTGACTCTTCTTAGGAAGACGCTGTTTTTAATTAGCCTGGCTTCAGGAGCTAGAATCTCTGAACTTTCAGCCCTTTCTCTAGAGAGTCGAATCATGTGGATTTCCTCCCGTCAGGAGAGGTTTTACTTTCTCCGGACCAAACCTTTTTAGCCAAGAACGAAGATCCTCAAAATAGGTGGTCTCCCTGGAAGATCATTCCTCTTCGGAAGATCCTTCCTTATGTCCGGTAGTTACCTTAAAAGCTTACCTTGAAAGGACTTACGCAAAGATCTTCAGGTCCCCTTTTTGTTAGAGAGAATGGTGGAACCATCTCCTTGAATGGTATTAGACAACAAATTCTTTATTTTATTAAACAAGCCAACCCAGATTCAATTCCCCAGGTCCATGATATCCGTGCTGTAGCCACCTCAGTTAATTACTTTCAACATATGAATTTTGATGAAATTAAGAAATATACGGGCTGGAAATCTCCAAGAGTTTTTAAACGTCACTACCTTAAGTCCTTAGAGGCTCTTAAATTTTCTGCTGTCACTGCAGGGAACATTGTTTCTCCAGAGTCAGCTTAGTATTATGTTATTTAAGTTGTAATTTGTGATTTAGTTTGCTTGCCCTACCGATTGGTATACCTCTCACCTACCTGCCTCGCTTGTATTCCCTGCCTTTCTTCCTTGTTGACTGGGTTTGGGTTGCTTCACAAACCACTCCTGTCTTTGTACATACCATCCTTGTCCAAATTTTCACCACTAATTGTTAATTTAGGTGATGGTTTTTTAGTTAGATTGTTAAACAATATCTTAAGCTACATTGTTTTGTATACTTTACTTAACATATACAGATTTAAATAATTTGTTATATTATTTGGATAAGTAAAAAGCATATTCAAAAATAATTTTATTTTCCTTAGAAAAATTTTTTGATTTTGACATTTGACTTTTCATATTTAACAAGCTTTTATGGCCAATTCTCTGCTACTGTTTCACTGGGCGACACAGGTCGATCCCAGAAAAGGGATTTTGACAAAGGAAAAATCTATTTCTGGGTGAAGACCTGTGTCATCAAGTGAACCCTTCCCTCTTTTTCCCACCTAGGCTGGCCAAAGCTTGGGTGCTATTTCGGGATGAAGGTTCTGGGTAGAAGTAGTAGTAGCAAGCGGAGAAGGACCGCTGTAACGGCACCCCTTGGGTCGAGGGGTTTTGGGAGAGGAGAGATCTATTTGGGTTAAGCATCTGTGGTAGTGGCTTCCACTCGCTCCTAGATGACATACCGACATCCTATGAGGATGATCGCTCCAGAGGTAGTAACTCAGGCATCCTATTAGCTGTATAGCTTTTTTCTCTGGTATATCTAGCAAATATTTATACCTAGAAATGTGAGCTATATGGGACATTTCACTGGGCGACACAGGTCTTCACCCAGAAATAGATTTTTCCTTTGTCAAAATCCCTTTTATGGAGTTTGTGCATAATATTGTATCTCCATGTGGTATCATATGCTTTTTATACATCAAAGAAAATAGCCACTGTCAGCTTTTTCTTTTCAAATCCTTTTTTAATATGATCTTCTAATTGAGTTAATGGGTCTAGTGTAGATCTGCCAGCTATTGATCTCGATTGGGTAGGTGATAAAATTGAGTATTTTGTTTTGACACTTGTTAATCTCAAACTAAACATTTTCTCCAACAGTTTGCACAAGCAACCTGTTAGTGATATTGGCCTATAATTAGTGGGGTTGCTAGGGTCTTTTCCTGGTTTACTGATGGGTTTGATTATTGCATGTCTCCACTTAGTTGGGAAGACATTCGTTAGTCATATGTTATTATATAATTTTAATAATAATTCCTTAGCTAGTGTAACTAAATTTTGGATCATTTCAAAAGAAATCACATCATGACCCAGAGTTGTTGATCGACATGATTTTAGGGCAAAATTAAGTTCACTCATATTGAATTCTTGATGATAATCAAGGTCCTCATCAGTTTCAAAATTAAGTGTATGATTCATTTTTTGTGTTATAATTCTTTTGAAGTGTTCATTGAAATTAGAATAAGCGTTAATATCTTCAATATGTTTGGCTAATAAATTTTAAATATCTTGTAGGTTATGATTTAGTTTGCCATTGTATTGTATTGGGCTTCTAGGTGGTCTTATATGTTTACCATTGATTTTACCAATTTTGTGCCATATTTCCTCAATTGAAGTATTTGGCAACAACTCTCAAATATAATTTTTCCACGATTGAGCTTTTTCGAACATTATTGTTTTTCTAAATTTTGCATTATATTTATTGTAAAGTGGTTTAATGTGATCAATAGTTATATTTATAATTATTATCTTGTTTAGTTTATTTATATTAAAAAGGCCTTTATTAAGGTGTTTAATCTAGACTTTAGTCTATTCAAATTATGTGCAAGTGTGTGTTTGGTGTGATTTAAGAGAGATAAATTGTTAGACCACTATGGAACAGGGGATATATTAGGTGTTGAAGAAGTTTTGGGGATGCATTTATCTGCAGCAGTGATTACAAAACTGAAAAAGAAATCATTTGTGACATCATTGTTTTGATTTAGTGGAAAGGGAGGGATATTTCTAGTTTGTAAATTATATTTATCCCAGTCAGCCTTCATTAAGTTATATTTTAAGGGAAATGATTGTTTTTTGTTGTTCAAATAATTCAAAATAATTGGAAAGTGGTCACTTGTGTATGAATCGTCTAGGACATTCCATTCCAATTTTTCTGTTAATTCCAGTGAGCATGCAGTAATGAAATATCTATTGAAGAGAAGGTTAAATGAGTTTTTGAGAAGTACGTTGGTGAATCACTTTCATTCAGGCAATGTAAATTCTGAACATTTATGCAATTCTCAATGTTTGTGCCGGCCAAGTTACTAGCATGTGTGCTGTCCCATAATGGATTATGGGCATTAAAGTCGCCTACTATTATTAGGGGGCCATTTACATTATTTAGTATTTGTGGTAAATCACTAAAGTTTGAGTTAAAATTTGGCTAATTATATAGATTTAGTATAGAGATAATTTGATTGTCTGGCATGTTCAGTTTGATTGCAATTATTTGGTGTGACAATGATGTAATATTTAAGGGTTCATAAGTTGAATCGTTATGAACATATACTGTATAGCTGTTCCTAGCTTGCCATCTGGTATTGGTGAGTGGCAAGCTAATTTATAGTTTCTTAAGTTCTTAGGAGTTGTACCAATATGCTGCAGACATATGTAAATAAGTTTATGTTCCTTTAGTATTCTCTGGATTTCACCTAGCCGAAGCCGAGTAGAAAATCCATTCATGTTCCACTGAATTATTTTACTGGTCATTGTTTGGTGGGATTGGCGTTAGATTTTGTAAGTTAATTGTTGATTTAGCTATATCCGGTATTATTTTAAGGGAGTTTGTGTTACTTTGTGATTTCTTTGTAGCTAGGTTTGATTGCTGAATATTTGATGCATTGATTGGTTCTTCTTCATATTTCCTTATTAGCATACCTATTTGTTTTTTGATAATTTTTTTTTTAGTTTTAAGGATTCCGAGCATAGTTCGCTATCTTGATGGAATGTTAAAGGGCATTTTCGGAACCTAGTAAAGTTATTTATGAAATTTCGGGTTACATTTTCATTTTTGCTAGGTAAATGATTGTACGTTATGATGAAACACTCGTCACCCGCAAGATAAATCATGTTCCGAGTGTTGAAGGAATGGTTCTGATCTCTGGGTCCCAATTATGTTTCCATTATTGGATGTTGAAATATTTTTGTTAGAAATTTCTGATATAGGTATACTGGATCTTTGATGTGCTGGTATAAAATTTTGATTTGAATTTTTAGGTTTATTATTACAGGCAGTCCCCGGTTTACGATGGGTCCGGCTTACGACGTTGCAAGGTTACGGCGCTTTTCAGATATATTCATTATAAATTATTTCCCGGTTTACGACGCATGTTCCAGGGTTATGATGCGTCGTACGCCGATCCAACGGAAGAAATATGGCTCCAAAACGGCAGAATAATAAAAATTTGGAGAGGTTTTTGATGAAAAACTCAATAAAAATGCAGTTTACATCTTTTTCAATACACCCAGAGGATTAAAAGTCAGGTTTTCTTAGGATTTTTGACGATTTTCGGCTTACGACGCGGTGTAAGAACGGAACCCCCGTCGTAAACTGGGGACTGCCTGTATTATTATTCTTTGGTCTTGTTGAGGGTTTATTTGATGTGGTTGTGATTTGATGAATTTTACAGGTTTCTGATTCTTGAGTGGGATGTTTAATTGAAGCTTTCTTCGTTGATTTTGTTGACGAGAGTACAGAAGAGTTAGTTGATTTAGCCATATTTGGGGAATCATTATTCATATTTGTCTTGGATTGTGGAACACTATGGATTTCCACTTGTGATGCAGTTAATGTAATCTGTTTCAGATTAATGTGCGCGACTGGGGTTTTGTTAGATCGATCTCTGAACGGAATGTTAGGTTTTTATCCTTTAGGGGGAGTTCTGTCAATTACTTTCCTTTTTTTTAGTATGGTTATTTTTGTCAAGTTTTCTGTGGATGACGTTAGTGCATTACAAGCATCCAGATCTGGATTATTAACCTCTGTTTATTTTTCCATATCATTGGAATTTGTTTCTGAATGATTAACTGGGCTTGTTACTGGGGAGGTCTGTTGTGATGTAAGAGAGGTCTGTTGCAACTGTACTCTTGGGCTTTTATGAGTAGTAGAGGAGGGGAGAGGTGTGTCTCAGCTATTCTGTGTTGAGATTCTTTATGTTTATTATGAGTTGTTACATTTGAATATGAATGGCATTTTACTGGATCATTGATTCCTCTCACCTTCAGTTCGAGTTTGGCTTCGTTAACGGGCATACCAGCTCTGTCCATTAACATTTGTAATTCTGTATAATATTGATAAAGTATACAGGATTTAGATTTTGCATGATGATTTAATTTGCAATTGACAAATTTGAAGGTTTTGCATTTCCAGTTTGTTGTGTGGTCTTCAGAACATACAGCACATATAGCATTATTTCTACATCTTTTAGTTGAATGGCCATATTTTAGACAGTTGGAGCATTGGAGAGGTTTAGGGACAAAGGGGCAAACTTCTCTATTTAGTCCTAGAATTTTTATTTTTCGTGGTAGTTCCCGGTTTGTAAATTTTATTTTGATTATTTTAATATGTTTATTTGCATCCTTTCTACTTGGGACAGCATATAATTCCAAGTCATGTATGTTGTTGTATCTTAATTTAAGGGAGTCAATTAAGATTTGTTTTGATGGTAGCTCTTTTTCATCATTGTCTGGGAGCATTACTGTTCCTTGTGTATAGTTTAGTGTTTCATGGCTGGTTACTGTTACTTTTATTTAATTTATGTTGGTTATTTGTAGAAAGGTTGTAGATTGGGCTTTGGTTGTTGTTTGTATTAGCCATTCATTGTTTTTGATGTCTACATTCCATGTCTTGTGTGGGGTGTATATTTAATAATTTGTTCTCTAAAATGGCTGGTGAGATGTTTTTTCTGCTTTTAATATTAAAAATCTGGACCAATTGTCTGGTCCAAAAATATGTTCAAAATGAATTAGTGTTAGATTTAGTCGATAGTTATTTCTTTTTAATTTTTTCACATTCATTGGTGATGAGCTGTCTTGTGTTGATGGGGTTTTAGGGGGATTACTTGTTTCTATTTTAGAGTTATTGTCCTTTATGTATGGTTCCAGTGTTACAATACTGGAGTTTACCAATTTGTTATTATTTTTTTCTTTTGACTTTCTAAACTCTTCGAGTCTTTAGGGATTGATATTTTACTTGGAACAGGATGTTCCGTTGTACCGTTTCTATCTATGTTAAGGAGATTCGGGAGTGACGTTCCATTAGTCATTGACTGTGCCAGAATTTTACCATCATGGGGTCCAGGGGTACTAATATCTTCATGACTACTTTGCATAAAAGATATGTATAAAAAAAAATTAATAAATATTGAAAAGATATCATTGGCTTTTTATGAAGTTGAATGTTCCACTAATGGCACAAGTGGGAACTGACTCCCAAATGTCCGCGTCCCTACCCTACCCCAAAAGGGGGATGGCACATCATGATTAGTATGGCCCAAGTGTAAGCAAAACCCGCTTGCTAGGATTGAGTGTATTGTAATAATACAGTCATCCCCATCCTAATCGCAATATGGGCTAACCGGGCAGAAAGCCGAGAGTCCTATTCCTAGAACCAGGCCCCCCTGGAATCCGTGGTCCAGCTCCACAGAATAGTTCCGCCTGAAAAACCAGGTCTGAACATTATCAGGTAGATGATGGTTCTACCACAATTCCCACTATTTAGCTTCAGATTCAACTTCACTCCATGCTATGGTATGTTTTCCTATTTATTAATTTTGGTAATTTTGACAAAAGTGGAAAAATCCACAAAATTACTCCTAAAGTGTATTATTATATACTGTATGTGGGACACTTGGGATCAAGCTTAGGGAAACAAAAAAAAATAGATCCCTAGGTTCAAGAGCCCCCTCACCACGTCAAGGTGGTCCCAATTTGAAGGGGTATTGACTGCTCAGGCTCGTACCTTTTACACAGGATATTCCTGTATATAAGGTTCAGGTTTGTATTTCTGTAGAAACAAGTTTCCTTAAAAGATTTGCATCCAACATTTGTCACTGTAGAGTGCCTGAAATTGTGGCATTCACACAAAATGTTTGATTGCATTCTCAACAGAGAGGAAACGAGCCATGAGGGGTGGCCATCAGAGCCTATGCTGTGAAAGGGTTCAGCTAGTTCAGCTTCAGCAACAAAAAAAAATCATTGCAACTTCATTTAGTTCCCACTCTAAGCAAGTGACCAGGAATCACGGTTGCTTATGCCGATGATGAGGCAGAAGATGATGATGACGACTTACACCTTTTCTCCTTGCATGCCTTATTAAACTTCTCCTCTAACATTCTTAATTTCTCCATCATCGTCCTTGCTAACAAATCTGTCAACATAGAATTCGCCGTCATCCCAGATGTAGTTGTTGTTGTCGACAAAGAAAGGGTGGGATTTGACGTCACCACAGCAGCCATGTTAGAAGGTGACTTCACTGATGGACCTGGCTGTGATGTCATGATGTACGAAACACGTGAAGAGTCTGTTGGTATCACTGCAGGCAATACCAAGGGAGCCCCAAAATGATGCGTAATCGGTACCACGAGTTCCAGAGGGTGTTGACGTGCTCGAGCCCGTATGGTGGAGGCACAGGGGAGAAGGGATACCCATAGTATGAGGGACTGGAGGGTAGCGGGAAGCCATGTAGTGTGACAACAGGCCCTCTAAGGTTGGTACTCCTGATAGGCCTAAAGAGGACCATGTGCCCACCATCCTCTGAGCATCCGGAGCTGGAAAATGAGACAAAAAAGATGCCCCCCCCCCACAGGGAAATAGGGGCATAATTATGCATAAACTTGCCCGAAACCCCTCCAAATGCATCCCCCGATGAATTGATGGACAAACAGGGAGGGGTGTGGGGAAACTTCTGTTACAGGAGGTGAAACAACTGGAACAGGCCTCTCTAAGAAAGGGACATCACCACGAGGAGACTGAACAAAGGAAGCTGAAGACAAATCCCATCAATCCAAGATGGAATCATCTCCTTCCTCTTGTACTGACCCTTCCCGTAAAACCTCTTCCACTGTTCCATTGACCAATCACGACATACAAAACATGGATAAGTTGCATTACATACGTTCTCTCTGCATCTCTACATGTTGGATGAGGATCCGTTTTCACTGATGTTAGAAAACGAGAACAAGGAAAGCCACCAACACCCGGCCATTTTCTTTGCTTCACACGAGATCCAGGAGATACACTCGTAGGAGCATTAAGAAGATCCATTAATCCAAGAAGGTAGGCGGTTAACATACGGTCTCATTTTTACTTCTGTAGCACAGAAAACTAGCAATATGTTTATATTTCTTCATTTAACTCATGTTTTGCACAAGGTAGGAAAGTTTTGGTCATACCATAGGATTCGGTATTAATTGTACAACTAAATCGTGATTTCCTGAAATCAATAAGATAAAACAAAGGAATTACAAGTAAAAGTGAAGAGAAAGCATTTAATTCTTTATACCTGTTTTCACTTATCATTGGATTTTGCATCATTCAAGCCATCAAGATAACATAAAACTTGTGTTTTCATACAATAAATTCACCCTGAATATGCTGGTGCTTTCAGATTTTCGATGCATATAATATATGAAGAGAAAATGAAGGACATGTCTTTTTTTGTTGCATCCGTTCTTGACTCAGTATGACCAAAACTTTCCTAACTTGTGCAATAACATGAGATACGGGAAGAAATATAAACATATTGCTAGTTTTCCGAGCTACAGACAAAACTATGAGACACTGAGTGAGCCGCCTACCTCCCGATACCAGCCAATCAGGGGCCGCCAAACAAACACCTTGTAGGCATAGGGCTCACCCAAGAATCTACCTTAAGTGAACCAGCTATAGTTCCTTGCATATACAGTTTTATTGATTTTACCAGATTCCAGCTGGCACTAAAAGATTTATCCTAATGTTAAGACCGAAGGTTTGTTTCGTATATGAACAAATGGTACCTTTAAAATGAACTATGGATAAGGAATTCCAAGAGACTAGAAAATTTTAACTTTTTATTTGGTAAAGGAAGAAAATACCCCTTTCACAATATTGTCATATGTACAACAATGTACAAAATATCCAAAGGCAACTTTCAGTATCAGAAAGTGTTAACACAAAATTAGTCAAGGGTCCACAAATAATGGCTAGCATAACCATGACCTGATACAGTCTATCTGAAGATACACTAATTCCCAGAGTTGAATATTAGGTAGAAAAATTATGTGCATTACCTCATTTTACATAAAAATACAAAGAACATACATATATCACCGGTAATACCCAGACATTACCCTTGACATACTTTGTTTCAAAAATACATATGGTTTATTCTAAAATATCTTGAGATTCGAAGAGCACTGAAGTCTTAACAATTAGTTTTGATCATGGGAATGGAGGGTTGTGTGTAGATTGATCTAATGTGACCAAATCTCCTTCCTGTATTGTTGCCAAAGAGCAAAACCTAGATTCTTACCAAAGGTTGGTCTTGAGAGGCATCACTTGATTAATTATAAAGTGAAAAAATACATCTTTATGGAAGCAAATGAAAGACACAGACAAATTAAATCTACCAGCCTCAAATAATTCATGGATAGTGATTGATGCCTAAGTGCAAATCAAAATTTTTAAGAACTACTAATAAGCAAAAGTTTTCCCAACAAAATTTTTTGACAGGAGTTAAAATCTTTACAGTTACCTTCATAATATTAGACTGACTGTTACACAATGCAAAAAACTACAGTGGTATTGATCGTGAGGTATACCAAACATGATAGCATTTATACAGCTTATGTTAACACAATCCCCTACAATTTGTGAACTGGATAAAGAAAAATAAAGTTTGTGATGTCTTGAAGATTATTGTCAAATTCACTGTTTCAGATTATTCTCATATTCACTCTTACAGATTATGTATTGTCAAATTCATTTTGTCATTATTGTATTGCAGTAATAATAGAAGTTTTCCAGGAATAAAATATCATGCACAGGTGAAAACTGGTAAACTGATTGCCATGCAGTCATTTATGAATCTTCCACGTCTCAAATGGATTAAATTTACATCCAATACTTGACTGCATGTTAACACGACCAGAAATATTCACCTCGTGCGAGTCAAGAGCATTAACAAAATGTAAAAACAGACACATTGTACAGAATGAGGGGTTTATTAAACAGATTTATTGAATCCTTTGACTATGGGCTTACAATTTAAAGCTAGTTAAAGAAAAATTTCCATTAAATAAAAATATATCCTTCACAACTATGTAATTATTAAACACTTGAATATTAGTGCCATTATCTATATTTCCAAAGAAAAGTAATTAGTACTTAGTACTAATAACTAGTACTAAGTATGAGTAATTAGTAAATACAATAAGTTAGAATCTGAAAGGCAACAAGGAGGGTAGAGTTATAAATTTCATATAAAAAACTCATTAGCAAAGAGCACTTATTGGTGCTCCGAAACCTAAAGACTAACACTCTGCAAATGCAATATGAACAAAGGTCTAAAATTAGCATTTGGTTGATTTCACATTAATTATTACATAAGTTAAATAAAGGCACATATGCTGGTACAAATGAAGATATTACGGTAACAATACAATCAAAATTCCAACATCCATATCTATGGCAATAAGAAGACATTAACAGTAGTTGTCTATCACCTAGTGAGTATTTTCATTATCGCAGAATGAAAAATTTTGTAACTTTCATTGTTAAACATGTTAGTCTATTCCTAATGAGAATTCAAAATAGACATCTTATGGCTGACATGTCTCAAAAGTGTCCCAATCTTCATATCACTACAGCTGCTCCACAGTACAACAGAAATAAGAAGGGAGAATAACATACCAATCACAGTAAACAATTCAGAATTACAAGTATAAAATGCAAGACATTCTAGAACACTGTATTATACAAGGACAAACAAAACTGATGCTTTTCTACATATAGTAAGACAAACACTTCCCTCAACAGAAAAAATTCAAGGCTATCTATGCAGTTTTTTATTCCGAAAAAGTTAGGAGGTGGACAGTTCCCACTATTATGAATATACTATTCTTCAGAGAATATTCAGTTTAGACAAGAAAAATAAATTGACCCTAGAATCTTCAATTCATAGTCATAGTAACTTCCCTAAGACTGAATTTTAAACAAATGTACAACAAAATCAAATTGCGAATTATAATTTAAAAGTTACTCCATATATACAAAAACCCTAGTTACTCAAGCATAAGGCCTGTCCAGGCAATTTAGAATAGCATTTCAATAAATGAAAGATTCAAGAGTAATTCCCACATCAAAGTATTTCCATCACTACTCCAAATATGGGGAAGAGGTACTTATAGTTCTTAGCAACAAACCTTTGGCCCCTAGCTGTACTACTTTGTATGTCACTTAATCTCATCCCTTTAGTGTCTTCCCACTTTGTTATCCAACTGCTTCAGCTTTACCTTGTTCCATTTTCACCTCTCATTTAAGAACAAATCCTTCTAGGAATATTATGTCTTAAGTTACAGGTAGGATGTTTCAACAGACTAACTAAAAACTGCACTAAACTAAACACAAGGGGAGGCCCCCATTTACAAAGTCATATTAACACTCCCATAGTGAACTAATGGCAAGGAATCAGTAAAGGTTTAAAGGTTGCTAATGAGCAGCAGAAGCAAGGGATTGATTATTGCTGTGTCAAAGTACTGTATCCTGGAGACCACATATGGTCAGTGCTTAAGTCTCCTCCCAATTAAACCAAAACCTAGACAAACCAGATATGAGGTTTGTGGAAAATTTACTCTGAGAAATGACCAGAATTCTGTTATGTAAAAAAACAAAAAGCTATACATACAATTTGTTTGTACAAACTGAGGTGATTTGGCAGTTTTTCATCCTACCTTTGATTAGATGTAATCTCTGGCATTGTAATCATCTTCTTTGGGGATAGTTGTCATAATAAAGATACATGTTACCTCTGAATCACCCAGATCTTCTTTGGGGGTGTTTGATTCTGGTTTTATGATTCAAACAACCAATAATGTGCCTGTAAAAAATCAACTGGAATTTCTTGTGGGATCACAGTTTTCTTAGTTACTACTCTGGTTGAAAATAAGAGACTTACATACTGGATACTGTTCATGCGTCCCATGTCATAGAATTAAATGATGACACCATACTCTCAACACTGCAGTCTATGTACAAATCTGAGGGACTGCATAAGAAGGACAAGAAAGAAAACAGAAGTCCTGCCTTCCAACAATTTTTGTCCTAACGAGTCCTCTTCCCATGAATAGGAATGGTATCCCATACATGAAGTGCAGTGAAAAACATTTTTTTTATAGAGTAATTTATTTATGAATTTCCTGACCTTTCTCTTATCTTACCAACTCTCTGCCTGATTTCTGTGTCCAGTTATTACTCTTCATATCTATTACTTTGATTACTCCTCACTCCTGCCTGATTTCTGTGTCCAGTTATTACTCTTCATATCTATTACTTTGATTACTCCTCACTCCTCATCACATCCTTAGATCACCTCACATCTTGTATGGAGATGGGTAATGCTGGTGTGTTCCTAAACCATTTCTGTGCCCTGTTAGCATAAGATTCCTTCTTAATCCTTATCCCCTTCAATACAATAAAATATTAATTCTTCATATAAAATTAACTTTTACAATCTACCATGACACTATGTTGAACAATATGATGGAAGCATAAGAACTTTCATCTAACCTCACGAATCCCTGCAATATTAGCTGAGAGTACAACCATGTAGTGGGTGAAGGAACTAACCTTGCTGTCAGGAAATACCCACCATTGAAAATTACTCACTTTTTCATTTACTAAACCTTCTAAGCCACCTTTCCAAGCATTCAGCTTATATAAAATAAAATGTCTGTTCACTACACGGAAACTTCGTACTTGAAACAAATTTTACCATTACATCTTAGCAATGTCACCCCTGAGTATGTGAACAATAATCATGTTCAGATAATTTCACTTGTCTCCACAAATATTTATGGCACTGACACTCACTAACATTACTGAATCTCAAACAATAAATGTGTAATGGACCAACCTTTTCTCTTTTTCCGGTTAAAATATTTCTAGTCAACAATTACAGAAATTAACAACCAAAATTATTGGCCATGTAAAAAATCGAATAGTGTCTACACTCATGGAAGTAAGCATCAGATGGCTGAAGAGAGAGATTTGATGAAAAAGTTCAAGCATAAGAGCATTTTCCATGAAAAGGATTAGGAAATGGCTAGAAGAATGGAACACCAATGATAAACCAAATCACCTTTATAACATACCACAAGGAAAAGAGTACTTGCAAACTGCACTCCAAGCTAAAATAAGCTGATTTGTAAGATTTCTTAATCTTTAACACTTCCTCTCTTGCATTCTGTTTTTTAATATATTTTTTAACACCATCCCCTTTCTCTCCCCAATTGTATTCCCAATTTAACTGTCTTATCAAATTTTCAATCATCTATAATATGTTTTGTGAAAATAGAATAAATTACTGATATGATAAAAATACTTAGCAATGAAATATCACCAATAACTGTGCAAAACTACCTTCACTGGGGCTTGCAAAGGTAATGAAACGATAATTATTAATCCTGAAAATAACCTATCTAGAAAAAATGTATAAAAGATATGAGATTTAAAATCTTACAAGGAAAATGGGTAGGCTATGGAGCAGATATATCACAGCCACAATTACCACAATATGTCATTGGTAAAAATCTTCCTCTTACTATCTCTCACTTTTGTCAAAGAAGAAAAACTAGGATTTAGGTCAGTAGTAAAAATCTTCCTCTTACTATCACTCACTTTGGTCAAAGAAGAAAAACTAGGATTTAGGTCAGTGGTAAAAATCTTCCTCTTACTATCTCCCACTTTTGTCAAAGAAGAAAAACTAGGATTTAGGTCACTGTTAAAAATCTTCCTCTTACTATCTCTCACTTGTGTCAAAGAAGAAAAAACTAGGATTTACGTCATTGGTAAAAATCTTCCTCTTACATCTCTCGCTTGAGTCAAAGAAGAAAACCTAGGATTTAGGTCATTGGTAAAAATCCTCCTCTTATTTTCTCTCATTTTTGTCGAAGAAAAAAAAACTAGGATTCAAGCCACTGGTAAATATCTTCCTCTTACTCTCTCTCACTTTTGTCAAAGAAGAAAAACTAGGATTTAGGTCACTGGTAAAAACCTTCCTCTTATTATCTCTCAATTGTGTCAAAGAAGAAAAACTAGAAGATTTAGGTCATTGGTAAAAATCTTCCTCTTACTATCTCTCACTTTTGTCAAAGAAGAAAAACTAGGATTTGGGTTACTGGTAAAAATCTTCCTCTATCTCTCATTTTTGTCAAAGAAAAACTAGGATATAAGTCATTGGTAAAAACCTTCCTCTTACTATTTCTCACTTTTGTCAAAGAAGAAAAACTAGGATTTAGGTCATTGCTAAAAACCTTCCTCTTACTATTTCTCACTTTTATCAAAGAAGAAAAACTAGGATTTAGGTCAATTGTAAAAATGTTCCTCTTACTATTACTCACTTTCGTCAGAGAAGAAAAACCAGGATTTAGGTCACTGCTAAAAACCTTCCCCTTACTATTTCTCACTTTTGTCAAAGAAGAAAAACTAGGATGTTTGCTTCATAATAGTACATAGAAAGTTTACATACTGCATTTAAAAAGTGAACATGAATGTATCTTGAAAGCTAAAACTGAACACTTGAATGGAAATATTTTAGGTTCTTTACAGATTAAAAAAAATTGCTTAGTCACTTATAATTCCCCCAATGACTTATACGAACAATTTTTGTTGAATTAACTGGTTCACCATGTTGATCCAAATATCTGGTAGCCAGGAAGAGAGAGAGAGAGAGAGAGAGAGAGAGAGAGAGAGAGAGAGAGAGAGAGAGAGAGAGAGAGAGAGAGAGAGAGAGACCCCAAAAAATCATGGTAAAATGAAAAATGTTCTTGTTTTCTTTTCCCACAAGAGACCAAATTCTAGAGTCATTTCCTGCATTTTTGTATAGATGATTATCAAAATTAAGTCAACCATAAGCATCTCGGAAAGTGTTTCGATACTACATCAGTGCTCTGCAATTAATGTGATATGGATTAAATCTCAAATATGACAAGAAATTCAGAACCGAAATAGAAAATCATTCTGATGCAATGTTTTTTGCCTCAATAATACATCCAACATTTAACATAATTACACTTAGGCTGAGCAGTGACAATATCCACCATGACCAAATCTACTTCCACTAAATTGGCCAGATTTTTTATGATTGTAATAAGAAGCTGCTCAAGAAGAAAAGACATCAGTATTCACACGCATACAAACATGTACACCCACACAAAAGAGGTAGGTTGCTGCTGAACAGGGCAATTCTTTGGCCTGTAACACACACACACACACACAGACATGCATATCCACACACTGATTCAACCGCTAGAATTGCTACGAAAATATTGATCAAGCAATTCTGAACCCACAAAAAATAAATAAATAAAAATAAAACATGCATAAGAATTAGTATACACCCATAAAACAAGACTTAAGTCAAAGTGAAATATTTAGCAGGCCATCAAACCTAAATACAGTATAACTATTAATAACTTATGTCACCACTAAAAACTAAAACTGAAGGCGCTATCCATGATATCTGGTTCTTGTTGATTAAATAGAAGTTTAGGCGCTACTGGACCCATTGTAATATATCAAAAAGGTTTAACATGGGACCAAAATATACTTAAGTATTAGAAAAATGGTATAATACAATGTCAACTCTTGGGGAGCTAAACCCAAAAAAGGATTTACCAGTTCAATGGATGAAAAATATTCATCACATTACATTCACTGTTCATTCTCATGTAAAGAATAGGAACAAAAAATCTTTGTGACATTGTACAATCACTTTGATCATTACATGATTACAACCCTATACAACAGGACCAAAATCAGGGCATCAGAGCTACCTTTATCATGGTTAATCCTTTGGCATAAAACTAACAAGATTAAATAATTAAAATAAAGTAAAAAGCAGCAAACTTTACAAGTAGCCCTTAGTATATTCCTTGTAATTGGCTAATATCAAGAAACATTATAAGTATTGCATACTTTACACTTAAGAATAAACAAAAACAAATCTGGTTGACATATCTTACATATACCACATTTGAAATAGATGCTTGATAAAACAAAAGCCTGCAGATAGTTGTCACTGTAACAGGACATACAGCCAAGGCACTAGATAGTGTTGACAACCAAAAAATTATAAGATTAAGTGCAACAGCTGAATTATAATTATACTAAATAATTATAAGAAAAGTAGGTAGATTGGCTCTTGAAAATTAATAATTACTGAGGGAAAAAAATTGTAACAATACTTTACTAAACATGAAGTCACCATCTTTTCAAAGAAACTGAATACAAACCAAATATTATCATATGAAACACTTGACTCATTTACCTATGATAAAAATAAAAGTGCCATTTGCTAAAAATTCTTTGCCATATGCCCAGTGGCACAACAATATGACAATGAAGTATCCACTACTTCAACAGCCTTGATGTTATTAATTATGAGCAATGTTGGATTTGCCTCAGAAATAAATATATAAATAAATATGAAGTCCACCCACAAAGAAAAACTAGAACATACTATGAAAAAAAATAAACTGAAGTATATCTTTCAATTTCACACTGTGCACTATTCAAATTTATCTTTCATAAAGGTAGATTAGCACAGATTAACCTACAATTCCATATTCAGCCAAAACCCTCTCCATTCTGATAAAAAGTCTGTATTCAATACAGCAGCCTGGAGCAAAAAAACAAAAAATTAAAAAGTACAGTCCCAAAATATTTCACTCTTGAATAGATGATGAGACAAAAAAACCTAAATGTGACTAATCGTAAGTATGTATTCTACAAAAAATTCAAGACAAGAAAGAACAAAAGCTACAAAAATTAAGGAAAAATTTTCTCCATTTTAGCCAGTGTGATAAAGCATTATTAAGAATTCTTGCTTACACCACAATACATGTAAACTAAATAATTGTATATAAAACAGTACAGAGTACAGCACTTAAGAAAAAGTAATTACTTTCATTGGCTGCGTCTATACCAATATGTAAAACACCTACAAAAGTTATATTTTTTTCTTCACAAGTTTTTCTTTTTGGTTAAAGGAAAGAAAAAAAAATTACATAAATCAAGAGGCACAGCAATATGTAAAAACTAAATGTATATGCTGCAGTGGCTTGTTTTACATGCACCATTCCTGTGTGGGTCCATTAGTGAAAAAATACTGTGGTCGGGAAATATAAAACCCTGACATTCCCAATTCTTATAATTTCCCTTAAAGTATTAAAGCAAGAGTACAGAGAATTTGTGCAATAATTCTGCATCCTTTTCAAGAAAAATAAAATAAGATGACATGGACATTTACAACCTCATAAATATGGACAAAAAGAGCTGCCCAAGTCTTAAATTAAATGTATAATAGCTTCATCAATGCAACTTAAAAAATACATTAACCATTACTGTGTCACTTACCATGAGCAGACTGCCCCTACAAGGCCCTCTGCCCTATATGCTGGTGTTATGACACATGCTATCCTGTTAATATTAATCCTATCTACTAAATATACAACAAATTTAAAGCAAAGTATTTAAGTAGAAATACAGTAAAAATATTGAGCATTACCATGTTAGAAACAATATCATGTTTTGAGTATAACGAATGACAAGAACAGATACAGTATGACATTTAAGACACTATTATTTCTTTTTTAAGTAGATTAAAAATACAGTAACCACTGTTTTTCCTTGTACATTTTCAACAGTTCAGGCATCATATTTTCTAATAATGCTAACAATGGGAGAAGAAAGCTCAAGAGTCAAAGTTTTCTCATTAGCTACTCCAAATAATCCTCTAAAAAACAATGACATTTTGATACAAAGTCGAAAGTTAGGTCCACAAGTTTAATGAAAGTGGTGTTATCAAATTAAAACTTTAAAATAGACTCATGGAGGTTTTGTGATAGCTACTTTCAAAAGGATAAAAGAATGGAAGACTTACTAGAAGACTAGAACAATTTGTGAGGGGGAAAAATAAAATTTAAAAGGAAGTCTGACAGCAAAACTAACAGCAGTCTACATGGAAAAGCAGTGTGCGTGTGTGTGTGTGTGTGTGTGTATCCGAGTCCAATTACATGAAACTTAGCTGCTTATGACCATAAGTAAATACAATAATAACAAAACTAGATTTAAGGTATTGATGTTAACTAAAAATAAAAAGCGATTCTCAATCTTTAGTAAAATCTGTACTACTTCCTAAAGTTGGTTAAGTTCTTAACTATCTGGATGCTGCTTACCACCCAAAACCCTTTTGTTATTCACTGGGAAAATCAACTGTGGAAAAATACCAAACATTACAAATAAAACTTTCATACCCACAGTCTTGCATTACAATCACATTTTACAGCACTGAGTCAGTGAAATTTTTGAGGATTAAATGGACCCTGAATTCTTGAGGTAACAACTTCAAAAATGACTGCTTGAGCAACATTAAAGCTAATGCTTCAACCTCTTTGGAGTTCAATCAACAAAGTTCTCACCAGTCTAAAAAACTGTTCAAATGAATCAACAGCATTATTATCAATATGAACATTCAGGTCACAAGATGGGTTTTCTTAATATCAAGTACTTCATAATATCAATTATACATCATAGAATGTATTTCATAGCTAACGTTAGGGCAAACAAAAAATACAGTACTGCTTAACTTTGATGTCATTCATAAATCACACTTAAAAATGATTGAACCCTCTTGGGTCAGCGTAATAAATAACTAAAAATAAACCGGAACAGTCAAGTAAATAACTTTCTCATACAATCCAGAATCTTTACAAATCTTACTTATAAAAACAGAAAACATTCATACAAAATTTACATATTAAATGTGAAAAATACTCTCCCCATCTCTGAGTTATGACACCATCATGAGATTCCACCAACTATTTCTGATATGATATGTATCTGCCATGTCAAGTGACAATAGCTTTAAAGCAGTGAATATATGATATATACTCCTTGAAATGCATACATTTGTGAGATTCACAAACTTAAAGAATACAGATTAAAGCAGAAAGTATACCTTACTAATTTAATGAGACGAAGATGCCCACACCACACTCACTAAAATTGGCATTGCTTGAACTTTTCTGTCAGAAAATAATTTCAGATCCTCTCTTCCCCCTGAACATGCATAGTGGCATTTTTGAGCTTAAATGTGTAAAACCAAGAGAGGAACTTTGTCAGCAGTACTGTCAGTATTATTTCTGTTTAATACAAAAGCTGTACAACTTCTTAAGACCAAGATTTACACCAACACATAGTGTTTCGTTACAATACTTAGTAAAATATGAAAGAATTAATTTACTTATCTAGTAGCTGAGAAATGATTTTCCTGCCTTCATCATCCTGTTGTTGGGTTGGCACTGCAGGATTGGACTTGATAATGATGTGCGGTCCTGAAGGATGTGTTCCTCCTGGGTCCTGAGGGCTATCTTCCTCAGTACCCTGAGATTCTAATTCAGTTACCGGTACAGGGATCTTGAGTAATGGAGGAGGTGGTGGCCGTGATTCACTTGTTTCTGACACCCCCTAAATGGAAAATTAAATTCAAGTATAATGGCTACAAAAACAGTGACATGTACAAAATTCCATCAATATGAACAGATACTTGCCTTACATACACAGAGAAATTTTTTTAGTAAAAGATTTCAATAAAAAGCAACAAAATAATTTGTACTGCTTTTAAATGTTGTAATACTCAAACCTCTTACAGGTAAACATTGAGGAAGGTTAGACAAACTTAACACTAAGCAGCTGCCTGAACAAACAGTGGTAATATGATGAATAGAAAGACTTTGTCACTAAAACAAAGGCCCTTTCAACGCCACTCATAGTCTCAACTTTACTTTCTTTACCAATAAAATGTGTACCAATCACAAGATAAGTGCCTCCCAGTAAGAATGAAATGTTTGTCATATGAAAAAGAAATATTTTAATCTTGCTTGTATTCATAGCAATTCTGAAACATTTATTTTTATCGTGCTTGATTTTCCCAATATGAATTTCACATCTTGGTAATGTTATTGACACTCCTGCTTTTTCAAATCTTCCAATCCCTAATCCTATGGACTTGCTGTTACTACATCCTGAGATAGAAGACAGCCTAGTTCCTAGTCCCAAAAACCATCTTTTCTAAGAGTGCCTTCTGGGGTACTGAATCAGGTTTCAGTACATGCACCTCCTCAAGTATCCTCCTCTAAGGAATGTATTAACTGCTGCCCTCCAAGCGTTCTTCATCTACCAACAGATATCATCTTTCATTCAGCTACTGCGATTATTGGCACAGTTACCTTCATCCACATCCTGTAACAATGGTGCATCCTGTAATAATGGTGCTAATTCAGACTTCATTCATAGTTGTGTACTGACCGCCACCTCTGAAAAGGTGTCCACAAGTAACCTGCTTTAAAATAGGGCTTTTGCCTTATGAATGAAGGTTTATGGGAGCTAATTCTCTTCTCCATCCCTTTCTCAGTCTTCCAGGGATGTTAATCCCTTGTCAAGGTCAGTCACCCCCAGTCATCCAAAGAGGACGAGTTTGCTGCCCATGGTGCCTGTGACCCAGGACAGAAGACCAGGAAGTTCTCACCAGACTGCTCCTAGGACACCCTCCTCTTCAATCATCCCAGTCACTCCAAGGAAGGCCCGCTTCAACCTGTCTCTTGACATAATGCTCTAGTTGAGTTCCCTGATGGGAATGATGAGGAATCAGACAAGGAAGGCCATGCAAGAAGAAGCCACTTTTGGTGAAAATATGAACTGGGTTTGTAAGGCATACAATCTTCTGTGGCTGCCTTGTCTCTGGAAAGAAATGTCTGCAGAACTTCAGTATGATGACTTTTCTCCCAACTGGCAGGACATCTGAAATCCCTCGTTACCGTTATAAAGATATCTTTGCTGGCTTCAGACTGCTGATGGCTGGCATGAGTACAATAGTATACAATAATCTGTTGGTTGCCCCTAACACCAACTTGCAGGATATCAGGATCCCATTTATGAATGAAAACATACAAAATGAAAACAAAAAAAAAGAGCTTTGAGCTTTCCCTACAAAAAGTGGCTGGGACTAACTTCTTTGTGTTAAATAATGTTTATTTCAAATAATGAAATCTAGCTGCAGTGAAGGTGATCTTGCTCTCCTGTCCAATCACTGGTAATATCAGAAAAAAAATATTGATTCTACCAGTACATGAACACTGACGAGGATGAGAAGGGTAATTGTTATGAAAACAAGAGGAGCAATTTATGTACTACTCATAGATGTTCCCTAGCACAAGCAGGCTTAAGGAAGTATATAGGAAGCAGTTAGGTACCTGCGATGCTCTTTCAGACTTGACTTGGCATTTGCAAGGAAACCTTAACTGGGGTTTTGAATGCAGTGTGATTCAAATAGATTTTAGTGCTGCTTTCGATTTAGTAAATCACAAGGCACTTATTAAATTTTATAAACTTCAGAATCTTGGAGTGGGTGGATGTTTTAGGATTACTTCAAAATTTCCTTACACTTAAGCAGCAGCAAGTTGCTGTGGGTGGGATCTTTAGTGAACCAAGACCTATTCTGTCCGCAGTTCCACAGGGTAGTGTTCTTGGTCCACTGTTATTTTTAGTGTATACATGTGATATGGTTGTTGCCCTGGAAAACAAAATTGTTCAGTATGCCAATGGTGCAATGAGTCTGAAGCTTTAACTATTCTAGGTGTAACTTTTGACTCACATCTAACTTTTGAGAAATAAGTTTCAGCAAACGCTGCATGAAAGTTAGGTATTGTTCATAAGGCTGAAGAAGAAAAAGAAGAAAAAAGGGCATTTTGAAGACATAAAAATATAAATGACATGTCTCTTCCTTCTCTCATTTTACCTTATCACAAAGTACATTGAAATTTCCCAACACACTACAGTATCTGCTTGTTTCAATACAAAAAAAAATTAATAATAATAATCAAGCAGAATTTTACAGAAAAGGTTTAGAACAGAAGTAATTACGGGTAATGGTTAACCACTGTAAACATATTTTCAAAACAAAGCTATGGGAATTCTGATATTCGTGCCACTCTGAGACAGCACACATAAGAAGGTTTACATGCTGACAGCGCAGCTACAACAAAAAATATTCAATACTTACTTTGCTGGAAGGTGGTGAAGCCATCTGAGATGCTAAAGCCTCCCTAGTTGCAGACTGGTGAGCTTTGGCTTTTGCTAAGAGGGAGTTTAAAGTCAAAGCAGCATTCAAAACAGCCAACCCATCCTGTGGATCTGTTTCTGGGATATTCTCTCTGTCCATGGGTGGGTCTGGTAATAAATGTAACTTGGTTACTGTAATATTTTTTTCACAATATGTAGCTAAAATATTGCTTATAAAACATCCTAATTTTATATACAAACCATAATCATAATAAGCCTTATTCCATGTAGAACAGACCTAGCTAACTGACTTCAAGAGTTGAAAGAAGAAAGGTTCCCTTATGCATGTTCAACCTCCAAGTCCACCTTCCATCTGCAAAATCTCTTTTTCTCCTGCACCAAACCCTATCTAGAGGAGTAAGGGGAAGTGAGGAGGGCACTGAAGAACCTGATCAATGGTTTTGTATAAAAATTTTTTTTCAAAAACAGTTTGTTATACAAAAAAACCAATAAATAAATTTAGCTACATTAATTTAGCATGGAGGGTGAATCACAACAGCCTATGAAGAGCATACAAGACCCAGATGCAGGAAGTTCATTCCTGTAAATGGCGGACAGTGATGCTGATAACAATGTCAGATATCCAGTTATGGAGATTCGTTTTCTAACATCACAATTTTGATTTAGCAAGAATTTACTCATAACATTCATTTTCAAATTAACCACAGACCAGGGATGGTCCCAACTGGCGATGATGTCACAAACAACGATAATACGATAGTTCAAGAAACTGTCAAATAATCGACAGGAAATGTAAAATTCAAAATTTTTTGTTAATAAGAAAAATTAAAGAAGGATGTGCATTCTCTCTCTCTCTCTCTCTCTCTCTCTCCAAGTCCATTTTAGGAATAAAATGATAATTTATACGATAAGTCAATTATTTTGATACTTACCTACCATTAAGGGGATCGGCCGGTTTCCCACTTTTTTAATGACAGGTTGTTGATATATAGGGGGTTTGTTTAAGGACATTATGTGGAACTTCTGGGGAAAAAATTTTTGGTCAATGACCTTAGGTTTTGTGACGCCACAGCGATTTCCGGCCAAAATTGGTCATTTTCAAAATGCATCTTCTCCTTTGCTTTTAGTTTTTAAGGGATGGGATTTGAACCACGTATAAAACACATATGAACCTTCAATAAAATGCCAGGGATTTTTGATTTTTCAATTCTTCTTCGAGATATGAATTTTTTTTTCTTTATGAAATTTTCTCGGGAAAATGACAGAAAAAAAATGACCAAAAATTAGCAACTCAAATTATTAAAAATCCCCGGCATTTTATTAATCTACCATGTTTCCCCATGTTATATATAAAATTTCATTTAGACTGGTCCAATACTAAGGGAGGAGATGCATTTTAAGGGCGAAAAACTTGTTTTGAGAAACGGGCCTTCAAAGTTTTAGTTACATAAAAAAAGTAAAAGGGCCTTCAAAGACTGTGTTACAATTAATTTTATGGTTTTAATTTTCATTTTTTGGATATTAATTAATGCAAAATGATTATATATAAGAATATTACTTGATTATTTATGTACCTAAGACACATTATTATAAATTTTAGGTTCCTGGTCCCCCCCCGTCTGATCTTGTTGCAAGGTATTACTCTAGGGTATCATAGTTGCCTACACTTTTTTATTAGTGTCTCGAATCCATCCCTTGCCAAATGGATCCTGGGAATTACTTTATATTCACAATTAGGGATTCGTGACTCAAGTAATTCATCAAGTCTTGCTTCACTTATTATAATCATTTTATTTTAAGGATCGTCTATAATATCAGCCTCCGAGCTACTGCTTTCTTCTTCTAAAATATCTTTGCCCTTTAGTAGTGGCGAACGAATAAAGATGCGTTTAGGGGTGGATGTGGTTGGTCCCTGGTCAGCAGAGATCGTTGCCTGCACCGTTTGCTGGACGACAGCTCTCTCTCTCTCCGTCACTCCATTCCCCTCTATGGCACTAATTTCTTGAATTCTTTCTTCTACTTCTCGCCTGGACTTTTCCACTTGGCTTTTCCGCATTCTAGAAGCATGAAGTGAACTCTTTGATCTTTTAGGCATGGTGAAAAAACCAAAAACACCGCAGAAAATACAGAGTTCAGTCAAGGCTAGCGAGCATGAAAAACATGTCCTTCTGGCTTGGAAGTTTATAGGCAACTCTCGGCCACAGTCGGCGTCATGGTATGACGTGTGCGTTGTCATGGTTAGGAATAACTAAAAAGGTGCCAAGTAGGATATTATTGACATTATACATTTCATTTCAAAGGAAGTTTTAAGTAACATATATCGCAAAAAACTATACCAGACTAAATCATTTATGCTACTGGTGTATTATGGGTATATAGTTATTGTTACATTTGAGGCCATAACTAGAGAAATAAGGCAAATTTTAGCATAATATTTCGTGGACACATTCTTGAACCCTATACGAAGCCATAGAATTTTTTTCAGCAAATTGAATTTTTTAAAGATATTTTGGGTTTTTAGGCGGCCGATCCCCTTAAAGTTAGCTTATATCTTCGCGCCATTAAGTGGAATTGGCATAAAAAAAAAAATAAAATAAAAAAATAATACTTGGCTAACTGGCTAGGACTGTCTCTGTAATCACCTGTTTCCCACCAGGTGGGGCTGGGATGTTTCTGTTCTTGTCAGAATTCTTCATGACCACCCACTAAGATGTGAGGAGGCTGGGTGGTTTCCATTTTACCAGTAGGTGGTAAGTATCAAAATAACTAATTTTATCATGAAAATTATCATTATTTGGAATGATTCTTACCTACTGTTAAAGATAGCTGACTACCACATTGAATGAGGATGGTAGGTTAGTGCGGCCAGAGAAACAATGCTCAGCTGAGCGAACTAAAAGCTGTTTAACAAGGAGAGAAAAGATTCTCAAGATTCTTGCCTGTTGTGTGATCCTTACTGGCAAGTACTGTCGCCAGACATTGGAACCACAATAGGGTGTAAGGCCCTCGTAGCGAGACTTGCTAGAGAATCCTTAGGGGGGAAAAAAGGACTCTATCTTGTAAAGTACTAGTGACTCCTATGTCTGGGTCGAAAGCCCATAACCGACAATCCAAAACTAAAGACAACTACCACCTTCATATATGAAGGTGCGCTCCTATACATCAATGTATACCTTCATGCTCCCAAAATTCAATAACGGGATTTCCTAACAACTAACAATAAGATAGAAAGCAAGGTAACTATCATATCTGGTTCAGGAGAAAGCGTCCCTGCCGCAACGATAGGACTAAGGGCTTTACACATACTAAATTTGAACATTTTGCAAATGAGTCAAAAATAGTTACATTGTGGTGGTGATAGTATGGAAAATTGGGTTTGTGAGAAGAGGTTTGTGTTTTTGAAACCAATGTGTTGTTCGTTAGTGTTTTTTTTTTTGTTTATGAATGTGTTGTATCTGAGCATTATAAATCTTTGTTTTTTCTCTTTTTTTACTTGTAGTTTGTTTGAGTGTTTTTTCTCTTTTTTTATTTGCAGTTTGTTTGAGAGTTAGGGTAGACTGAGGGGCTCCCCTTTGCCTGATCCAGAGAAAAGGAATCAAAGAAGCACAAACGTAAGAACAGAGATTTCCCTTCACAGGACAAGGGATTAGAATATTATGAAAGGGACAATGAAATAATAGTGGAAGAATAACCCCGAAGAAAGAGAAAATTAGAAGAGCAGTTGCAAATAGAGGAAGAGATAAGGCAGAGGAGTGAAAAAATATGGAGAGAATGTGAAGCTGCCAGATTGCACAAACAAAAACACTTGGTCAGGCCGTCCTTCTCCCCTTTTCCTCCAAACACAACACTAAATTCTAAAAGGTGCCGATCTTGACACACTTTCAGCAAAGAAAGTTCGACAGCAGTTTGGAACAAAAAAAATAGGTGTTGATCCATCCAGTACGAAGATGGATATCGGCGAAATACTGGCTGACGCTGAGCAAGCTAACTCCCAATCTGAAGAAGTCTCAGAGACCATAGTTTGGGGAAAACTATCAACCGCCACGGTAGTTGGTGTTTAGTAAAGCCCAGCAACCCGGAGTCCACAAAAACGCTGACTTTGGCCCTCTCTAACTCTGGAAATATTCAACCGACTGGGATGAAACTCTGGCTGTAAAGGTTTCCCGCTAAGGTCTCTAATTGTGCCAAATTTCACCGAAATCCATTAAGCCATTCCGGAGATCCAGATATCGATTTTTGGCGTTCAAGGAATGCGGTAGAGTGTAGGTGGGTGGGTGAGGGTCCTAACATACCTGTGGAGCAATAACAGTAAAAGATACAGCCGTGATACTTAGTTTTTCTGAAAGCTCGTACTCTAGAGGGTGCCTTTCGGAGTTTGTGTTTTGAAATAATGAATTTTAAAGGTAGAGTGGGCCATTCAAAGTAGCTCCCAAAATAAAAATTTCCTGATGCTCAGGTACAGATTGCTCACAACATTAGAAGAGAGGCTGTTTTCTTAATGTGTGAGAATAGCAAGTGGTGTTAGGAGAAACTGGCTGACTTATTCTCAATTATCTATTTATATAATACTAAAGCTCTCCTCTCCTTCCCTTCCTCCTACCCCTCCCCCTCACCTTCCATCTTCCATCTCCCTCCCTCCCGAGCACAAGAACAAGTGTTACTTTAGCTGTGTCCTCCCCTTCCCCTTCCCTCCCCCTCCCTTTCCTCTTCCACTGCCCTTCCCTTTCCCTCCCTCCCAAAGCACAAGATCAAGTGTTAATTTTAGCTGTGCCCTCCCTCTCTCCTTCCCTCCCTCCCCTTCCCCTCTCCTCCTCACCCCTCCCCTTCCATCTTCCCTCTTACATCCCCCTCCCTTCTCCCTTCCCCTCCTCCCCCCCTCTCACCTTCAATCTTCCCTCCCCTCCCCTTCCTCCTCTCCTCACCCTTTCCCTCCCCACTTCCCCTTCACTCTTCCATCCCCCTTCCCCATCCCCTCCCCTCCATCTTCCTAATCCACCTTCCCTCTCCATTCACCCCTCTCCCTCCTACCCTCCTACTCCCCCTTCCCTTTCCCCCCCCTGGTACTGCCACAGACTTTTGCTATTATTAGTAGGGTTAACTGAGCTGTGGGTATGGGTATGGGTATGATACAGATATGGGTATGGTATGGATATGGGTATGAGTACAGTAGGAATATGGGTATGGGTAGGGTATGGTTCAGATATGGGTATGGGTATGGTACAGATATGGGTTTGGGTATGGGTAGGGTACGGTAAGGTATGGGTATGGAATGGATATGGGTAAGGGTATAAATATAGTACTGATATGGATAATGGTATGGTATATGGGTATGATACAGATATGGGTATGGTATGGATATGGGTATGGGTATTGGTATGGACCTTTTGTTAAAAATGTAAATAAAAAGTGACCCGTTGGTCCAGTATATAATACTAAAACTCTGAAATGTTTGTTCATTTATTTGTTAGTTTGTTTGCACACTGGACGGTAAAAGGGGATGGTGCTGCCCATTGACTTTTGCTGACTATTATTAGTAGGGTTAATTTACCTGTGGGTATGGCATGGCTATTGGAAGAGTGGAAGTGGTAGTAGTAGTGAAGGTTTTAGTGAGGCAGAGGAGAAAAAGCCATAAATGGTGTTCCTGAGGGAGGTTCCCCGGATTGAGAAATTTTGCAGCAGGAAGGGAAGAGACATATGTGAGTTTTTTAGGAGTATGAGAAGTATTGTACGCACAAGTAATGGGAGAATGAAAGTGTGTGGATGAAGCAGCTGGAAGAGTTTCTGGAAGGGCAGTTGAAAATGTGCTATACAGGCAGTCTCCAGTTAATGGTGGGGATTCTGTCCACGGCTGAGCGCCGCTAACCCAAAATCATCACTAACCCCAAATCGTCGCTAACCGAAAATCATTGATAATAGTACCAAAAACCCAGCTAAATAGCAGCGTTAACTGGATAATGGTGCCATTAACTGGATATTAGCGCCGATAACTGGATATTGGCACCGTTAACCAGAGATCAGCACTGTTAACTGGAGATCACGCCAAAATCCTCACTTAACTGTAATGTTAACCGGAGATTGGCGCCGAAAATCCAGTTAACGACATCACTAGCCAAGCACCAAAACACCGTAAACCGATGTTGCCGGTAAGCGGGGACTGCCTGTAGAATTATGTTTAAATTGCACTACCTTCCAACCTGTTCCCCCTATCTATAACTGCTTTGATTTATTTTGTTCTGTACCACATTGAATGAAAGCTGCGGGAAAGCAACATTTTATTTTCTTTATAAGTATGCTTGTGAATAAACTTCTTGTAGTGTTGTGAGAGTTTCTTTTTATATTCATTCCCCATATTTCAATTGTTGGTGTTGAATCCTTATCTTTTTAAAGATTGAAAGAACCTGCAATTTTTTTAGGGATCATGACAGTTAGCCAAGCTTTTTTTTTTTTTTTTTTTTTTTTTGTATGCCAAACGCACCCAATGGCGCAAAGATATAAGCTAACTCTGACAGTAGGTAAGATTCATTCCAAATAATGGTAAATATATAGCATTTTTTTTTTATCTAACCTTTCACCACTACTTATACAAATAGGCTGTATCAGTGACATACATATAGTCATTGACTTACAACCTATGTAACTTAAGACTTATCAACTTTACGACCATTATAAGACCACAAATATGTGGCCAACTGTGGCTAGCAGCAAATCTTCAGTGGGCTAAATACAAATTGCCATATATTCAACCATACTTACCAGGCCCATGGCTTGTTCAATAATTCAATGGACAAACAAGAAATCTGTTATTAATATGAAGATATCCAATGTAAGCAATACCATGTGCATCAGCAAGAAAATACAAAAAGCCCCTAGCAATGCTTACTGTACTTGTATGCAACTTTTTTGTGCCTCTTGACTTACCACTTTGCTCTAACTGCTCAGAACTTCCACTTTCCATGTCAGACACTCCAGCATGTTGCTTAGAATTCAAAGAAGGAAGAATCTTGCTGAATGACTCTTCTTTCTTCTTCTTGGGATTTCTTCTTCTTGTCATGGGTGCTGTCCTAAATAAATGACTTGGGCGATTTATCCCATGCAACTTGAAATACAATCCACAGGCATTACATACAATTTCCCCTGAAATAAAAGGAAATTTCAAAACTACAAAAATACAAACAATAAGCTTGTGTAAGAAAAGGTACAATATAAGACTGATGAACCAACTTAAAAACTTTGCTAGGGCAAACAAACGGAACTGTTACCTTTGTCATTACGACGCCATAACTTGGTGTTGTTTGTACCACAATTAGCACAGCTTGCATAAGGCATGAGCTTTGGTGACATTGTTGCCTGATTCTGAAAAATTATGATTTGATGAATTAACAACGACCACAAAAGAATTTATCCATGCAGAAAACAAATAACCTGCAAGAAAAGAATGAAAATTAACAGTGGCTAATGAAAATATAAGATTTTGTTACCATTCCTAATGTCATTTTATACAATGGAAACAACCTTATGAATTTATTACAACTGATTTCAAAACAACACCATTTAAATCATTTAAATAAGGGAGTAAAACTTTGATAGGATTTCAAATTAAATTGAAAATTCAATGTTACAGGGACAAAAATATCAATGTCATACAGAAAGTTTCAAAACAATTTATTTTCTAAAATATGACAATAAAACTGCCGTATATAAAAACAGAACCCAAGTATATACATCTAAACTAAGGACTTTTTCTTACATTAATTAGTATAAACTGTGTAGTTACTGATAACTATTTATCTTTAAATGTAGTTATTGGGTCGTTAGATGAAAAAATAATCTTGAAGTTACTTTTACTGAAATACCTCATTTTTCATAGATTATACAACTAATGAATACATTGAATACTGAAAACTCAAATGTTAGCTTAACACTAACCATTCCACCCTGACTTGCACTTGGGGAAGCCTCTTGGGTAGTGGGTTCTGGAGACTGGCTGGAATTTTCCCAAGCTTGACCACCACTCTGCTATATAAATTTCAGATTATTAACTAAAGTATTTCATTCAATTAACACAGATAATGCCCATAATACTGATATCGACTTACTCCACTTCATTTTATGAACTCATTAGTCATATGCAGCCATACTCAATGCAAACTCTAGCCACACAAACTAGATAGATCTTAAAGGAAATGCCTCGGTGTACATGTCCAGCTCATGTGAGATGTCATTCCACTTTGTGGCTTCCTCAAAAGGTTCAAGGATTTGTAGTAAAACACATTTTACTGGATAAACATTCAGAAGTCTGTCTTGCATAAAGTCCTGAATATGATCTCAAAGTTTTGCAATATACTTCAGCCCAAGGTTACAGTACTTATACATTTTTACTTCTCATCCATTCCTACAATTAATGGGTTCTTCTATAACAACTGTACATATCATACTTATAACAAAGAGAACACTAAATCATACTTAAAACAAAGAGAACACTACTAACCACAGCATATGATCCTAAACGAAAGAATCCCAGGGGTAACACTGACGAAGCGTGATTCAAGCTGCTACTGGACACCACAGGGTGTAATGCTGGAGGAGGCTGTAGAGCTGAAGAGACTTTAGGATAACTCTCTGAATCTTCAACAACATTACTCTCTCGATAACCTTCCCAGCTGTTTTCTTCTTCAATTGGATCATCTGGTCCCAAGGGTACTGACATAGGTTCTTGCTTCACTTCATCCTTCAATTCCTCTTTTATTTCAGTCTGTAATGAATTAGATGGCATGTGTAAGAACCAGCAAGAAAAATGCATTTTACCTATAGTATGTCGAGCGTATTCGGTCAAAAGTGGGTGTGAAAGGGTGCAGCAGCAATGCCAAATGTACTTTCCCCACTATGGGAATGGCATTTGGAGACCTACTTGTTATTCTTTAAAAGAAGACTTTAAATGAAAACCATATCTAATGATAACTGAGGGCAATTTTGTGACTAAATATTGCTAGAAATAGCATATGAAAACAGTAAGACAATGTGACACATTCTTTCCTCAAGTGTTGTCAAATCTGCATTTACCCTAAGGGGATAGTGAGGAGGAAAACAATTATAGCTTTGGGTCAGTAGCCCTGGGTTAATCCTTTTCATTAAAGGACACCCATACTTTACTATCGTAAAATAAAGAAAAAATCGCCCAAAACAAAACAAACGAAAAACAACGACCTTTACAAATAAAGAAAAAGATGTAGATCACATGAAGAAACAATTCTATAATTATGAAATACATGACTTAATATTATTATACTTAGAGAACAGAGAGTGTTAACTTGAATTAGTTGATATATAAATAATTTAATTTTTGCTCACATACAGTATCTTCATGTCAAAGGAAGTGTGAACTCTAAAACTCTGCTTTTTATAAGAAAAAGAAAATGAGGGAATACTACAGAAGATTATAAAAAATCAAGATCGAAAGAAAGAGTTTCCATAATCTGAGTTTCCTTCGAGAAACGGAAATATGTCAACAGCGTAAGGTGACTGGGGGGGACCCTTTTTGACTGACTTCGTTGGTTTGCCTCTACGTGGTCACCAATGAGAATCTTGGATCTCCCACACATGAATTTTTCGACCAGCCTAACTAGCAATTCTTTTTTTTTTTATTTAATGTTTCACAAAATAAAAGCTATTCTTTGCAAAATCTTATATTTAGCATCATGAATGGCATAAGAACTTCATTATAAGAAAAGGTTTGCCCCTTGTGAAATATAAAACATATCTAAAATTTTTAGGTGCTTGTACAGTTACAAACCTCTGCCCTATTAGGCTCAACAACACAAGTACACAGTAAAACAAATAAGAGATGATGGGCACATTACACCAGGTGACAACATCAGGATCAAAACATAATAAAATCCACCTGAATCAGTAGTGTATAAACACAGAAGAGCACAGTATACAGGAGGATTTACAATCAAAATACTTTATAATGTTACTACAGTACTCTTAATCTTTTGAAAGGCAGTGAAGGTAGCTTCAGAGATAGCCTGCTTTCCAGGAGGAAGGAATGGAAACTGTTACATTAAACACTACAGGAGGTTTTGTGCTCAATCTTCCAACCTTGCTCCTACCCTAATCGCTAAGAAAGATCTCCCTTCACTCATGATCAATCTATTGAATCTCATACCAACAATCACATGTGGCAAATCAATACTTTTTAAATATTAATACCTACAACTGAAACAAACCTTATGGCGATGGCAACAGATTGGTAGATTTGTATTAAGTAAAACACATACCTATAAGCCAAGGCATTTTCCATACTCAGGCATGATGGCATTAGTACCAAATTAATTACCTGAAGTATGACATTATACTGTACAAACTGAGTAATATAAGACTACAGTAAAAAAATAATGTCCCAACATGATAAATCAATTATAATATAAAGCTGCTTCCCTTGCACAAAGATAAAACCACAAAGTGTTACAGTGACTGACAGCCACAGAAGGAAATCTAAAACAGCAGTAGAGGCTATAGTGAAACACCAGGCTACTCATATATGAATTTTATGGAAAAAATAGGAAATAATAAATGGTGATAATTTATGAATATGCAGAATGATGAACTGAAGCCTTTACTAAAACTTGTTTTCCTTTATTAAAACCTTAGAGTACTAACAGGCGGGAGGTAGCCTTGTCCTGCACATCTTGGATGGTATGACCTTCAAGATAATAAAATATATGATCAGTGCATTACCAGCCTTATAAATTTTATTAACAGCAAAACAATGAAAGGACAACTTTGGGCAAAATGAACATAATTATCACTTTTACCTGGAGAAAATTGCTGGCAAGGACATCCAAAGCTGCACTACGTGGTGAAGGTCTAGATTTCCTTGATGAAAAGGACTCACTTGCTTGAGAATTCACTTGTGCTGTCTCATTTCCATGACGCATCGAAGAAACAATCTGGAGCCAACCTGACTTTTGGCTAGCTTTCTCCCCCTCTGATGTGGGTACAGTTACTTTCAAAGGAACTGTCAAGGGAATTGAAGGAGTAAGAGCTAGATTTGTTAGAGAAGGGTTTGTATCTGGGATTGATATCGTAGGAAAGTCTGGTTGTGGTGCTGCAACTGATACTGGTAAGGATTCAGAAGGAAATTCATTTCCACTTGGAATAGGAGGAGAATTTCTTACAGAAGTCTTCTTCTTCCTCTTCTTTTTCACTGGAGTGCTTTCATGGGTAGAAAAGTCTTGTTGTCGTTTTACACCTAAGAAGAATACACAAGGCATTATTAGTATAAACAAATACATATACAAGCCACTCTTGTATTTCTAAAAGTTGATAAAATGAACAATTTTTTTTTTTAAATTGCCCAATTATAAAAAAAAAAAATTCTTGCAAACCTTTTTTTTTACAATTAGATTACATTTGTGGTCCTTGAATGCCCCAGCCCCTTCCAACTTTTCATTTAACAAGAAGCACACTGGGAGCCCCATACAAGTGCAAAAAGATCCATGGGTCCTCACTACAGGCAGTCCCCGGTTAACAGCAGGGGTTCCGATCCCAGCCGAACGCCAATAACCAAATATCATCGATAACTGGCGATAACCGAAAATCATTAATAACCGGAACATCCCAGTAATTATGGTGACAAATGGCATTCACGACGCTATAAGCGCCAATAAACCACTTACTGGAGCCAAAAATCGCTTAGCAATGCCAATAAACTCCTTACTGGCACTAAAAATCTGGTTAACGACATCATTAGCCAAGTGTCGTAAAACCAATGCCACCAACAAGCGGGAACTGCCTGTAGATAACTGTCTCACTTTCCTAGTACAAGCACCACCCTACTTATGAACATTCAGAGACATGAACAGACAGGGTCGCAAGTTAAAACTGTGTTCAGAGCACTCCCCTTTGCCACCTGTAAGTTCAAATTTTACTCTGCGCACCTATTCTGCCTATCATATATACTCTTTTATCATGAGATATCCATCTGCAAGTCAAATAATACCGTTTTATTGAGAATACTGTAATGGTAATTTTAATAAAACTTGCATTATTCTAAAGTTGCCACTACAGTATTCATTTATGGGTCATTGAAGTGATGGAAACTTTCCAGCTCGATACAGCCAAATCATACTCCTCACAAGGGATCCGTCCACCACCCAAAACCTGTTAAGATCTTCTCATGAGGAGATCCATCCATTAAGGGTTAACAAGTCGACAACTGTAACGCAGCGCTTAATAAATGTAAATTAGTTACAGTAACTAACATAGGCAAACAGCTGTTTCTCGATTTGGTTGTTTATGTCAGTACTTGGTGCTGTTTATGCCAGTGTCTTGCACACAACAGTAAGTAGCTGTTTAATATAATAAATAGTAATGAATTCTTCAACAAGCAACAAATTTAAAAAGCCTGTCCGAATGTGTGAAGATTTGTATTTAACCTGCTGAACTTTTGCTTATTAGTTAAAAGCTAACTTAGAAATAGTATGCATTATCAATGGCATCTACCAAACCTGGGATAGGCATTGAAAGCCTAGGCCAATACAATCTATTGAACGCCTAGACCAATATAATCTACCAAAAAAGAAATCACACATTAAGCATAGCCTCGTACAATCTACCGAAAATGCATCTCACACTACAAACGATATATATGATGAAATCACGTTTTGGGATAAAATTTTAAGGATCGCAGGACACACGAGATCAGATGATACACAATTACATGGGCAAGTTACGTTTCTTTTTTATGATGTATATTTTTTAGTTTAACAAAAGTTTTCATCGGAAATAAACTGTGTTTGTGTACGCTGCAACCTTTAGAATTTGTATCATAATTAAATAGGCTTGAAGATATGGTACCTTTAAAGTGTCATTAAACACCAAATTACGAACAATTCAAGATACGAACGCCCTTCCGGAACATAACTTGTTCGTAAGTTGGGTAGTGACTGTAGTCTTTCCAGTTAGTTGGAGAAGACAGTGAGCTACACTGAGAAGAGGTTTATAAGAAAATTCTTTGTTTTTAAAAAGTTACATTTGTTTCAGCCTAAAACACATTAATACTTACAATTAGTCATTATCACAATTTAGGTGAGAAGGACTGAGCAGCTAAATGTCACAAAATTGCCTGGTGGATTCTTAAGATCCATTTGAAAGCTTTTTGGACCGAGATAAGCAACAGAATCCAAGGCTATCAAATAAGCAGAGCTGTATTCATCAAGCAGAAATGCTTCTTTAGGGGGTGTACTTAATTAATCCATGGCATATTCCCGGAAAGGACAATGCTTTTACCCACTATAAGATATGGAAGGGAATAACCCCTGAAAGTCTAAATCTTGAAGAATGTCATGAAGGGAAATGAAGATATGATTAATTTATTGACAATGACTAGTCTACCATGTCCAGAACCTCAACTGAAACAGGTACTACTTGCCCTGCTCCTAAAGAGTAAGTTTAACCAACCATATCACTTCCCTAAAGTATAAGCTCGCAAGAGTTATTTGTCGCTTCCATGTGCCAGCCATTAAAAAAGCTGACAACAACATTTTGTTTTCAAAAATAAAAGAGCAGCGTGACCTTGGATTTCATGGCCTGAGGAAGGATTCAAAACCTAGGCAAATTCTCCAGTAGGTGCCAGAGACTTTGCTCTACCTGCTTATGGATGTGTCTAGGGCATACAAGACAATGAATGTGAGCTAGTTACAAGTATTAGCTTCTAGGGAAATGCAAGGTACCTATATCAAAAGACCAAACGTCAAAAAATCCTAATTACAAAAGGGAAGTTTATTTTAAGTGTATGAAAGAGTGGATGTTATAACACCTATGAAGTGTAACAAAATAAAAAAAACACTTGTAAAGTGCAGGATAATCTCAAGTGCTGGTAACTTTTACTTCTATCCTCTCTAAGCGATAGGTGACTGCAAATGGTAATTTCAATTAACAATTCATGAGATGGCAACTGGATCACCTTGTGACTCAACTCATACAAGATCAGGTCAAGTTCAAACTACTAACAAATATCTTTGAAACCACCTTAATAACTGTAAACATAAGAGGATTCTCATAACATCAATTTGGCAACAAAACTCCAAATTCCTACGAAAAATAGTCAACCCTTGACCACCTTGTAATGCATCCAAAGTCATGTTAACTTTCTCCTGTGCTAATTATCACTGTGAAAAAATCATTATCACACTAGACATTATGAAAACATAGGTGAGACAAAGTGTCAGACAGGCTGGGGCATTTAGTATATCCCTTGGACCACTGGCCCAGGGGGAAAATAATGGATCAATTACTATTACTACTTCGATATTTTAGGAATGCATCAATACTACTACTTTGATACTTTAGGAATGCAAACACATTATAGGGTATATACTTACTTGGTGGTGAATTCACAGCTGCTTCTGGGACAGCTAAACCCTTTATTTTGAGACATTCTGCTGTTTTCAACAAGGATGCCAAATTTGCCTGTCGTACATTGACCTGGAAGAGGGACAAGCAATGAAGCTAAAATTACAGTACAAATATATGTATAGTACATATATATAAATATATAGAAAAAAATTTGTACAAAACAGATTAAAGGACAAATATTCACTTATAGTGTTGTTAGAGGTCTGTGCTCAACAAACAATCTAAATCATAATTCACTTCACCATCATCACATTATAAACTTATAAATTATCATACACTGTCTATGGCATAAAAATTTTAATAAAGCATCCTATGAGACAGACAACCTAAAGCCCTCTCCAGCCACAAGGTGAAAAAATCTTAAAAAATGGAAGCAATAAAGTTTCCTTTCAAGGAAAGAAAAAAGTTTACAAGTCAGGAAAACCAGAATCAAATATAAATTTCAAAGATTTACTAAAGGGGTTGTGAGATACATCAAGTATCATAAATCCAAATAATTTACATTGTCCTATGTACTGTATACAAATATGAAATTCTCATTATAAAATTTTCATATATACTTACCAAGTACAGTAATTACATAGCTAACGTTTCTACTCGCACGACAGCCTTTTAAAAATCTGCGGCGCTTCTACTGTTTTTGTGTAGGTGACAGGCCCTGTCCACTATTGGAGCACCCGGGAAAACAACCAGCAGGTAAGCTCAATGCAGGTAAGCTCAATTTTTTTGTGCCCTTATGTCCATAAGGAGGGAGGAGGGTGGGCTCCAATTCTGTAGTTACTTGTTAAGTATACATGAAACTTATTTTTATACTGAAAATGTCATTTTCAAACAAGTAACTTACCATTGAATGGAAGAGGGATATATAGACTTATTCTACTTCAAAATATTAAAGCACAGTAAAGACTTTGAAATAGAAAATTTTGCCAGCATTGATACAGTGCTTGTTGTTTCCTCACCTGGTAGGAGAGCTACTGCAGGTGAATACCGCCTCTGGTTGGTGCTCATCTTAACCTGTAGTGGCATGGCGGTTGAGCCGTGGGTCGCCTCTACTTAAGTGGGAGCTTTGCAGTGGAGGATAGGCCTGATGGCTAGCAAAGCATATGAAAGTGCCCTTGCCCTGGGTGCAGTACCAAGTTTAAAAATAAACCAGACAACACTGTCCCCTACTCTGAAAACATCACAGCCCATCCACTGAGACTGGAGGGTATTCCAGGTACACTGTAACCCCAGGCTCCCCAAAAACTCAAAAACCCTACACCAAGGCCAAAGGATAGGAGAAAAAGAGTGCTTCCTATGAATCCTATCCCAATACCATGCCAGGCACCAATAAAGGTTCCAAGGTACTGCAATTATCAAACACTGTTTCCACCTCCTTCAAATGGTGCGATGAGAAAATAGACCTGCACTTCTAGTAGGTTGACTGAAGAATGGAAGTTATGGACATATTGTACCTGAAAGCCAAAGAGGTAGATACTTCTCTGACATCATGAGCTTTCACTTTAAAAGTTGGCAACATGTCTTCTTGGATCCATGAATTGCCTCTGAAATCAAGTCCCTCAGGAAGAACAACAAGGCATTCTTAGACAGAGGGCGAGAAGAGTTCTTAATTGAACACCAGAGGTTACTGGATGGACCTCTGATCTCTGTCCTAATCATATAGTGCCTCAGAGCTCTGACCAGACAGAGTACTTTCTCTTCTTCCTCTAAGCCAAGGATGTCCATTAAATTCTAAATGGTGAAAGAACGAGATTAGGACTTGGACAGGTCCTCGTTCTTGGCCAAAAAGTCTATGGAAAGGAGCAAACTGCATCCCCTTTGGAAAAACCTACTATTTTATCGATGACTTGCATTTCGCTTATGTGTTTTGCAGTAGCTAAGGCAAAGAGAAAGAGTGCCTTACGAGTGAGGTCCCTCAAAGAAGCAGAACAAAGGGGTTCAAAAGCAGGACCTGCAGGCCATTTCAAGATTACATCCAGGTTTAAAGAGACCTGATTGTCCTTCCTCTGTTTTGACATATCAAAGGACTTGATCAGGTCATTAATGTCCAAGTTTGACGAAAGAAGCCAGGCCTCTATGTTTAAAAACTGAGCTAAGCATAGCTCAATACCCCTTAGTGGTGGAGGTCCTAGAATTCCTCAGATATAGAAAGAAATATGCAATGTGCGCTAGAGATGTCTCAGAAGAAGAGACATTGTGGTTGTGGCACCACCGATGGAAAACTGCCCACTTGGCCTGGTAGACGAGGCTAGAAGATCTTCTCCTGCATTGTGCAATAGCTTCTGCAGCTCCCCTTGAGGAACCTTTCGCTCTGACAAGCTTGCAGACAGTCTGAAGCCTGTCAGTGGGTTGTTTGAGTAAAGATGGTTTTTGGGGAAGGAGTCTTGGAAAATCTATGAGTAACTGAAGAAGGTCTGGGAACCATTCTTTCAAGGGCCAAAACGAGGCTATGAGGGCCATAGTGGTGGACTTGAAATTTGTTCATCACCTCCCTGATCATGCTGAAGGGAGGAAAAGAGTACAGATCCTGACTGGACCAGTCTTGCCACATGGCATCTGTTGCCCATGCAAGAGGACCTGGGACTGGAGAGCAAAAGGGAGGAAGATGATGGTTCTTGCAGGTGGCAAACAGGTCTAAAGTTGGCTTGCCCTGCAGTTTCCAAAGATCTAAACAGGCCAGGGGATTCAAGGTCCATTCAGTGGGAAGGAACTGCTTCCAACGGCTCAGCTCATCCACCAAAATATTTAATTTTCCCTGGATAAACCAAGCGACCAGAGTCACTTGATTTTGATCTGCCCACTGGAGTAGATCTCTTGCTGCCTGGCAGAGAGGAAAGGAATGAGTGCTACTTTGTTTCCGGATACATGCTAAGGCCACGGTATTGCCAGCATGGACTACCACTTTCCTGTTGTGGACCATGGTTGAGAAACACTGAAGGCTTACATGAACCACTTTCAGTTCTCTGACATTTATATGTAGACTTTGTTGCTCTGGCGTCCACGTGCCAGATACTTCCCAATTCCCCAAGTAGAGTTCCACAGCCTAAGTATGAGGCATCTGAATAAAAGTATAGGTCGGGGCTCAGAGGTTGAAGGGACTTTCCTTCTGACAGTCTTTCTTCGGATAGCCATCATTGCAGGTCCACTTTAATCTCCAGGGTGATCGTAAACAAGTAAGTGTCAGGCTGTGTTTTCCTCTCCCAGTTGGCCTTTAGGAAGAATTGGAGAACTCTCATGCAATCTGCCTAGTTTGACAAACATCTCTATTGATGCCAACATCTCCAGCAGGCTCAACCATTGTTGAGCTGAGTAAGGCCGAAAGGGCTAGAAACCTGTGGACCATCTGAAGGCAGTTGGAAATTCTCCTGGGAATGGAAAAGCCTGAAAAGTCAGAGTTGAGAGTCATCCCCAAATAGAGGATCTCTTGAGACAAAGCCAACTGAGACTCCTGTAGATTGATAACAAGGCCCAGTTCTTTGGTAAGAAGCAAAACCTTGTGCAAATTCTTCATACACTTTTTCCTTGACGGGGATCGAAGCAGCAAGTTGTCCAGATACAGACTTACATTGATCCCTATCAAGTGGAGCCATTTTGAGAGAGGAGCCAAGACTCAAGTGAACACTTAAGGGGCTGTCGAAAGGCTGAAGCAATGGGCCCGAAACTGATATACTTTGTCCTGAAAGACGAACTTTACATACTTCCTGGAGTCTGGATGGATCAGAATGTGAAAGTATGCATCCTGCATGTCCAATGTTAACATCCCGTCACCCTGGTGAAAGGATGAAAGGACTGAATGGTTCATCTCCATCTTGAATTTTGTCTTCTGGACAAATGACTGAGGGCACTTACATCAAGCGCAGATCTCCAACCCCCCTATGTTTTCAGGACCACGAAGAGATGGTTGTAAAAGCCCTCCGTGTTGGTGTCCTCGACTTCCTCTGCCTCCTCTTGGAGGGAGGAAACTTCCTCCAAAAGGGTCATACGTCTCTCTGAGCCTCTCGAGTAAGCCGACAATGTGATGGGAGAAGTGACTGATGGTGGGCTCCCCAGTTATTATGATTATTACAGTAGTTTAACCAGACCACTGAGCCGACTTTCAGCTCTCATAGGGCTGGCCCGAAGGATTAGATTAAAATACCAGGTCTAGGCCTGGGGACAAACACTAGGACCTAGTAGATCATTCAGTACAATGATGAACAAATTAAAATGAAATTAAAAACTGCACATAGGCACATGCTCTCATACTGGAACACAAACACACAATAAATACATTTACTCATGCTTCCTTACATACACACTAAAAAGGTATATTAAAATTCAGAATATAAACTAAGTAATATTTTAAAATTTTGTTTTTTTATTTTAAATTCGACAAATGCTACAAGGGTTTTTGTTTTTTTATTTACTTATTTTTATATTTTATTAATTAAATTACATTTCCTAATGAACATCAAAATTGGAAAGACTGAAAATGTTAAAGATTCTGACAAAATTTCCTCCATTGATTTATTTCCAAAAGTTGACAGTTGCTGTTGGTCATACTTTGGACACTTGCATAACACGTCTGACTATTATTATCACCCTGCACGCTGAGCACTTGGGAGCTGGGCCACGTGGGCTGCTCTAGAAGTGCCCACATGTCAGATGAGTGTGGCCTATTCTGAGACGTTAGAATTACTTGTACGTGTCTCTCTCTCCGATATGATGAACTCCATTTTTTAACATTAGGTTTTATTTGTTTCAATTTATTACTTTCAGGTTCTTCATTCCATATATATTGCCATTTATTTATGATACCCATTTTTATGCGTTACATAATTAATCAGTAAAAAGGATATGCACATTTGATCGTCATGTGGGTTGCTTCTTTGCCTGCTTTGTCTGCATCTTCATTTCCCTTTTATTATATAAGTTATGGAGAAATAATTTAATTTGTTGTAATATATTATTTTTTTTTATTTGTAACTCTGAATAGCTTCTATAGCGCTTCTTGAGTCACTAAAAATCACAAAATTATTGAATGATGTTTCTTTAATTATTTTTCTGGGCTTTGACCTGTGTCAGCCAGTGAAATTGCCACTTAGCACACATTTCTAGGTAAAATTATTGCTAGACATACCAGAGAAAAACTAAATGTAATGCTGGGGTTACTACCCCCAGAGCGAGCTCCATAAAATGGAGTCGTGTATAGGAAAGGGTGAGTGTTGTCACTACCACAGGCCTCTGCCCTGTAGATATTCCCAATCTCAAAATCCCCCAGAGTGAGGTGCCGTAACAACGCCCGCACCAGCTCCCGACTACCAACAACTCAGCCGCCATATTGGCTTTCCATTTTAGCACGCGTCATCGTCTTGTCATTGTTTTCTTTGGTGTGCTTTTTTGGCCCTTTTCTGTGCGGCATTATGTCTTCCAGCCAGGATTTTTCTTCACCTAAGTTGAGTACCATCTCCAGTTTGTTTTTAGGCGGCTGAGGCTCCTTATTTACCGTCTAATTCAATAATTAGGGGGTTGAATATAACGCCGGTCTTGGCCGCCTTGCTTCCGACCTCACGCGACCTTCAGTCTTTGTGTGGTTTCGGTGGGACATTCCCCCCTTTTCATTTGATATGTTTTTATGTGTGTTTTACATAATTTCATTATTACTCCTCGTTGGGGGTTTGTTTTTTCTGAATTACCCCTTCCCTGGGGAGGCGCGGGTCCACTCCTCTCTTAGGCTATGAGATTTCCCCCTCTCGCCTTTGTGATCATAATTCCATTTTATCCTGGGAACCTCTCCTCCTCCAGCTCTCGGGTATATTCTCTGAGATGGTACGATTATGCTATTTAATTTTACTTTTTTATATGTTTACGGATGACATTGATATTTTTGGATTTATTGTTTGCGCTTGATCGTAAGGGTCGGCCATTTTACCATCCGTGTCTCATATCGCATTTTGTTTGGACAACCCTTCTACATGTGTCTTTCATTATGTAATTCCTATTTTCATATGTGTGATGTACGTTATATTATATATTATGTGGTTAACCTTTAGTTACCCTAGTCTGATAGTTCCCGTGTTTGTTCTTCTAGGCTAGCCTTCTTAGCCGCTGGTCGGCCTCAGTAGGTTAGCCTAGGAAGTTAGGCTACCTTACGGCTCTTTGCTCCCTCCCCTAGCTTGGAGGGAGGGGTGGGTGAGTAGGAGAGTTTCACGATTCTGTACCTTCCCGATGATGTCGTCTGGTTCGGATGAGAGTTATTAGGCCTGTATTTTCCCCCTCCCCCTATTTCGGCCTTCCCGATTGGACTCTTGAGTCCTAGTAAGGTTAAGCTAGAATAGCGAGGGTCTTCTTATTCGTAGCCTACTCCTATCCGAGCCGTCGGTGTCGGGGCAGACATCCTGATTTCGTGGGTCCCCCACTCCCTACCACCCCTCCCTCCTCCCTTCCACCCTTGGCTGTCTTCGTGTACATCATGAAGCGTGCCTGGGGTCGGGTGCTCTGAGTCCTAACCCTGTTTTCCATGTCGCTAGCCTAACATTCCTTACCCCTTCCTTTGCATTGAGTGGTTCTCACTAGTTCTCCCTTTCCCAGGGTCGCCAATCTCTGTTGATCGGCAGCCCGTGAGGAGTTCTTTTGGTGTCTGGGGGGTGCTTCCACACTCCCTGGCCACCACTGTTGTTTACCACCTCTTTGCATCCTTTTAGCTTATGGAGTGTATCCTGGTATTCTCGCCCCCCCCTGTGGTTGTCGCTCTCCCATGGTCGACGCCTAGTGCGGGGGTTGCTATCGGTGTCCGGGGGGTGTCCACCCACTCTCTGGCTGCTGTTGTAGGTTCCCTCCATTTGCTTATCCCCTACCCTTCCCTAGCATCAGCGCGTGACTGAGTCTCTCCCTGCCCGGGGTTGTCGTTTTGTTTAGTCCGTCACCCTGTGGAGAGTTAATGCGGTATCCAGTTAGCATTATCCACCTGACTGGCCTCCGTCTCGATGTCCGCTCTTCTGCTAGCTTGGTTGTCCCTGTTCCCTGTTCTTTATATCTAGAACATCGACCAATTTCCCTGGGTATCTATCTTGACTTTGCCAGATCTTACTTCCGCCGTGTTGTCGGGTCTCCTGTTACCCTCTCGCTGTTGTTACCACTCCGGTGGGTATGGTGCATGGTTGGACGGCACTCACCCCGCCTCCTCCGCCGCCACCATAAGTATGGTGTAACTCGATTCCCCCGGCACTAAGCGGAATTTTATAACCAATGTATCATATCTGTTGTTTTTTGGCAAATACTAAGGTTAACCATTTTGTGCTGTATATCACTTTACCTCTACCGGACCGTGTCCGGGGTATTAATAAATCTACTATTTTGTTTATGTCGCATGTTCACACTTTGGACCCCTAGTACTCCGGATTTATTCCGGCGGTCCTTATCGCTTTACGCATGTATGTTAGTTATACCCCTTATTGCCGGAGTCTTTCCGTCGGGGTCTGACCAGACCATTGCATGCTCCGTCAATCCTTATTAAATTAAGGCCCTGCTCCGGCACCCTACTCCGGCGCGCCTTATTAGCATACTCATGTATCATCTTTCCATTATAGATGGTTCATTGTCAGGAGCAGGGGTGCACGGCGGTCCTGCAACAGACTTGTGGACACGAAGTGTGTCAGTCCCACTCCGGCTGCGCAGTTCGTGTCGGGGACCTGATCGTCTGGCACCCCGACAGATGTGAGGTGTGCTACGCTCTCTACGAGCAAGTGTTGAACGAGTCAGTAAGCCACATGTTCCCTAACCATTGTTCTTTCTTGAGTTTATGTCTTTTTTGATATACTTATGACAGTTGGAGATTTCGTTTCTTAGCAATCTCCTTCTTTCAGGCCGACCGCAGCTCCCGCGACTCTTCGCTGCTGACCCTCAAGACCTGGGTCAGTGGCTTCGGGAGGAACGTCGGGTCGGGGAAACCCTACGTGCTGTCTGAAGCTATATGCAGTATCCACTACCCCGGCGCCTGGGTCTTAGCGTCCGTCCCGGCGGAAGTAGCCGCCCCCTTGATCGCTGGGATCCGGGAGATGACGGAACCCTCCCACAAAGAAGCGGCCATTTGCGGAGAGGTAGCGGAGGAGGTTGCAGCAATCAACCTCAACCTGGAACCCATGAACGTCGACCCGGACCAAGGTAAGGGGGTAAGTGAGGCAGAAACTTCCGATCTTCTCTTCAGCTCTCCTTCCTCTTCCGTTTCTTCTTTTAGAGGGTTTGGAAAATCCTCTTACCTTGAGGACAGGTCAAGGTCTACTGTCCCCAAGGTAAAATCAGTGAAAACGAAGACCTTGTCAAAATCCTTTAAACCCCAGAAGCGCTCCGGGGCTCCCTCGAAGTCGTCACGGGCCCCTAGCCCCGTGCCGTCCACAAGCAAGGCCACCCCGTCTGGAAAGGGATCTAGATCCAAGCAGGGTAAGGCGAGTCCCCCTCGTCCTTCCTTTGACCTAGAGTCGTTTGCTGAACTTCTTATGGAGAAGTTCAACAAGAGGGTGGAAGAGAAGTTGACCCAACTCTCCTCCCAGTTGTCTTCCGATCTGAAGACATCAAACGCCTCTGTTAAATCCCTAGCAGAGAAGGTGAAAAGCCAGGAGAGCTTGATCTCAGGGTTTATGCGCGCCGGGGCAGTCGCTCAACCCTTGGCTGTTCTGGACGCTTCCGGTCTTCCCCCCTTCGATAAGGGAAATCCTTGGCGCCTGGCTCTTTATGCGCCTCAGCATGAAGACACCCTTACTATCGAAGGTCTGGGTACTCGCAGGTTGGAGGAACTAGAGTTCTTCCCACCTGGCTTACTGCCCCCCTTCCCAGGTTATGCCAGGCTTACCGAGGAAGCCTGGATTAGATCGGACAAGGTCCCGAAAGAAACCGTCATCTTTCCAAGGGACCAGGCTCAGTCCACTCTGTTGCGCATGCTTACAGAGTGGCAAGCTGAGAACACGAAACTTACCCCTATCAAGGGTTCGTTTACGATGTTCTCAGTGGGAGATACTATCCCCAACCCCCGCACGACTAAGGTAGCCCAGCTTACCAGTCAGGCAGGCATTGAGGGCAAGCCCCTTCCACAACTCCGGGAGACAGATCCCACCTCTCTAGTCTTCCCCGGAGATTCTGAATTTTGGAAGGGAGCTCCAGCCACCTTTACGGTGGGTAGACTTGACCCCGACTGCGCTTCTGCCCTCTTCAGCGAGCAGCTTCCGAAAATCCCGGATTCTCTCCTGAAGGCTGAAGCTGATACCAAGGGCAGGTTAAGTCGGTCCCTTCATTCCCTGACTTTGGCAGAGGCAACTGCGGTTGTTATAATGAAGAAGCCCTCTTTCAGGTCCTGACTAAATCCCTACTGGCGGGGTTCCAGCAGGACCTGTATGATTTCATAACGGCTCGGATGAACTGCCGGAAACACATCTTCACGGCAGCTTCTATTCGGCACGAGCCTAACAGGATGATGAAGAGCTCCATCTGGGGGGCTAATCTCTTCCCCCAGGAAGAGGTAGATGCAGTCCTGACTGAAGCTACCAGGGATAACCAAAGTCTCCGCTCCCGCTGGGGTTTCCCCTACAAGCGGAAGTCAACGGAGTCCACCGGACCTCATCCCAGACCCGGGAAGAGGTTCAAGAAATTCAAAAGGCCTCCTACCCAGACGTTGCTGCAGGCTGTTCCGGTCTCTCCAGCCGGCCAGCCTTCAACCTCTAAGGCTCAGCCTCAGCCACAGTATGTGCTGGTTCAACCAGCCCAGCACACGCTCGCCTCCCCCACATATGTAACGTCTCCGGCGTTCAATGCCTCATACGAAAGTCATGGGGCATTTCGGGCATTTAACCAAACGCCAGGGGAAGCAGAGCCAGAGGCTCCTTTAGAGGCAAGTCGGTGTCTCGCTCCATCTCCCGAGGAGAGGGGCCGAGGTAGCAGAGGAGGCAGACCATCTCCCGCCCAGTGAGACTCCTCAGGTAGGTGGGAGGCTGTATCATTTTCGGGACCAATGGACCTTCAGTCCGTGGGTCCACAGCATAGTCTCCAAGGGCCTGGGTTGGAGCTGGAGCAGAGGCCCTCCTCCGCTAGTCAGGTTCCATCAATCACCATCCAAAGCCCTCCACGACTTCGTGAAAGACCTACTACAAAAGAGGGCTATAAAGAAAGCGAGGCACTTGAAGTTTCAGGGCAGACTGTTCAGCGTTCTGAAGAAAGGCTCCAGTCAACAAAGAGTAATCCTAGACTTGTCTCGTCACAATTTATACATTCAATGCGACAAATTTCGCATGCTCACGATCTCGCAGGTTCGGACCCTACTTCCCCGTGGAGCCGTAACCACCTCTATAGATCTTTCAGACGTCTATTATCATGTCCCGGTTGCGAGAAGGTTCTCTCCTTACCTGGGGTTCAGACTAGGAAAGCAAGCGTACTCGTTCAGAGTCATGCCATTCGGGCTCAACATAGCCCCCAGAATTTTCACCAAACTGGCAGATACAGTAGTTCAGCAACTACGGTCTCAAGGCATCATGCTAGCCGATACCTGGACGATTGGATAATTTGGGCACCCAACGCCAGCGAATGTCGGAAAGCAACCACCATAGTAATCGGTTTTCTTGAATCTCTGGGCTTCCAAATAAACAGGGAGAAGTCCGCCTAGTTCGAGAGCCGCTTTCAGTGGTTGGGAATCCAGTGGGACCCTACGCTCACACAAGCTATCTCTTCTGCCAGCCAAGCGGAAAGAAATAGCCAAAGCAACCAGACAATTCCTCATGAACAGGAAAGCTTCCCGCATTGCCAAAAAGGGTCTTAGGTTCCCTTCAGTTTGCTTCACTGACGGATCTACTCCTGAAAGCCAAACTGAAAGACATAAACAGAGTGTGGCGGAGACGTGCCAACATCAGATTCAGAGACAAGGTGTCCCTAATTCCGCAAATACTGAGGAAGAGACTCCGGCCCTGGACAACAGTCAAGTGCTTATCAAAGTCAGTACCGCTCCAGTTCCCCCCTCCGGCATTAGTGATTCACACGGATGCTTCTCTGAGCGGGTGGGGAGGATACTCAACACAAAAAGTGCAGGAACATGGTCCACTATGTTCCGCCAGTTCCATATCAATGTTCTCGAAGCAATGGCAGTCTTTCTAACCTTAAAGAAGCTCCATCCAACCAGACTAATCCATATAAGGCTGGTCTTGGACAGTGCGGTAGTGGTGCATTGTATAAACAGGGGAGGTTCCAAGTCGAGCCGGATCAACCAAGTAATGATAGCAATATTCTCCCTAGCAAACAAGCAACAGTGGCATTTGTCAGCTACCCATCTGGCGGGAGTTCAGAATGTCATTGCAGACTCTCTGTCCAGAACAACTCCGCTGGAGTCGGAATGGTCCCTGGACAAAATCATTCGAATGGATTTGCAGCCAGGTCCCAGGTCTCCAGGTAGATCTGTTTGCCACAGAAAGCAACCACAAACTTCCTTGTTATGTGGCCCCCAACCTGGACCCTCTGGCTCACTCCACAGATGCGATGTCAATAGACTGGAACAAGTGGCAGAGGATCTACCTGTTTCCTCCAGTAAACTTGTTGATGAAAGTCTTACACAAGCTCAGGACATTCAAAGGTCGGGCGGCTCTGGTAGCGCCCAACTGGCCGAAGAGCAACTGGTTTCCTCTTCTTCTAGAACTGAAGCTCCGGTGCATACAGATCCCCAGACCAAAATTGACACAAATAGTACAAACTCCGACTGTGTCCGCTTCCTCAAGAGTCCAAGGTGCCCTAGCTTTATGGATTTCATGAAATTTGCAGCTCAGAAAGAGGCTAATATTGATCCCGTTAATACATTGTTCCTAGAATCAGACAAAAGGGAATCTACCCTCAGACAATACGACTCAGCAGTCAAGAAATTAGCATTATTCCTGAAAGAATCTGAAGCTACAGAAATGACCACGAACCTTGCAATCTCGTTCTTCAGGTCATTGTTCGAAAAAGGTCTTGCCTCTAGTACCATTACCACAGCCAAATCAGCTTTGAGAAAGATATTTTTGCATGGCTTTAATATTAACTTAACTGATTCTTATTTTTCATCAATTCCTAGAGCATGCGCTCGTTTGAGACCAGCAACCCGTCCACACACGGTTTCCTGGTTCTTAAATGACGTTCTTAAATTAACATCAGATACTGATAATCAGAATTGTTCATTCTTGAGTCTGTTAAGGAAGACCTTATTCTTAATTAGTTTAGCTTCAGGTGCTAGAATTTCTGAGCTGTCAGCTCTATCTAGAGAACCGAACCATGTTGATTTCCTCCCGTCAGGAGAAGTTCTGTTAGCCCCAGATCTCAAGTTTCTCGCTAAAAATGAAGATCCGCAAGATAGGTGGTCCCCATGGAAGGTTGTCCCCTTCCACACAAGACCTGTCATTGTGCCCAGTCGCTACTTTAAAGGCTTACTTAGACAGAACCTCTAATATAACTTCAGGTTCTCTTTTTGAGAGAAAGTGGAGGAACTATTTCTCTGAAGGCCATCAGACAACAAATCTTGTACTTTATTAAACAAGCTAACCCAGATTCAGTTCCTAAGGTTCATGATATCAGGGCGGTGGCCACCACCACTAACTATTTCCATCATATGAATTTTGACGATCTCAAAAAATATACGGGTTGGAAATCACCTTTGGTGTTCAAACGCCACTACCTCAAATCACTAGAGGCTCTAAATTTTTCACAGTGGCGGCAGGAAACATTGTTCCTTCCTCTGACTGATCTCACTATACATTCCTAACTGTTCTGTCACTCTCCCTCTCACCTACCTGCCTCGTTTACTCCCCTTACCGTCTTCTCTGGGTCAGGCATGCCTCACAGCCTGTCTCCTGACCATATTACATGTTGTCTAATTTTCCTATTTGTTAGTATTTAGTCATTTATACCGTGTTCTGGTATTCAATATCATGTTTACTTTGGGGCATGGTTCCCCTATCTAGTTATTCTATATCATGTTTACTTTGGGGCATGGTTTCCCTATCTAGTTATTCTATATCATGTTTACTTTGGGGCATGGTTCCCCTATCTAGTTATTCTCATGTTATTAAAAATTTTTGGCTTGGATAATTAAAACTCACTTTTACTGATTGTTTTATTTCTTTCCATCACAGTAGTTTTACAAGGCCTTCACCAAGCTGGTATGTTTAATTCTCTGTTATGGTTTCACTGGCTGACAAAGGTCAAAGCCCAGAAAAGGGATTTTGACAAAGGAGAGACAGAGGCAGTTCACCACACTCAACTTGTAAAGATGATTTTGGTGAGCATATTCTAAGACCTTCATTGTGAACAGGGTCTAACATTTTCAGTGCTGCGTCTGATGCTGAGCCATATACTTCGCTTCAATAATCAATGATAGACAGAGCTGTTGTTTTATACAGTACAGTAAGGGTATGTCTATCAGCTCCCCAAGCAGTGTTTGATAGTTTTCTAATTAATTTAATTCTCTTTTACATTTAGATTTTACGTACGTTATGTGAGTATCAAATGTTAATCCCAAAAATTTTAATGACTTGTTCTGCATGTTTTATTCAAGATGCTGAATAATATATGGCAAACTCATCCGTATACAGGTTACTTTCAATGCCAATAGGTAGATTATTACTGATATCATTAATTGCTAAAGTAAACAGTATGCCACTAAGGACGCTTCCCTGTGGAACATCATCAATTCTCACCTGAAAACTGCGATTTGTCAAAAAGTTTTGTATAAACCTAGGTAAATGTCCACGGATATTGTTGTTTTGTAAAGTTTTTAATATAGCATACCTCCATGTAGTATCGTGTGCTTTTTCAATGTTAAAAAAAGACAGCTACAGTAATTTGTTTTCGTTCAAAACCTCCACGTATACAGTCTTCTAAGTTATAGAGAGAATTTAATGTAGATCTGTTACACTGTGACTCAAACTGAGTGGGAGTCAAAATTTTATTTTCTCGTATGTGCCATGTTAGTCGAGCATTTACCATTTTCTCTAACAATTTGCATGAGCAGCTTGTTAAAGAAATTGATCTGTGATTATTTACATTACTGGGATCCTTTCCAGGTTTTGGGATGGGAATTATTATAGCTTTACACCATTCATCTGGAAATAAATTTCGAAGCCATAAATTATTATAAAACTCTAATCAGTATGACTTTGCCAAAGGTGCTAAGTGGCAGATCATCTCAAAACAAATTGTCACCTCCAGGAACAGATTTGTTGCTGTTCCAGAGAGCATATTCCAACTCTGACATATTAAATTTTCTATTATAATATATATCTTCTACTGTTTCGAAATTTATTGTTATTACAGTAAACCCCCGTATTCGCGTTCTCACGATTCGCGGACTCACGCATTCGCGGGTTTCTCTATGGAACATATCTACCCATTATTTGCAGAAAATTCGCCCATTCGCAGTATTTTTCACTGTGAAATATTCACTAATTACTGTATTTTCAGATAATTTTCATGAATAAATACACTTTTTGTGATAAAACTATTAAAATACTCAGGTATAAGCATTTTTACAGGGTTTTTCTTGTGTTTAAACTATCAAAAAGGGCAGTTCTTAGTGTTTTTAGAGGGGTTTTATGTATTTGCGGATTTTAGCTATTCACGGGGGGGTGTGGTACCCATCCCCAGCGAATACGGGGGGTTCACTGTAATTCTATTTTATTTTTTTTGTGAGTAAGTGTTCATCTAAATTTTTATCACTACTCACATTTGCTAAATTTTCTCCCACTATATTACTTATCTCTTTGGATCAAGTGTTCTTTTCCCATCTTTTAATATGGCATTTCTAGGTGGTTTAACATGAATACCATTTATTTTCCTGAATTTTCCCATATTTTTTGTATGGAAGTATTATTAGAGAGATCTGATAAGTATTTCCTCCATGATATGATTCTTCCTTGAATTATCTTTTTTAAATTTTGCAGATATTTTATTGTATAGAGGTTTTAATGTATCAATTTCTAGTAATAATATAGTCATTTTTTGTAAAGTTCCTTCTAATATCAGTAATGTTTTACTTATTTTACTAAACTTTCTATTCAAATTATCTAATCGTCTCCCTTTTGAGTGTTTTACTGTATATTTATAAATTCTGTTAACTTATCAGACCACCATGGAGCTTTGTGTTTTGTTGGATGGGGTTTTGACTTTGGTATTGCTTTATCAGCAGCATTTTTAATGAAATCAACAAGCAGTTTATTAGTTTCATTATGGTCTTTGTTCTACCTTCAGGTCTCCTGCCTTTATTTTAATGGATGTCTCTAATAATAGTTGGATTTGTTGGTCTTGGGTGGAGTTCTCCCTAAAGGCCCCTTTTTTCTTTAGTTCATCATAACTATCTCCTAATATTTCTGTGGTTCTTGTATTAACTTCTAGTGTTTCCATTTCTCTTAACCCTTGAACGCCGAGCCTCTATTTACAAAAACGTCTCCTGTATGCCGGCGGCGTTGGGTGAGTTAGCGCCGAAGCGGAAAAAAAGTTTTTTAAAAAAAATCACAGCACGCTTAGTTTTTAAGATTAAGAGTTCATTTTTGGCTCATTTTTTTTGTCATTACCTGAAGTTTAGTATGCAACCATCAGAAATGGAAAAAAAATATCATTATCATATATAAATATTGAAATATATGACAGCGAAAAAAAGATTTTTCATATATAATTTTATACAAATCGCGCTGTGAGCAAAATGGTTAAAGCTAATGGGTTATTTTGTTTTTCTTTGTATTGTACACTAAATTGCATGATTTTGGTATATAACAAATTGTAAAACGATCAAAGCAACACAGAAAAATATTATCACAAAATGATGCATGAATTAAAACGCGAGGACATAAAAAAATTTTTCAAAAATTCACCATAAATCGAAATATTGTGCTAGAGACTTCCCGTTTGTTGAAAAATGAAGCTAATTGATTGAATATTACTAGACTGTAAGTGTTTTAGCTTACAATTACAGTTTTCAACCATTTCGGTCGAGTTAAAGTTGACCGAAAGTCGAATTTTTTCTATTTATCGTGATTTATATGAAAATATTTCAAAACTGATAAAAGCTACAACCATGAGTTATTTTCTGTTGTATTGTACATGAAATTGCGCACACTTTCATATATAAAACTTTTTGTAACGACTAATATAAAACTGTGCAAATATTACGACAATGTGACAAAAGAATTTCTGAGATGTTCGGCCGAGTTACCACGCAGACGTAAGGAAAATGTTTTTTTCAAAAATTCACCATAAATCGAAATATTGTGCTAGAGACTTCCAATTTATTGCAAAATGAAGGTAAACGATTGAATATTACTAGAATGTAAGATTTTTAGCTTACAATTGCGTTTTTTTACCATTTCAGTCGAGTTAATGTTGACCGAAGGTTGAAATTTTGGCAGTTATCGTGATTTATGTGAAAATATTTCAAAACTGATAAAGGCTACAACCATGAGCTATTTTCTGTTGTATTCTACATGAAATTGCACACATTTTCATATATAAAAGTTTATGTAACGACTAATGTAAAACGATGCAAACATTACGACAACGTGACGAAAGAATTTCTGAGATGTTCGGCAGAGTTACTGCGCGCAGACGTAAGGAAAAAGGTTTTTTTTTTCAAAAATTCACCATAAATCGAAATATTGTGCTAGAGACTTCCAGTTTGTTGCAAAATGAAGGTACATGATTGAATATTACTACATTGTAAGAGTTTTAGCTTATAATTGCGTTTTTTTACCATTTCGGTCGAGTTAAAGTTGACCAAAGGTTGAAATTTTGGCAGTTATCGTGATTTATATGAAAATATTTCAAAACTGATAAAACCTACAACCATGAGTTATTTTCTGTTGTATTCTACATGAAATTGCGCACATTTCCATATATAAAACTTTATGTAATGACTAATATAAAATGGTGCAAACATTACGACAACGTGACGAAAGAATTTCTGGCGGACGTAAGGAAAAAGTTTTTCAAAAATTCACCATAAATCGAAATATTGTGCTAGAGACTTCCAATTGGTTGCAAAATAAAGGTAAATGATTGAATATTACTAGAATGTAAGAGTTTTAGCTTACAATTGCATTTTTACCATTTCGGTCGAGTCAAAGTTGACCAAGGTTGAAATTGTGGCAGTTATCGTGGTTTATATGAAAATATTTCCAAACTGATAAAAGCTACAACCATGGGTTGTATTTTGCTGTATTTTACATGAAATTGCACACATTTTCATATATAAAACTTTATGGAACGGCTAATATAGGACAGTGCAAAAATTACGACACAATGATGAAAGAATTTCTGAAATTTTCGGCAGAGTTACCGCGCAGGCGTAAGAAAAGTTTTTTTCAAAAATTCACCATAAATCGAAATATTGTGCTAGAGACTTCAAATTTGTTGCAAAATGAAGGTGCATGATTGAATATTACTAGAATGTAAGAATTTTAGCTTACAATTGCGTTTTTCGACCATTTCGGTCGAGTCAAATTTGACCGAAGGTTGAAATTTTTTGTAGTCGACGTACGGTACGTCCACTTGGCACCCAACAGACAATTTTAGTCGACGTATGATACGTCCAGTAGGCGTTTAAGGGTTAATATCTCAAATAAATTTGAATAAATATTTGTATACTTTTCTTGGTTCTTTTCTATATTAGTTTCTTCTTGCAAAGTGGTTATTTTTCTTTGAGACTGATCTACCAGGGTTTTGTTACTCCTATCTATTTCCACTTTTATTTCATTGTTTGATCTAGTTACAGCAGAAAACATTCGTTTCCTAGCGGGATCATGCAATCCTCTAACTTTTAATTCTAATTTGGCCTCTTTTGTAGGCATTCCTGTCCTTTCCTGAAGTAATTCTGTATTGTATATATAATACTTACACTCCTTAGATCTTACATGGTGATTTTGTCCACAGTTATCACATTCTGGTTCACCACACCTCCACTGTGTGATATGTTTGTCAGATCCACAATATGCACACATAGATTTATTACGGCAATTTTTCTTTGTATGCCCATACATACTACAGTTTTGGCACTGTGGTGGTTTTGGAACATACGGTCTCAGCTCTCTGCTCTGGCCCATGGTTTTAATTTTCAAAGGTAATTCATGGCCTTCAAATTTTAATCTTTGCTATTCTCAGTGTTTTTCCACTACTCCGTCTACTGGCTACGTTGTATATTTCACAATCTTGTGAAATATACGACAATCTTGTGAAATATATTCTTTTCTACTGGTTCTTCATCATTATCAGGGAGTACTATGGTACTAACTACTAGTCCTATCTTCTTATCGAACCTAGATTCAAGACTGGCAATGGTATCAGGGTCGGAAGCAAGGGAGCCAGGTACAGGAGCAGGTAGATGAATAGTAAGAGGGCCAGTATTAGGAGAAAAAGTGGGAATAGGAGTAGAAGGAAGAGCAGGACTAGCTACTAAACTAGGTTTAGGAGTAGTTTCTAGGCTAAGTGACTGTCTCTCGGCTCTAGAAGCTGCCTTCCTCTTCCTATCCATCTCCAATTTATCGAAGTGCAATTTAAGCACTTTCCACTGTTTCTCATCCCAAGAACATTCATTGCAAGTTTTCTCCTTAATACATTCTTACCTCCTACATTTAATGCATATTGAATGAGGATCACAAGATTTTGTTAACCTAGTTATACACCCTTCTCTGCCATAGCAAAAACTAGAAGTGCTAGAATTAGACATAATTCTGCCAAAAAACTAGGTAATTAATCCAAAAAAGCTAATGAGCTGACAAAAACTTGTTGGTTACCAAAACAAAGCAATTGTACTTCACCAAAAGATAACTGAAAACCATGAAAAAGCTGCTGAATTGGCGCCAATGTGTACGATGAGCCGCAGAAACAAAATTGAGCTTACCTGCTGGTTGTTTTCCTGGGTGCTCAAATAGTGGGTAGGGCCTGTCACCTACACAAAAACAGCAGAAGCGCTACCGTGAATTTTTAAGAGGCTGCCACGCGAGTAGAAATGTTAGCTATGCAATTACTTGGTAAGTTACTTATAAGAAACTTGTATTTTACATGGATTACATCAGGTGAAAGCTAGTCCTGTCGCAGAAGTTTGGTAGCAAAGCAGTTAACTAGCAACAGATGAGTTAGGGGTAGGGGAACCACCTAGTTTCTCAAACAAAACTGATAGTGGACCAACACTTCTAGGAAACATGGACATACATTCATGCTCTGGGCATCTTTGCTGATCATTCCCATGAGCAAGAGTGTAATTGGGAGTCATCACTTTTAATGATCATGACCATTCAAACTACCTTGTTACCAAGCTTCAACTTTTGCTGAAAGTAATCCACATAAAATATGAAGGTTTGTATTCTAGTACAAACAAACAGACAATAAAGTTTACTGGACAGTCACTAACCCACTTACAAACGAGTTACGTTCCAGACAGCCATTCGTGTCTTGAATTGTTTGTAAGTTGCTTTTTAGTATGTAGTGCATAATTTTTTTTGTTTACATTCCACATGGATTATAATATTTTCACTGTACTGTATTTTTAAATCATGCAATGTTATACAGAATTACTTTGGATGTTCAAAAGGTAAAAAGAAGAAAATAGAACTAAGATTCATGCAACACTCAAAATTTAGTATTTTTTCCGTGCTTTGAAAATTATTAAATTGGAGTAAATTTCACAGGAGCAGCATCTGACATTGGAAGTTCACAAAGTAAACAATGCATACTGACATCTACTGACAAAAATACATACTGTACTAAACATTTCCCATGGAAAGAGGAAATACAGAACATGGGAATTCATCAAAGAACAAGTTAAATTGGGAAGACTGAAGTAAGTAGGAGTATTTTATGAGTATGAAAGAGTATTCTCATGACTGTTCTTAAGAAGAATGCATGGTAGTTAATCACCAGAATACTCAGGATAATCAGGGAATGGGTAAAGGAGTGGGTTCTTCTTCTTCCTCATGTTCTTCTGTTCTTTGTAAAAATTCTTACTTGCAGAATAGGCATGCTGGGAAAAATCTGAACTTATGGGTAGCAAAGGTGGGAGCTTCAATCACAATTTTAACTTGTGACCCTGTCTGTTCATATCTCTGAATGATCGTTCTGTTCATATCTCTGAATGATCGTAAGTAGGGGGTAACTGCATATTGAATTTTTAAAAATAACCTTGTAGTTGAATAACTCCTAAATCATGGCAGACATCTAGCTTATTAAGCATCTCTAACCTAGACAATCATATATGTACGCAGTGAATGATCCAGGGTAATCTCACATGAATTTTAGAAACTTATAAAGAGCCAATTTCATGAACACAGAATAGTAACTTACTTGACCACAATACATGTAGTCTAACAAGCATTCAATATCTTGGGCCCGAGCTTCATTCAAAACAATCACAGCACGAGTGCTGTCACATGGGGTCTGCTGAAAAATCTCATCAAAGAAGTCACTGCAGGTTGCTAACACCAGTCTATGTACCATAAACAACCGACCTTCACAAGCCAGTGTGGCATCTGCATACCGGGGCTGCAAGTAAAAGAAATTTAAGCACAAAAAGCATTCCCAGTACTGTATTCACCTTGTCTTAAACACAATACACTACCACATGAAAAGAAAATCACAATTTTTTTACAATACCACACGAAAAGAAAACCACAATTTTATAAAGTAAATTGTATTTTTCCTAACTATACAAACCTGAGGTCCTTTAGATTAGGAATTACTTACAGCACAGCTGAAAGTGGCCGTTGAACTTTAAAACAAGGTGGTTAGGCAGTTAACTACCATTTGCCTTTTGGCCCAGGTGTCAGATTGAGGGGTGGCATGAGGCAGGCATAAAATGTAATGTAAAGGACCTCAGGTTTGTATAGTTAGGAAAAATACAATTTACTTTAAAAAATTGTGATTTGTTCCAACACGATGTACAAACCATCAGTCCTTTACATTAGGAAGACTCACTGGTTGGAGGGAGGGAGGAATCTGACTGGAGTTCTCCACACCTAGGCTACTCCTGGCTGACCTTACACCTTACAGACCTTACAGTTCGTTCGGGTTGCCCCAGGTCCCTCAGTGTGAGGCATCTCTGGTGTCTACCAGAGAATTGCTAATGCATCTTCCAGTATATTTTGCATCTTCCAATCTTGGATGGTCTGGGATGCAGCTTAGATATTTGTTGAGCTTATTCTTAAACACATCTATGCTCACTCCTGATATGTTCCTCAGATGAGCTGGTAACGCATTGAATAGACACTGCATTATCGATGCTGGTGCGTAGTGGATTAATGTCCTGTGTGCTTTCCTAGTTTTCCTGGTATAGTTTTGGGCACTATTAATCTACCTCTGCTTGCTCTTTCCGATATTTTTAGCTCCATGGTGTTTTCGGTAATTCCTTCTATGTTTCCATGCCTGTATTATCATGTAGCGTTCTCTTCTCCCTTCGAGACTATATAATTTTAAGAACTGTAGTCTTTCCCAGTAGTCAAGGTCCTTAACTTCTTCTATTCTAGCTGTAAAGGACCTCTGTACACTCTCTATTTGTGCAATATCCTTTTGGTAGTGTGGGTACCATATCATATTGCAATATTCAAGTGGGCTACATACATATATACATTTTATAAAGCATAATCATGAGTTCGGCTTTTCTTGTTTTGAAGTGCCAGAACAACATTCCCATCTTTGCTGAAAGAGGCAGGAGGAGTAACGTGCCTCTGACATATTGATTGGAGTGTAGGAAACTGCAAGATCAAATATCAGACACTGGGCCTTTTCGCATGAGTGAGGAAACGTAACTCATACAAAATAGGCTGGGAAGAATCTAAGAGTCAGAGGCAGTAAGGAAAACCCAAGATAAGGTTTTCCTTATTGCCAGTCTCTCCTTCCTCCTTACTAGAGGAAGGAGCAGAATTGCTTCTATGATTCTAGAAGAAAAATAGAACGGGTGCTCGATGTGCAGTCTTACCGCATCAAGACGCCAGCTCCAGCAAGTATTGGTTCGAGTCCTATTCTCATCAAGGTGGAGAAGTAGGAGGATGAGGAAGGAGGAGGAGGAGAGAGGCCAGTCACTCTCGGTATCCTTCTCACTTCCAGAACCAACACCTTAGACGAGATGCTACTAGTCCTCTTGAAGGAGCCAGGTAAGAAAACACAACTCGTTGAGTAGCCACCACAGGGCCAAAGAAAAAAGGTTCCAAGAGCCTGCAGGCAACACCACAGGAAGAAGACAAGAGTGTGGTTTATGAGATCACATCTTGCTTCCAAGACAGCAGAAATTTCCGGAATGCGAGGGATGAACCAACCCATTGACTTCTTGAGGTCTTGGGTAGAAAGTACTGGTATCGTCATAGCCAACTGCTGAGTACCTCCTTCGATTGCTTCACGAAGCCAGGAGAAAGATGTGTCCTTAGACATTTCTTCCTTGGGAGGGATAGTACTAGTGAAAACGTTGCCAACATCCAGGTTAGGAATGTCAAGCCTTTTTGGAAAGTACCACAGCTCCCTAATAGGACAAGATAACGATTGATCTGGATCATCAATACAAAGTCTAAGGAGGAGGGGAACAAGAAGGACTCGAGCCCGACAATAGATGCCAATGGATTCCGAGTCCACTTATGACATCCAAGAAGTCCAGGCATTGATCCCCTTCACCTGTTCTTCCATCTTCTACGCCAAGGTCGGAAACGAGAAGAGAGAGATGGTCCTAAGAGGGCACACCTCTGTCCGACGACTCTTGTAAGGGCGCTTGCAGAGCACGATAAGGGAACCCTAAACGAGAGTCACATGCCACCCAGGGAACAGTTCCCTGGGACAGCAAGACCGAAGAAGCTTCTCATCCGTACCTAAATCTCGACTGGGGAGAAAAAGTCTACTTCAGATATCACACTACATCACAAGGGCCTATGTTTTTCACAACTGAAATGGAGAGAAGCAACCCTCAGTGGAGAAGACAAGGAAGTCCAGACTTGAAGAGAGACTCTGACCCGAGAAGAAGTTCCGTCAACGACACCAACCAGCGAAGACAGATCCAGTCCCTGTGACAGTGTTGCAGAGGACTTCAAGAGATATCCAGCTATATCCGCTGCCGCTCGGCGAGAAAACCCATGCTTGCAAGGAAAGCTGGAAGGTCTCCCAGTCCTGAACACACAGGGATGTACTGCCTGAAGAACTGCTTCATGTGTAGCTGCTACAGGAAGCTGGGTCGAGTAGAACTCTCCTTGATGCCTCGGAAGCAGAGCTATCAGGTCGGGCGAAAGGCAAAGTCTTCCAGCATTTGTCTGTAACTCGGGGTGAGCAATGCTTGTGAACCCCAAGAGAAACAAGACAAATACAGATGGAAAAACGTAGATATCAGTTTTTCCCTAAAAGACACCATGTCCCAGAGTAGCAGCCCCTGAGTCTGGTACGAAGGAGCGAGACAACTACCGACTTTGTTGTGCTGGGAGGCAACAGAAAGATAGTAGGGATCTCTCAGTCCAGCAGTCTCTCTGTGAATCTTCATGAGGCAAAGAGTGAAGAGCACGTTCCATCCCAATCACTCAAACCCGAGGCTGAGCTCGCCTACTAATACATCCCCACCGGCGATTTATCTGGCGAATTGAGCTGTCGAGTGCACTATAGAACACTCGAGTACCTGCAAATGTCGACAGATGAAACAGGATGAAAAAAACGATTCCCTCTTGTTTGTCGACGTATGCCACTACTGTGGCTTTGTTGTTCAATGAAACCACTGAGTGTCAGCAAAGCTCATCCTGAATTCTGGAAGGCCAAAAGGCTGCCCTGAGTTCAGGATGTTGATGACAAGGTACTAATCGTCTCGGTCACACACTTTCAAGACAAAGTCTTACAGGTGTGCGCCTATTCCTCAACCGGTGAATCCGGAATTAGACACATGATGTGTGGAGAATATGCAAGCATATTCAAAGGTTCCTTCAATCAAGCATTAGCCTAACTCTTTTCACATACTTCAAAGAGGAAAGAAGGATGGAGGACTGGAAGCAGGCCTCCTTCATTCTCCACCATGGGGAAGTTTCTGCAAGATGACAGGATACCAAGGCAATTAGCTCGAGCCAGGCTGGCATATCCCAAATCGGGAGCATGGGAGAGGAAGCGGGATGGAAGTTTGATGAAAAGAACTGCCGAGACCCAAGGGAAATAGATACTTCTCCTGAAGGAATCCATTCCCAGGTCTCAGCAATGTCGCTTGTCTCTTGTCGAGAGCATGCACCTCACTGACCCGTTTGGCAGTCTCTAATGATACAAGAACAAGGGTCTTCCTAGTAAAGTCTTGTAGCAAAGTAGAATGAAGAGGCTCGAAATTTGGTCCTGAGAGCCATTTCAGGACTACACCCAATTCCTAGAGACGGCCTCTAGTCCCTTGGATTTGGAGGTATCAAACGATTTTATGAGGTCAGACAGGTCTTGATTAGCGGAAAGCTCCACTCCTCTGTGCCAAAACACCAAACTCAGCATTGTCCTGTATCCTTTGATTGTAGAGGAGGAAAGGCCCCTAGATGTCCTCAAATACAAAAGACAGTCTACAATGTCTGCTACATAAATCTTACAAGACATGATGTCATGTCTTCTACACCAGGCTATAAAGATTGCCTACTTGGCTTGATAGACCTTGTTGAAAGAGGGGTGTCTACACTCTGTAATAGCTTCTGAAGCTGCTCTTGACAACCCCCTTCTGTCTGGGGAGTTTCCTGACAGTCTGAACCCTTTCAGGACCAGAGTGGACAATCCTTGGTGGAATTGCCTGAACCCTGTCAGGGCCAGTGGACAATCCTTGGTGGAATTTCCTGAAATGGGGCTGTCTAAGAAGACTTGGCCTTTGTGGTAACACCCTCGGGAAGTATGTCAGCAGCTTGAGAAGATCTGGGAACCATTCCTGCCGTGGCCAGAATGAGGCCACTAGAGTCATCATAACATTGAAGTGGTTACGGAACTTGTTGAGAACTTCCCATATCATGAAGAATGGCAGGAAGGCGTAAAGATCTTTGTTTGGCAGTCTTGTAGCATGGCATCCGTTGCCCATGCCAGAGGGTCTGAGACTGGAGAACAAAATACTGGAAGATGATATTCTTGGATGTCACGAACAGATCTATTAGAGGGCCCCCCGACAGCTTCCACAGATCCTCGTACACCTGCAGATGAAGAGTCCACTCTGTGGGGAGCACCTGACTGCAACAACTCAACCCGTCTGAAAGGACGTTGAGTTTGCCCTCAATGAACCGAGTCATCAACTTGGTCTGGTTCTGGTCCGCCCATAAAAGGAGAGATCTTGCCACTTCGCAAAGAATGAATGAGTCCCCCCCCTTTGCTTCTCTATGCAAGTCAGGGCCGTAGTGTTGCCTCGAAGCAACCCCCAACCTAGATCTGATGTGTCTGCATAAAATTCTAGGTTGGGGTTCAATGGGAGAAGGGAGTTCCCTCTGACAGCCTGTCTTCTGATCTCCACCATAGGAGACCCTGCTTTATTTCTTGCCAGATCGGAAAGACAAATGTGTCTGGATGAGCTTTCCTGTCCCAGCTGGCCTGCAGGTAAAACTGAGAAGTTCTCATATGGAGCCTTCCTAAGGAGACAAATTGTTCCATGGAGGCTAAGGTACCAAGAAGGTTCATCCATTGGTTGGCCAAGCAGGTTTGACAGGCAAGGAATTCGTTGACTTTCTTCAGGCATGACTGAATTCTTTTAGGGGACGGAAAAACCTGAAAACTCTAAGAGCTTATCGTCATCCCCAAATAAAGAATTGTCTGTGATGGAACCAGCTGGGACTTCTGGAAGATGATCAGCAGGCCTAACTCCTGTGCTAAACGAAGGGTCTTCAGAAGGTCCTTCATGCAACTCTCCTTCAACGGTGATCGAAAACCCCAATCATCTGAAAAGAGAGAGATGTTGATCCCCATATATGAAGCCACTTGGTGAGCAGAGCAAGGACTCGAGTGAATACTTGCGGAGTGGTCAAAGGGCCGAAACATACGGCTCGGAAACGGTACACTCTGTTGCGAAACATAAATCTTAGGTAGTTCCTGGACTCTGGGTGTACAGGAATGTGGAATAGGCATCCTGCATGTCTATGGTTGCCATCTAGTCACCCTGATGAATGCATGACATGACAGAGTGACTTGTTTCCATCTTGAATTTTGTCTTTTCGACAAAGAAATGATATTTTAATGATAAAATAAAGTTTGTTCATACTTACCTGGCAGATATATATATAGCTGTATTTCTCCGAAATCCGACAGAATTTCAAAACTCGCGGCACACGCAGTGTGGCCAGGTGGTTAGTACTCATTCCCGCCGCTGGGAGGCGGGAATCGGGAACCATTCCCATTTTCTATTCAGATTTTCTAGTGCCACTGTCTCAAGAGGGGAGGCGGGTGGGCACTAAAGTATATATAACAAACTTTATTTTATCATTAAAATATCATTTTGTTCATGACACTTACCTGCCAGATATATATATAGCTGAATCCCACCATTGGAGGTGGGAAGAGACAGAATAGGATTTAGGAAACAAACAAATGTAGGCGATTGACGCCTTGGTTCCTTACCTGTTAGCATAGCTGACTTGAGGTTACTGTCACCCAAGCCTGCTTCTGCTTTACTAGAGTCTCCAGCAAGGTAGGGACCTATAAAGCTGGTGAGTTCTAGATGACCTGTCACGGGGCGTGACCACAATAGGACTAGATCATACGACCATACTGAGAGGGAAAAGGAGCAACGACCAACCACCTGACCAAGCCTATCTAAGCCATTGAACCTAACATAGGCTAAAAATTGGGACGTCCCACACGGTGGCCACCCAACAACCAAAAATACAACAACAAGATTAAAAGATACTACCTAACCCCTAAAGGATAGGATGAGTATTGCTCTCTTCCCCCAACATTGTGTCTGCGAAAAACGTATGGTCCCAGCGAAGAGCAGTCTTCAAATGTTGTCTTCACATCCCGCAAGTAATGCTTAACACTGAATTACTTCGCCAGAAGGTGGCACCCAGAAGATCATTAAGGGACATATTCTTCTGGAAAGCTACCAAAGTCGCGATGGCTCTTACTTCATGAGCCTTGACTTTCAGAAGTCTCATGTCACCGTCTAGGCAGGTAGAATGAGCCTCTCTAATAGTGCTTCTTAAAAAGAATGCCAAGGCATTCTTAGACATAGGTAAATCAGGTCTCTTCACCGAACACCACAGACTGTCCGATGGGCCTCTAGTTTCTTTAGTCCTGGCTAAGTAGAACTTGAGAGCCCTGACAGGACACAGGACTCTCTCTGATTCTTGTCCAAGAATCTCCGTCAAACCTTTGATTTCAAAAGTCTTGGGCCAAGGGTTTGAAGGATTTTCGTTCTTGGCTAAGAACAAAGGATTTAGGGAGCATACAGCATTGGGACCCCTAAAGCCAATATGTTTGCTAATGGCTTGAACTTCACTAACTCTCTTCGCTGTCGCCAGAGCAGTTAGGAAGACAGCCTTCCTAGTCACGTTCTTGAGGGAAGCAGAAGACAGAGGTTCAAAAAGCACTTGACATAAGGAACTTCAGGACAACATCCAGATTCCAAGGAGGTGTCCTGAGTTGAGGAATCTTGACAGTCTCGAAGGATCTCAAGAGATCGTGAAGATCCTTGTTGTCGGCCAAGTCTAGGCCTCTGTGTCTAAAGACTGCCGACAGCATACTTCTATAGCCCTTAATAGTTGAGACTGCCAGTTTATTCTTTTGCCTGAGATGAAACAGGAAGTCTGCTATTTGTGGTACAGAGGTCGTGGTCGAGGAAATTCCGTTGCTCCTGCACCATTTCCTAAAATTAGCCCACTTGGACTGATAGACCGCATCAGATGAAGGTCTCCTGGCACTGGCGATGGCCTTTGCCACTGCTCTCGAAAATCCCCTTGCTCTTGCCAACTTCGTGATAGTCTGAACGCAGTTAGACTCAGAGCGGGGAGGTTTTTGTGGAACCTTTCAAAATGAGGCTGCCTGAGAAGATCCACCCTCAGGGGAAGCGTCCTTGGAAAGTCCACCAGGAAGGTCATGGTCTCTGTGAACCAATCCGCTGCTGGCCAGAAGGGGGCTATTAAAGTCATCCTTGTTCCTTCCGGCGCCATGCAATTTCCTGATCACTTCTCCCAGAATTTTGAAGGGAGGAAAAGGTAAAGATCGAGGCCTTTCCAGTCCCAGAGGAGGGCGTCTATTGCTATTGCTCCTGGGTCTAGGACAGGAGAGCAATAAAGAGGGAGTCTCTTTGTCCTGGATGTCGCAAAGAGGTCCACTAGAGGACGTCCCCCTCTCCAGGTGCCTGACACTTCTTCCCCTCCTAGTGTTGCTCCCCATCCTTCCCTGGACGTGTCGGAAAACAACACTAGGTCGGGGCTCTGAAGGTGTAGAGAAACCCCTTCTGCCAGTTTTAAGGGGTCGAGCCACCACCTCAGGTGATTCTTGACAAAGGGAGAGATCTTCAAGGTCTCTTCCAGATCCTCCTTGTCCATTCAGTTCTCCGCCATGAAAAACTGGAGCGGTCTGAGATGAAGTCTTCCCAGGGAAACAAACTTCTCCAGCGAGGAAATGGTCCCCAGCAAACTCATCCATTCCCTCACCGAGCATGTTTCCTTCCCTAGAAAAGACGAGACTTTTTCTAAGCAAAGCAGTTGACGTTCTCGGGATGGAAAAGCTCGAAAAGCCACTGAATCCATCTGAATCCCCAGAACACTAAGGACTGCGTCGGGATCCGATGGGACTTGTCTACGTTTACTAAAGTCCTAGGGACTTCGTCAACATCAAAGTCGATTTCAGGTCCTCCAGACATTTTGACTGTGAAGAGGCTCGAAAGAGCCAATCGTTCAGGTAAAGCGAGATTCGTATGCCCGCTAAGTGAAGCCATCTCGCCACATTCTACATGATGATCGTGAAGATCAGAGGGACTGTGCTTAGCCCGAAGCAAAGAGCTCTGAATTGGAACACTCGTCCCCAATACAAACCTCAGGAACTTCCTCGACTGGAGATGTATGGGGACGTGAAAGAAGCGTCCCGAAGGTCCAGCGAGACAACCAATCTCCTGGTCTAAATGCTCCTAGAACAGACTAGGGCGTCTCCATCGTGAACTTTCCTTCGCCATGAAGCAGTTCAGTCCGCTGACATCTAGGACTGATCTCCATCCTTCCGACTGCTTGAACTAGGAACAATCGGCAGAAGAATCCTGGGAGTCCAACTCCAGGACTTGCTCACAGCTTTTTCTCTAGCATTTGCACTAATAACTCGAAAAGGGCTTTTGCTTCTCTTGATGGTAGAAGGGCGACAGATCCCTGGGCGACGTGCACAGATGTGGCATGTCGAGAAAGGGGATCTTGCATCCTCTCTCGAAAAATAGGAGGGACCAGGAGTCCTCCCCTCTTGCTCTCCAGGCTCCCGCAAACGAAAGAAGCCTGGCTCCTACAGGCGTCTGGAGGCGCTGCAGGTCACTTCTTGCCCCTAGGTTTAGGCGGGGCTCCGCCTCTGGAAAGACCTCTTCCTCGGGGAGAGGATCTATAGGAAGAAGCTCCTCTATGAAAGGGCTTCTGTTTCCTGGAGGTCTGACCCGACGACGACGACAAAGGGACTGCCAGGCGTTTGACGAGTGGGCCAAGAGATCTTGAGTGGCCTTCCTGGCGGCGAGATCCTTGATCAAAGACAGGGGGGAGAGATGGCTCGACAACGGGGCGAACAGCAATTCTGCCCTCTGCGACGGAGAAACTGACTTAGTGTAAAGTTACAGTACAAGGCCCTCTTCTTCAAGAGACCCGTACAAAAGAGGGAAGCCAGTTCCTCCTAGTCATCCCTGACAGCCTTGTCCAAGCAGATCCAGACGCTGGACAGCTCCCTCAGGCTGATAGAGAAGGAACTTCTAATCTTAATGTCTAGAGTCCTCAAACACCAGTCCAGGAAATTAAAGACTTCTATGGGACGAAAAAGTCCCTTCAAATGTAGATCCGTCTCCGACAAAGTCCACGACGCTTTGGTTGCAGATAGGAAGGACCTTCTAGGCGCGTCGACCAAGGTAGTGAAGACCCTGGGACGACAAAGGAACACATGAGCCGACGTCCTCTCCGGTCTAGTACCACAACCTGCCTTGCCGCAAAAGCTTGGACGGAGGCAGGGTAAAGAAGTCTTGCCTTGGGTCTTCCTTTCCTCAATCCAGGTGTTAACCTTCTTGAAGGCCTTCTTCGTCGCCAGAGACGAAGTCATCTTAACAAACCCCGGCGCTCTCATCGTCTTGGACGAAGTTACCCTGTGAAGGAGGAGAGAGAGGAGCCGAGGGTTTGAACTTGTCGCCAAACAAGTCCTTGAGAAGACCGGGTAACACCTGGAAGTCCGTAGACGAGGAAGTTGGAGGCTGCTCAAGGTCTGCAGGCTCCGACTCACAAGAGACTTCTCTCTCTTCAATGGGAGAAACCAGAGAGTCTCCCAAGTCCTTGGGAGAACGAAGACCTTGCGGTGCAACACGCAGAAGGGAGCTTCGATTCCCCGCAGTCTTTGATTGCTCTGAAGCGTCACGACGAGCAACCAAAGAGACGTCCTGATGAGCGTCCTGACGAGCGTCCAGCCGAGCGTCCCGCACGGCAGCAAGAGGAGCGTCCTGACGAGCAGCTGCAGAAGCATCCAGGATAGCTGCTGCGGAGCGTCACGCTGCAGCCGATGGGAAAGCGTCGAAACACTCAAAGAAGACGAAAATACGCCTTGAGAAAGAGGACGTGGCGTCCTCTTCTCTGAAGCTTCTCTAAAGGGCGAGAGTCCTTCCGAGAGTTCCACCCCTTGCACGGGAGGACGCCGGAGGGCGAAGCAAACCTTCAGGATACGTGCCTGACCAGCACGCGATCCTTGGCAGCCTGAGAAACGCAACAGGTCCTGCCAAGGGACGCCAGATCGGTGGGGGTCCGTGTAACCCTCTTGAGGCTTTCGACTTGCCCACTCCCAAAGTCCTGGGAGTCCGACAGAGGTCCAGGCCTAGAGGCATTATATGGCCGATCTGACGCCCCCTCCACTGCACTAGGGGGATCACAACACTTACTGCACTTTAAAGAGAAATCACTTTCGATTCCAGAGCACGGATGGTGTTTATAATTAGTAACGTTCCAATTTTAGTATAAGTACTGCCAAAGCAAGTACTTGACAAAAAAACATAGGCGAAAGTATCACCTTCCACTCCAAACTGTCGTCTTAAATTTGGATCTAATTGCTTTCTCCCCGAGAAGCTCGGGTTTACAGGAGAGGAATAAATATCCTTACTCTACTAGCACTCCTGGAGGAATACCTCCAGATCCTATGACGCTCCAACTTGCGGATATAGGCAACAAACACCTTCCAGCTTGCATTCGGCAAGTCTCACACTCCTTGCAGCGATCATTTAATATTCACCTCGTGCATACAGTGTGAGGATCTACCGAAGTCTTAGGTAGCCTCACCTTACACTCATTCGCACAACATACTCTGAAGCTAGCAGAACTAGATCCAGACATCAATCAAACAGCAATCAAAATCAAATCTATAAAACAGACCACAAAAGCGTATGCCAATTCACAATCCAATCACGATGCAGCCGTGATAAAAACCAAAAGTCAAATCGAATACTTAAGTGAAAAATAACGAGTTTACGAAATCCAAAGACGGAGGTACTGAAAACAGATGTTGACAGTACCGGCGACAGAGAAAATCTGAATAGAAAATGGGAATGGTTCCCGATTCCCGCCTCCCAGCGGCGGAATGAGTACTAACCACCTGGCCACACTGCGTGTGCCGCGAGTTTTGAAATTCTGTTGGATTTCGGAGAAATACAGCTATATATATATATATATCTGGCAGGTAAGTGTCATGAACAAAATTCAAGGCAGTTACATCCAGCACCAGCCACCATCCCCGATGCCTTGGGGACTTCAAAGAGACGGTTGTAAAAGCCGTCCGACCTGACTTCTTCAACTTCCTCTATGGCTCTCTTCTCCAGGAGGGATGAGACTTTGTTCAAAAGGACCGAAAACCTCTTGGATCCTACCAAGTAGGCGGTCAACATGATGGGCTTGTTGACTAAGGGGGGGTTGTTCCCCAAATGGGATGAAGTAGCCCCTCCTTCAGTACTGAGACAATCCACTCCACTCCCCTTGCAGTCCATCTCTCCCAGAAATGGAGGAGCCTGGCTCCTACCGGCGCATGGAGATCTTCACTTCCAAGCAGAGGGCTTGGAGGAGGACTTCTTAAACAGTCGAGACAAGAATCGCAGGTTCATCCTGGGTCTTGATTGGGTTCCTGATCTGATACCACAAAAGGGCAGTGACTGAAGGGGAGAAACGGTCCTGGTGCTCACAGTCAAAGGATCCCTGGGGCATCTAAATGATCAAGCTAGAAGGTCTTGCGTGCTTTTCTTCTGAAGCTCCCAGAAGATGTCGCTGACTGTGGATTGAGGGAAGAGGTGTTGGCGATCAAGAGGGCGACCAAGAGGAGAGTATTACAGCAGACTTCTGTGAAGCCGTGACGCTCTTCATGGTGAATGAGTACCAAAGCTCTTTTCTCAGTACTCCCATGGCACAGAGAAAGGTCAACTCTTGAGAGCCATCCCTAATGCCCTTATCAGTGCAAGACAGGACATTCGGCCAATCAGCCGTGACATCCTCAGGTAACGAAGAGCAATTCTTGGTCTTTCGGGCTAACGCACCCACTGACAAGTCCAAGAAGCTTATGACTTCGAAAACCCTTAAAAGATTCTTCAGAAAGTAGTTGAGTTCTGTAGGGAAGAACATCACCTTAGCGACGGCGAAGGCTGACCTCCGAGTGAGTCAGTAAGTCCAGAGAAGTCTCCCTGGGAGGAGGGAGCTTCCAAGGTGCCATATGCAGAATACCTCCAACGCACAAGACAAGAAGGAGAGTAACTAAATGAAGACTTCTCCGAGAGCCAACTGTCCAGCTTATTGAGACCCTTCCTAGCAGAAGATGAGAGCACCGTCTTTGGTAGCCTGGACGAGTCGGCAGGCTTGTCACTCATGAAGAAAGTCGCAGCTGGGGAGGTGGAGCTGCAGGCGAGAAAAATCCGGGAAGTTCTGCAGCAAGCACTTCAAAAAGGCTGCATAAGCCAACAGAGGGGAGCCCTGATCCATATCACCTTCTTCCTCTGACAAAACACTGGATTGATGCAACTCCTTCGGGGCCTAAGCAGACGAAGGCTCTTCTCTGAAGAAGACTTAGATGTCAGCCAGCTGTCGCTGAATAGGTGCTAGTGATGGGTCCATAGTATCGGCAGTGGGAAGCGAAGGACAAGCTGTCGCCAAGCGTTTGGCATACGGCGCCAGACGCGTCAGGGAATGTGCCGAGCATTCCATGGAAGGCAAAGTACATCCATGTACTGAACTCTTCGGTGCTGTAAGGAGCTCGGGTTCTGAAGGGTGCTTGTGTGCTTTACGGCACTCAGGTGTGACTAGAGGGTCAGGCACTACTGGGTGCTTGGGTGCTGCTGGAAGCTTGGCTGCTCTTGGGCACTCGTAAGAAGAAGGAGAGCGCTTGGCATGCATGGAAAGTCTTAGCGCAGCCTGGGTTCCAGCATAGGATGTTCTGGAGAAAAGCATTCTGGGGAATTCCAGAAACTACATGAAGGTTGCTGCAGGCATTCTCTGAATCTCTTGTAAGGCACTAGTGGGGAGCGGACCATATCCACTGCAGGCCTTTTCAGTGGCCGCGATTCATCACTAAAGCGCCACTGGCACCTCTTCTTAGGGCTGGAAGCCTTGGAGCTTGAGGACAGCCTACTCACTTCCATCTGGATACCTTTCCAATGGTCATCCTTTGTAGGGGAGTACACCAGTAACCTTTGAATAGGAGCATCGGCTGGATGAGCAACTGCCTCCTCCACTGACACTTCACTAACGCTTTTACTCTCCACTTTGTCCATAAGGACTTGCACTGGAGCCACTAATTGGGTTATTGTATCCACGATTAACACCATCTTTTGATTGAAATTACGCACACTCTTCGACTCGAGGCATGCAAAGGGGTCGGGTTTGGAAGCGAGGGAGCTGGGTAAAGGAGCAGGTTGAATAGTCGAAGGACTGGGAACAGAGGACACAGTGAGAGCAGGCACAGATAAAGCAGGAATATTATCATCAGAAGACTTAGCAGACCTATCTACAGTCTTGCTATCTACTGTCTTACTTTCTGCTCTAGCAGCCACCTTACATTTTCTATCCCTATCGAGTTTTGCAAAATGAGACCCCCACACCCTACATTTTTTAGCATCCCACTGTGAATAGGCTGAATCAAATGAACACTCTTGTCCCCTACAATCCCTACACACAGTGTGAGAGTCACACTTCGCTTTCATGAGTCTCGTATCGCAGCCTTTGCTGCAATACAGGGATTACCCTACTTACGATGGGGTTAGGTTCCAAAAAACCCATTGTTAGTTGGAAAAAACGTATCTCGAATATAGCCTAGCCTACACTATAAAGTGCTGTATACTCTATACATACAGAGTATAGTAATTATTAATATCAGCTAATTCCGAGGTTCATGCAGAGGACTTATGATAATTCAACACAGAGAAATTGAATAACAAACAAGAATTAGCTTAGCCTACACTATGGTATACCGTATACATATACGGTAGCCTAGCCTACATTATACTGTACTGTACTGTATATTCACATAATATCATATACAAACATCAACATAACAAATATGCATCTTTTCCACAGATCTTTTAAAATGTTATGCTTTAATTCACTGTATCCAATAATATTGTATATATTATATTGCTTTTGTATTATAAACTGCAATCATAGCAATCAATATTTTGGTTTGGAAATCGATTGCACAGTAAGTTTATTTCATTGTTTTTAACTCAATTCAGAGTGCTTTTCTTGCTTCTAGTTAGTGTAAATAAACCTCTAGATATTTTATTTATATGGGGCAAGGTTATTTTTCAATAAACAAAGTGTTTTTAAGTCGAAATATAACTTAAATAAGTCTCATTGTGAAATTAATTTAGCTATTTATTTCATTAATAGATGACGTTCGCATTTTGGGGGCATGTTTGTTTTGTGTAAAAAAAATCAAGATTCTGTTCGCTGTTTCCACTAGATTTCATCATAATTCGAGCTTTACGTATTTATCGTTTATCAGCGTAAAAATAGCAGTAATATGCATTCTTTCATGCCCAGTACATTTGATTAAAATACTTCCTCTCCCATTTTAATTATGGTCAAGTTTCATCAGTGTTGCTGATGCACGATAATTTATAGTCATTAGCAGTTTGAACATTGTTTTCTCAGCTTCAGCTACAACTTGCAGCTTAAATTTAGCAGTATATTTCCTTGCCGATCTTTTATCCAAACCGGATAAGGGTATAATGTTAAAATATATCAGTCTTATTCTACTTAACTTCATTTGTACTATAACTAAGGTAATTGTTTATTACTGTACAATGGTTGAAATAAAAGCAAAATGGTTGTTGTTATCCAATTCGGTTATAAGCAAAACAACAGTTTCTCGATTGGTTGCTTATGACTGTATGCATTTACGAGAGTATAACATTACTAACAATACTTTTATCATTCTCTTTTACCTGCTTAACTAGAAGATGGGATAGAGATGGAGGAAAAGAAGGTGGTCTACTGTATTGTAATTTGGTCTCTCTCACTGCCTGATTGTACACTGCCTGCGCCCTTGGAAAATGTAAAAATATTTTCTAAATACTGTCATATCGGTGTTAATTGCTTACGCCATCGAATTATCGTAAGGCGAATTATCGTAACTCGAGCACTACCTGGGTACCTGAGTATTTTAATAGTTTAATCACAAAAAGTGCATTTTGTCATGAAAATACAGTAATTAGTGAATATTTCTCAGCGAAAAATACCACAAATGGGCAAATTTTCAGCAAATAATGTGTATATATGTTCCACAGAGAAATCCGCAAATAGGTGAGTCCGCCAATCGTGAGACTGTGAATACAGGGGCTTTACTGTAAAGGCATACCTCGATGCCCATCAGGTAGCCAATGCGTTACGAGGGGCAAGAACTCTAGTGGAGACTTGAGGGGTGGATAATCTGAGGCACAGAGCTCAAAATTGGAAGACTCTGTCCTGGAAAACAAATCTCAGATATTTCCTGGAATCCTGGTGTATTGGGATATGAAAGTAAGCTTCCTTCATATTGATGGATACCATCCAATCTCCTTGCCGAATCGCAACAAGAGCTGAGTGGTTCATCTGCATTTTGAACTTTGTTGTTTGGACAAAGTAGTTCAGGGCACTTACGTCCAGGATAGGTCTCCACCCTCTCAATGACTTGGGAACTAAGAATAAATGCTTGTAAAACCCCTCCTTGAATAAGTCTTCCACCACCTCTATCACTCATTTCTTGAGAAGAGCTGAAACCTCCTTTGAGAGGGCCAAAAACTTCTCTGAGCCTTCTGAGTATGCCTTCGAGATGATGGGAGAATTCGTCAAAGGAGGTTTCCTTGAAAGGAATCAAATACTGTACCATTCTTTGAGTACTTGTAGTACCCACGGTTCCACGAATCTGGCTTCCCAGTTCTTCCGAAACTGAAGGAATCTAGTGCCCACTGGGGTACAGAGGACTGGATCCTCACTTGCTAAAGGCGGATCTTGAAGTAGATTTCTTGTTGACTGGTTGATGGATCTGGGGTTTGAGCATGGATGAGTTTGTGCTCTTCCTCTTCCACCTCGAAAGGGCTGAGGTTGAAGGGGAGAGAAAAGTCTAGGGTTGAAAGAAACCGCAGAAGAACGGTTCGAGTCCTTTGGTCATTTGGCTGATTGCCAGTAGGTCATGAGTTGCTTTCTTTTGGAGCTCCATTGCTATCTGCTCCACCGTAGCTCATTGGAAAAGATTGTTCTTATCCAATGGGGCAAAAAGAAGAGACCATCTTTGTGAAGGAGTCACTCCTTTAGCGGTGAAGGAGCACTACAACTCTCCTTTCTTGAGCATGCCTGCTCAAGAAAACTGAAAATTTCAAAAACCTTAGAAGTGTCCTTCACTAAGCACTCGAGTTCTGTTGAGGAAAACATGATCTTGGCCAAACCAAAAACCGATCTGCATGTAGGATTGATCCCCTTGAGAAGAGGCAGACTCCCAAGGAAGGAGCCTCCCTGGTCGCATAAAAAACATACCTTTTCTTAGACAGGTGAGAAGGAGGGGAACAAAAGACAGCCTTGCCTAACTCCCTCTTTTTGGGCAACCAAGAGTAGATGCCTGCCAAAGTCTTCTTAGATGAGATGGATAAAGCCACCCTAGGGAGCTTAGTATCTCCAACAGGCCGGCACAACATGAAGGAAGACCCAGGTGAAGAAGGCATTGCAGTAGAGAAATAAGTCGGAAAACAAAATAGAAAATAATTTAAGAGGGATGCATATGACGAAGAACGTTTTTCTTGTTCCGGTTCCTCTTCTGCCGAAGAAACAGAAGAAAGAGCCAAGTCCTGTTGTGCTTCCTCTGGCTTCTGAGAAGATGGAGGCTTCTTCAGCACTTCTAGTATATTATCTCCGATGATAAACTGGAAGAAGTGATGAATCCTGAGTCGGAGGGAGAGGTACAGATGTCGACACAGGAGCCGAAGATACAATCTTCACTTCGAGTCTTAATAGGGGGTGCTGATACAGGTTGACCCGCTATTATCGGAATATCCGAATCAGACGAAGCTTAAAAAGCCTGAGCATAATCCAACACTGTATGAGGATTAGCTGTCACTGTAAGATCAGGAGCTACTGGGCGCTCTGCTCCCATTGGACCCTTAGGAGCTACTGGGTGCTCTGATCCCATGGGGCGATCTGCTCCCTTTGGACATCTCTGAGCCACTTAGTGCTTAGAGGATAATGGGCGCTTGTGAGCCACTGGGAGCTCTCTGTCGTCCTAGTAGCTACAAGAGGGCTCTTGGTCCCTATGGTGCTTACAAGGGCTCAAGGGGTTCTGATTCGCCATCAAATGCCTTTTCAATGGCCTTGAGGAATCATGCCAGCTGCTTTCTTTGGGCTCATTAGAGTCTGAACCACTGGAAGGCAAGGTGTGATCCACCTGGACACCTTTCCAGCGCTTAAGCACCAAAACCTGGGAAATAGCGACAGGTTCGGTTGAGGGAGCAACTACCAGGGACAAACCCCACCAACCTCCCTTGGACTTACGGTTTGCCTCCTTCCAGGTGCATGGGAGTTTGGCAGGAACCTCCATCTAAGAGCATCGGTGGGGCGAGTAGCCACACCCTTCCATTGACACAACACTTACTTTATCCAAAAGCACTCACACTGAAGCTCCTATTTGAGCAACTGTATTAACTAATGCATCAAATTTCTTGTCAATCCGGGCTTCAAGACTGGCAATGGTACTTGGTTCAGCAGCATGGGAGCCAGGTAATGGAGCAGAAGGGAGGGCAAGAGAACTAGGAACAGAACAAGCAGCCACATGAGTCGAAAGGACTGGTTTGGCAGTAGAAGACAGTGAAGCTCTGGCCTCGGCTCTAGCAGCTGCCTTTATCTGTCTAGCTTTTTCAAGTTTGTCTTAATATGCAGTCAAGATTCTCCATTTAACTTCATCCCAGTTACTACACTCCTCACATGTCAAGTCAAGAGAACAAACTTGTCCTCGGCAATGAAAACAAATAGAATGAGAGTCGTATTTAGAGGAAGTCAACCTAGTATAGCAGCCTTTGCTACAATACCAGTTACTAGACACAATTGAATTGGCCATAAGTCAAAATCCACAAAAATGTCCACACTAAGCTTAACTTAGTTGAGAAAATATAGCACAGAGGCTGCCAAAATACAGAATACTCACCAAATCCTTCGATAACTAGCAAAACCACCTGGTGAACAATCCTGATCATCAAAACAAAGCTGTTAACAACTGATGTATGTTCACTGAGCAGCAGAAACGAACTGAGCTCTTCAGCTATGTTGTATCTATACTATACTTCCCTGGAAATGGGCAGGGCACTTACCTGCACCAAAACAAAAGAGCACTGTGGTAATTATTGTACACTGGCGACACTAGCGTAACTGTTTTCATGCTTGGTATCACTGTGTACCGTTAGTTACAGTCGCACCACAGGCGAGTGTAGTTCCCCTCTTGCAGTTCCTCTGTTGATGTGTAAGTTTACGTGTGTTTGTTTTGTTCTGTTATGTTTGTCATAAGTTGTTTATGTTGTATGTGTTGTATGACTAATGCTAGATATTTTGTCTGTTTATGTTATAGATCTGAGAGCCGGTATTTTGTTGAATAAAGCTTGTAGTTTGCTACCAAGTGTTTCAGTCTTATAACAATACTCGTCATGGCTAAGCTGCTTAAGCCATGTCGACTGGACACAGATCCCAGCTCTCCTACGGCGGCCAAGGAGTGGAAACACTGGCACCGAACCTTTCAAAACTTCATAGAGGAGAGAGGAGAGGCCGCACCCAACAAGCTGAGGGCTCTAGTGAACTGTGTATCCCCGAGTGTGTACGAACTCATTGAAGACTGTGTTACGTATGAAGGTGCCGTTGCAAAACTAGAGTGTTTACGTCAAGTTACCGAACAAGATTTTTGCAAGGCATGTTTTGGCAACCCGACGACAGCAGTCAGGTGAATCCCTTGATGAATTTCTGATAGAGTTACATAAACTAAGCAAGGATTGTAACTTTAAGGCAGTCACAGCTGAACAATACCGGGAGGAGATGGTGCGTGATGCGTTTCTTAACGGTATTGCCTCAGCATTTATTCGTCAGCGCCTGCTGAAAACAAGTCCTTGGATCTGGAGGCGGGGTACAGTCAGGCCCGTGCGTTGGATCTTGCCCAGCGTAATGCTGATTCCTACACATCTTACTTGCCTGTTCCTCATGCAGCTGCTTTAGTTCCAGGACAGCAAGGACAGCCTTGTGATGACCAACAACCGCAGTCAACGAAAGAGGCAGAAAGAAGATCACCTGTGGACTCGACTGTCGCTGCTGCACATTCGTCAAAGAAGAAATGCTATTTTTGTGGTAATACATTCCACATTACAGGTAGGGGTAGTTGTCCTGCACGTGCTGTTACATGCAACAACTGTGGTAAGAGGTCATTTTGCCAAAGTCTGTAGATCCAAGGCTAAGACTTCTGACAGCACTACTGCTACACTGTATGACCACACTCTGCTCACACTTGCTGCCACTTTTCCAAAGAACCTTTCACATGCAGCTACAGACATCACTGTCAATGGTCATTCACTGAAAGCATTAATTGACTCTTGCAGTTCGGATAGTTTCATAAGTGAGAAAGTGGCACAGAAACTAAAGCTGACAGTAGTTCCTGCAAGCAAGGAGATTTCAATGGCATCAGCATCTTTGAATACTAGCTCCTGGGTATGTTATGGTAGACTTGGGTCATGTCAATCAGAATTATCCATGTATTCAGCTAGGGGTTTTAAAGGATTTATGTTGTGATGTGATCTTGGGTCATGATTTTCAAAAGCAGCACAAGAGTGTAACTTTTTCAGTATGGGGGAAATAAACCAAGTTTAAGGGTAACTAATAACTGTGCCTTGGCAACAGCTGATATTGAGGAGCCTTCACTGTTTCGAACTTGCCCCAACAGTGTAAACCAATTGCAGTTAAATCCAGACGCTATAGTGAAGATGATCAGTTGTTTATAAGTGACCAGTTATCACACTTGTTATCTGAAGGTATCATTGAACCAAGCATATCCCCATGGAGAGCACAGGTTGTAGTTGTAAAATATCCACTGACAGGCACAAAAAACTTTGTATGTATTGATTATTCTCAAACCATCAACCAGTACACAGAACTAGATGCATATCCCCTTCCAAGGATAGAGGACATGGTGCACAGTCTTGCAAAGTACAAGGTGTTTTCCACATTTGACTTGAAGAATGCATACCACCAAATTAGCATTAAAGAGAGTGAGAGGAAGTACATTGCTTTTGAGGGTGCAGGGAAATTATATCAGTTTTGCAGAGTTCCATTTGGTGTCACTAATGGAGTAGCAGTATTTCAGAGAGCTATGGATAAGTTAGTTGAAGATGAGGGTCTTAACGACACTTTCCCATATCTAGATAATATTACTGTAGCTGGATCAACTCAGGAGGAACATGATAGCAATGTTAAGAAATTTTTGGAGGTTATTCAGAAACGGAAGCTTACCCCTTAATGAATCTAAATCAGTTATGTCTGTGCCTACAATCAATGTTCTTGGGTATTGTGTTGGTAATAATGTCAGAAGGCCTGACCCTGACAGATTACGTCCTCTCTAGGAATTACCACCTCCCACAAATATAGGGTCTTTGCAAAGAGTTCAAGGGTTGTTTGCATATTATGTTAAATGGATTCCTGGCTTCTCCGATAAAATCCAACCCTTGATAAACACAAAACTTTTCCATTGAGTGAATCAGCACTAGCTGCCTTTAACACTTTGAAAAAGCAGCTTTACGGTGCTTCTCTAAGGTCTGTGGATGAGAGCCTTCCTTTTGTTGTGGAGTGTGATGCTTCAGAGGTCGCTATCTCAGCAGTATTGAACCAGGGTGGCAGGCCAGTAGCCTTCATGTCAAGAACGATTCAGGAAGTGAGTTGCATTATCCTGCTGTAGAAAAGGAGGCTACAGCTATTATTGAAGCGGTTCGCAAGTGGAGTCATTTCTTAGCCAGAAGACATTTTACTCTGATTACTGATCAGCGCTCTGTGATGTTCATGTTAGATAACAGAAAAAGAACCAAGATAAAGAATAACAAGATACAAGATAAAATCATTCAGTTATACCAATATTGGAAAACAGAATGTTGTGCCGGATACCTTGTCTCAAATAGCATAATGCTGTTCTGTTTTCCCAATGTTGAAGCTTACAGACATTCATGAGAATCTTTGTCACCCTGGGATAACTCGGCTTTTGCATTTTGTGCGATCTAAAACCTCCCTTTCTCAACAGATGATGTGAAAAGGTGTGTGCTTCTTGTAAAGTCTGTGCACAGCAAAACCACAATTCCATCGTTCAGCACAAGGGGTCCTCATTAAAGCCACACAGCCGATGGAACGCCTCAGTATTGATTTCAAAGGACCTTTGCCTTCCACCACAAACAATAAGTACATACTTACAGTTTTCGATGAATACTCGCGTTTTCCTTTTGCATTTCCTTGTTCAAATATGAATTCAAAACAGTAATCAAATGTCTTGAGTCTATCTTCAGTCTTTGTGGAATGCCAAGTTTCATCCATTCAGATCAAGGTTCTTCTTTCATTTCTCAAGAACTGAAGATGTACCTTTCTCAAAAGGGAGTTGCAACAAGTAAAACAACACCTTATCACCCAATAGGTAATGGTCAGGTTGAGAGGTACAACGGAATTATTTGGAAGGCTGTTTGTTTAACACTTGAATCTCATGGTTTGAAGAACCAACACTGGGAGATGGTGCTTCCCGAGGTTTTGCATTCAATAAGATCACTCTCATGCACTGCAACCAATGAGACTCCACATGAGCGTTTCTTCAGGTTCCAACGACGTTCTAGTTTCGGAAATGGATTACCAACATGGCTTTTGACCCTGGGCAAGTGTTATTGCGGCGGCATGTTAGGTCTAGCAAACACGAACCATTAACTGATCAGGTAGAACTTGTTGATGTGAACCCAATGTACACAAGTGTCAAATATCCAGACGGGCGTGAGTCAACTGTGTCTATCCGTGACTTAGCTCCAAGTCCTGAGAGTCCGGCGACTCTTGCGCACTCCGGATGAGGCACCAGGAAATATAGAGACTCGAGTTCACCCACAACGCAAGATGTACAGCCTCATACTAATCATGACTCTCATTCATTCACTGAGCCCACTGAGTTAAGGAGGTCGACTCGCGTGTCAAAGCCCCCCGATCGCTACGGATGGGATTAATCTGATATTTTTTACATGGTATCCATTTTGTTAATGTTGAATTTTTCTAGGAGGGGAGAATGGTAATTATTGTACACTGGCGACACTAACGTAACTGTTTTCATGCTTGGTATCACTGTGTACTGTTAGTTACAGTCGCACCACAGGCGAGTGCTGTTCCCCTCTTGCAGTTCCTCTGTTGATGTGTAAGTTTACGTGTGTTTATTTTGTTCTGTTATGTTTGTCATAAGTTGTTTATGTTGTATGTGTTGTATGACTAACGCTAGATATTTTGTCTGTTTATGTTATAGATCTGAGAGCCGGTATTTTGTTGAATAAAGCTTGTAGTTTGCTACCAAGTGTTTCAGTCTTATAACAAGCACTACCGCAGATTTTCAAATCTAAAGCTGCCGTTAAAGTAAAAATTAACACCTATGTATTATTATTATTTAAACAGTTTAACCAAACCACTGAGCTGACTATCAGCTCTCACAGGGATGACCTGAAGGATTTGGATGAAATGACAGGTCTAGGTTAGAAGCCTAGCACTGGGACCAAATAGGTCATCCGATACAGCAATGAATGAATGAGAATGAAATAAAAAACTGCACAGGCACACGCTCTCATACTGGAACACAATCACACAAGAAATACATACATACTCAAGTTTCCATATATACTCGCTAAAAAGGTATATTAAAATTTAAAATAAATTCATTAAAATTTTAAAATTTAGTTGTTTTAAAATTCATTACATCCCTAAGAGTTTTAAAATTTCTATTATTTGCTTTTTATATTTTATCAATTAAATCACAGTTCCTCATGAACATTAAAACTGGTATAACTGAAAATGTAATAGATTCTGACAAAATTTCCTTCATTGATGTTTCCAAAATTTAATAATCATGGCAGATTATAGTTTGGATATTCACACATTACAAGTTTCACAGTTATCAACACTTTGCAATCTGGGCATTCGGGAGGAGGGCCACATGGACTGTTCATTAAGTGTCCACGTGTCAAAACCAGTATGGCCTATTCAAAGATGCGTCAGAATTAGTTGTGTGTCTTTCTCTCTGATATGACGAACTTCATTTTCCAACACCAGATTTTAACAGTTTTATTATTGTCAGGTTCTTCGTTCCTTATATTTTGCCATTTACTTACAATGACTGCTTTTATATATCTTATATAGTCACTAATAGGGATGTCTACATTTGCTCTTGTCATGTGGACTGCTTCTTTGGCTGCTTTATCAGCCTCTTCATTCCCTTTAATCCCTAAATGGGCAGGGATCCAATATATTTCAATATTTTTTCCATTATTATACAATCTATGGAGTGAAAACTTAATTTGTTGTACATTATTACTTTTATTATAGCTTTGAATGGCTTCTATAGCGTTTCTGAAGTTGCTATAAATTACAAAATTATTACATGAGCTTCTCTAATTATCTTTATGGTTAATGCTATTGCACATAACTCAGCTGTAAATACCAAGGCATCGTCTGGTAGAGAGAACTGATACGTTTTGTCTGGGAATACTGCAGCATATCCCACTCCGTATTGTGACTTAGATCCGTCGGTGTAGGCTATGCTGCATAATGTGGACCTTTTCGGATTATATGTTCTACTGTATGTTGTCCATGGTGTTCTGGGGTATATGAATAACTTTTTGATAGATACTTTAATGTGTGCAAATTCTCATTTTATTCATTGTCCAAGGAGGAGGTAATTTCAATATTAAAGGTAATTGTATATTTACATTTAGCGACTCAAACAATCTTCTAGCTCTATTTCCTCGCTGGGTGATTCCGTTCTCATTCTGTTGGTCCAAGGCCGGTGAAGAACAAGAGGAATTTGTTTCTGGTGATAGAAATTCATTTCTCGCTATAATGTGGTTCGATTCCACAAGAAGCTGTAGGTCCCGTTGCTAGGTAACCAATTGGTTCTTAGCCACGTGAAAGTAAATCTAATCGCTTCGGGCCAGCCCTAGGAGAGCTGTTAATCAGCTCAGTGGTCTGGTTAAACTAAGATAAACTTAACTTTTTCTAGCTCTAATTGGGAAAGGAGGTGGATGATTATTTATAAACATCTCTTAAACCAAATTCTCAGAGCACTCTTCATTGTTCCTAGCTCTCTATGGAGAGAGAGGTAGTTCACCACATTCAACTTGTAAAGAAGAGGTTGGTGATGATCAAAAAGCTCCTGAACATATTCTAAGGCCTTCATTATGAACTGGGTCTAATATTTTCAGCGTTGTGTCTGATGCTGACCCATATATTTCGCTTCCACGATCAATGATGGACAGCACTGTTGCTTTATACAATACAGTACAGTAAGGATATGTCTATCGGCTCCCCTAGAAGTGTTTGATAGTTATTTTTAATTAGGTTTAAGGGAAGCGCTGACTCTATAAGGCTCCATTATAAAGCAAGTGCTTTTAACTACCTTATGAATGAAGGGATTTGCTTCAAATTTTTACCACTTATTTTTCAACTAATAATGAAAATTTTCATCGTGGGAAATTTAGAAATTCGACTTCTAAGTTAATTTTTATTGCATTTGACAAAAGATTTCAAAACTTAAAAATATGCAAAAAAAAAAAAAAAAAAAAGGTTTCACTCAATGAATTTCCCATGTCAAAAATCAAGATATATAGTTATACTATACTCTGTAAAAGTTTCATAGAATTTGATTTGGTCTTCTTGGAGTTATAAGCTTTTATTTTTGAAAAAACTAAGTTTCGAGAAAACGAAAAAAGAAAAATATTTGTGGTTATATAGTATTTTGTAATAACTATGAAACTATGACAGTTAGAAGGCTGATTTTTGCACAAAAACTATTTTGTTATGTAAGAAATATGCCCTGAAATTTTCAATATAATCAAATGAATAGAAATGTGCTCTCTCTTGAAAATTTTCATTTATATATATATATATATATATATATATATATATATATATATATATATATATATATATATATATATATATATATATATATATATATATATATATATATATATATATATATATATATATATATATATACACAAGGACAGGGTGACAAGGAGATATATCATCAAAAGGTGATACATTTATTGCCGAATGCTGCAACAACATAGTTACATCATCAAGGCTAAAAGAGAAAACAACACAAATTAAAAACACATGGAATATAACTTTGACTTTAAGAGTCTCAACAAATTATACTGAAACTTACATTAAAACAAAACAAGATTTAAAAAGCACCTGCTAGACTAAAGGCTGAAGGCTGAATGATTCGGAAAGGAGGGAGAGGCATCTCCCCAATACGGCTCAAGCCAGAAACAGCTGTATAGAGGTGGTGTGATTGTTCAACTTGGGCACTAACTGCTTGATAAATAATGACTCTAAGATAAGCAGTTCAAAAACGTGTTGTTTGGCCCAAGACAGAGAAGTCAGAATAGTTAATGCTGGTGTTACAAATTTTTGTGTGATTTCTGATATTAGAAAATTCGGATTGGACAATCTGCAGCCAGTACGATGGCTGACACCATTATGTGAATCAGCTCTGACCTTGAGCAATCGCTTATCGAACCTATAAGTCCCCAAATTACATCTGGGGCAAGTATATTTATATACGACTGAGGATTGCAACAATGGGCAGATTTTGTCTTTAAATTTAAAAAGTGATCCTATTGTAAGGGGATTTTTGGAATTAAAATAACTTACAACATATTAAAGTGTTTTTCAATTGCAGACTTGAGATTCCTTCTAAATTTGTCATCTTGGATGTATGGAATACTGGCATACAGTTTCTTTCGTGGAACAGTGCTTATGGAAGGGGAGTCTGATAGTTTCTTATTTAGAAAATTCTTGCAATGTCTGAAGAAAACATGTGAGGGAAACCAGTTATCGGTAAAATATTTATACAAGAACAAAATTTCTTTATGATATGAATCCCAGGAAGAGGTTAGAGTGTAAGCCCGATGAAGCAGGGTAAAAATTGAATTGAGTTTAAAATGACAAAAACAAGCACTATAAAAGTTTGAACCCAGACCTGAGAAAGTCTTTTTCTAAAAACAAGTGTTAAAACTATTACCATGTCGAAACACCAAAACATCCAAAATGGCAATCGATCGTTTTCCTCTCTCTCTAATGTAAACTTGATATTCGGATGTAATTCATTAATGTAGAGGAACTGGTCAGCATGGAAAGCTGATTTAAAGAGAACAAAGGTGTCATCAACAAACCGTTTATACACAAGAGGATAAAAACCTAGGGGCAATTTTCCAACATGTCCTCCTCCAGGGAGCACATAAAAATATTGGAAAACGTGGGACCAAGGGGTGATCCCATTGCCATACCTTTGTACAAACAATCATTAAAAATAAAGGCATCCAGCACTGCTAACTGCAACAATTTCTTAAAATAGGGTCATAGTTAAAATAAGTATCACTGTTAATAAAAATTTTATCTAAAATAAAGAGATTGTTTCTTCTACTGGGACATTTGTGAATAAGGATTCCACATCGTAACTGGTCATATACAAGTCAGAGTCTTGACATAAAACATATGATTTAAATTCTTCAGTGTTTTTAAGGTATGTTGATTAGAAGTAAACGGTTCAAGCAAAGGAACTAGGTATTTGGCTAGTTTATAATTGGGAGCATGAATTGATGACAGTATTGGTCTCATTGGGGTTCCCTCTTTGTTTGTTTTAGTTTTATAAAGGACTAAAGGATGTACCTGAGCAATATAAATCTTCATATGTGTCTTTGTTAATGATATTCTTAGTATTAAGTTCTTTTAAAAATCTATTGATTCTATCTTCAACTTTAAATATATGTTTACATTCAGGTTTACCAATTTTCTGAAACTTGAAAAATACTCAGAATAGATTCCATTTTATTTATATAATCTTCTTTGTTCAAGATGACAGTGCCCTTACCCTTATCAGGTTTAGTAATTATCAAGTTTTCATTTTTGCCAGAAAAAAACACTTTAATATGTTGCAAGTTATTTTAATTCCAAAAATCCCCTTACAATAGGATCACTTTTTAAATTTAAAGACAAAATCTGCCCATTGTTGCAATCCTCAGTCGTATATATAATATACTTGCCCCAGATGTAATTTGGGGACTTACGTAGGTTCGACTAAGCGATTGCTCAAGGTCAGAGCTGATTCACATAATGGTGTCAGCCATCGTACTGGCTGCAGATTGTCCAATCCCGAATTTTCTAATATCAGAAATCACACAAAAATTTGTAACACCAGCATTAACTATTCTGACTTCTCTGTCTTGGGCCAAACAAGCGCTTACACACACAACTGCTTATCTTAGAGTCATTATTTATCAAGCAGTTAGTGCCCAAGTTGAACAATCACACCACCTCTATACAGCTGTTTCTGGCAAGCCGCTTTCTTTAACTCTCCCTCCTTTCCGAATCATTCAGCCTTCAGCCTTTAGTAACTAGCAGGTGCTTTTAAATCTTGTTTTGTTTTAATGTAAGTTTCAGATAATTTGTTGAGACTCTTAAAGTCAAAGTTATATTCCATGTGTTTTTAATTTGTGTTGTTTTCTCTTTTTAGCCTTGATGATGTAACTATGTTGTTACTGAAAACGCGTCGGGAATAAATGTATCACCTTTTGATGACCTCTATCTCCTTGTCACCCTGTCCTTGTATGTGCTGTGTGGCCCTTGTGCCAAATGTTCTGTCTTATATATATATATATATATATACATACATACATACATATATATATATATCCACACATATGTATGCACATGCACATGCACATACACACATACATATAAATATATCATAAAACACTATTTGAATGCTGCAACCATATATCTTAAGCACTTCCTCCTGTGACCTTGTTCACTGGTAAAATATGGACACATGATGTGTTACAAGAGTATACTGTATATACAAAGCATATGTAGGTGTAGCAGTATATACACACTTGAACACATCATCTCCCCACATTTTACCAATGAACAGGGGGACAGAAGGAAGTGCTCATTATATATGGTTGCAATGTTCAAATAGTTTTTGAGCCTTTTTATCTTCATATTATACTGTTGTATGTATTACAGTAAAAGATATATACAGTATATATATATATATATATATATATATATATATATATATATATATATATATATATATATATATATATATATATATATATCTTACATACATACATACATATAAGTCAACCCCTTTGCTTTATGCGTCCCACACCCCCCAAATAGCTAAAATCCATGAATACTGTACTTAAAGCCCCTCTAAAAACACTTAGAACTGCCCATTTTGATAGTTTTAACACAGAAAAACCTCTAAAAATGCATATACCTGAGTATTTTAATAGTTTTATCACAAAAAGTGCATTTATTCATGAAAATTATATGAAAATACAGTAATTAGTGAATATTTCTCAAACCAAAATACGCTGAAACAATTTTCCCAATAATGGCTAGATATGTTCCACAGAGAAACCCTCATAATATATATATATATATATATATATATATATATATATATATATATATATATATATATATATATATATATATATATATATATTATATATAGACACACACTAGAAGAAAAAAGTTCATCATGCCATAACCTTCAAGCATCCAATGCTATCTGGCAAATGCTCATTTAACATGGTACAGTAAATGTTACCATTCATAGTAACATTATTCTCTAAAAATACTAGACTGCCAAGGCCATAGTCATGAAACAATCCCAAAACAATCAAAGTAGCAGGGAATTTTGCTACTTCGACACAGTACTTGGGATTATGAGGGTCAGACCCCCAGCGTCTCCTCACCCTCCCCACCCTACTCCCACAAGACACTGTAAATGTTGCCTCAACACTACAAAACTTTACGCCACTTCTCCAAGCCCCAATCCTCATATTTCTGTGAAAATGCCTTCCTATCTATAATGTTTCGAGCACTCAGTACTGGCTTAACCTTGGCACGAAAGCTGCAATACTTTAAATCCTTGCCAAATGATCGCTTATGCACCTCACAGAGACATCCTGTAGATCATCTGGAAACTCTTCTCTCACTTTGCAAGCTGTCAGGGAAGGCTGGTTTTCCAATGCACGTTTTATTTTGCAAGAAACTCGCTCAGAAATTTTCCCTGGGGCGCCCACTTCTTGGGAGAGGTGTTGGAATGTTCAACTTGCCATTTGCACGAAATCTTGCAAACCACTTCTGAACAACTCTTTGCTTTAATTTAAGCTTCTCAGCTATGAGCCCAGATCTTAGGCCCTCTTTGTAAAGGGTTATGATAGACACAACAATATCCCTTTCCAGCTGTTTGCCTGGAGCCATGGGACCTGAGAAAAATAACACTGAATTTCCAAAACCACGCTCGAACATGTCCCATTCAGTAAACAAAAGATCGCGAACTGAAGCCTGTCAGTAATATGTCACATTAGTAATAAATACCAGTTAGTCATTTTTGTGTCGGGAAAACATCAATTAAAGTTCCAAGCAGTCAAAAAATAAATTTTTTCCCTTTGAAAACAATGGGAGGGGATCTTTAAGAAATAGTTATAAATTCATGCATTTTTTTTTACCCTGCACGAACTTCTTGCTTCTACGGTTTATATACATATTTATGAGTGCAAAGTTTTTTCATAACAAAATTCCACTAATATATCCTATCAATACAATGTTTTCTCCATAACCTATAAAAAATAGTACGTGCTACCTATAAAAAATAGTAGGCTATATGCTATCAGTGCAAAATTTTTTTCATAATAAATTATAAAAATGAATGCCGTAATGAGGTTAAGCCAGGACTTGGTATTCAAGGAAAGGTTTGTTCCCATCGTTTTACACTTACCCTAAAGTTTTCTTCATAACCTATAAAAGTATATGCTGTCAATATAAATTTTTCTACCGCTATATAAGCTACCACTGTACGTTTTCCGTTCAGATGTTGGAGAGGCAAATAAACAAACAACTGGGAGGATAAGGTAAACAAACGCTGAACAACCAACCGACACAAGTCATGAGTCAGATGACAACTCACTGCAGTAAAATCAAGCTTTGTTTTCTTATATAATTATTATAATATTTTGAAAAATAGTAATCACTAATTCGAACATTAAAAATACAAGAAACAAATCTCTTACTTATATATGGGCGTTATGGTGTTGTTGCTATTCCAAGCAAGACAATTCCCGTTTGCTTCATCTCTCTCTTATAACAAACCTACAAGATGCAATCGTTCAAATTTCTCCTTTATAAGAGTGGTACTTTTCTTGCCTATGGCAATGGAATTTTGTGAATGGACTACACAGTAAGAAAATCCGAAAAGGAAATGCATCACAAAGCACTTGGATATCGCTTGAACCAGAACCACACACAAATCGAATGTCTTATTGGTAAAACCCAACGCTATTTTTGGAACTGTTACCCACTTATATAATTTCATACTTCCAAAAATACACAGTGAAAATATGTCAAGAAATATAAAATATTATATGTATACTAGTTGGCATGGTACATCTGTGATAACGAGTTCAAAATATCAAAATACATGGATATATACTTGCTTTTTTTAAAATTTTGTTTGATATTTTTTTAGAAAACAAACAAGCTCTTATCGTAGAAAATGGGTAGTTTTAGTAGGATACTGAAGTAAATTTCTCACTTTCTACTATCCAGAATTGGCAAGTCATACAGACAATGTACGACAATTTGTCGCACAATGTCGCTCACAGGGCGATATCAAGATACATAGATATATATTTACTCAGCTATTATATTTTTTTGAGGGAGAGCCAGTTTTTAATGTAGATAAAGTGTATTTTAGCAGGAAAGTAAAGTACATGCCTCACTTCCACCTAAAAAGTCATATAGAAAGTTTGCAAAAATTTTTCGCTCAATGCCGCTCAAATGCTGGTAAATGTGGTGAACAAAAATGTAAAAAAACCGACTTACAAAATTTTTTTAACAATATTTCAGGACATGTTTATTTAGACATATACCAGTCCAAAACTGTAAAAAACTAAAAATCGATAATTCCTTGAAATTCAGTGATCGTCATGCCCCTTAACCCTCTAACGCCGAGCCTCTATTTACAAAAGTGTCTGTCATATGCCGGCGGCGTTCGGGAGTTAGCGCCGAAGCGGAAAAAAAGTTTTTTTAAAAAATCACAGCATGCTTAGTTTTTAAGATTAAGAGTTCATTTTTAGCTCCTTTTTTGTCATTGCCTGAAGTTTAGTATGCAACCATCAGAAATGAAAAAAAATATCATTATCATATATAAATATTGAAATATATGACAGCGTAAAAAAAAAATTTCATATATAATTGTATACAAATCGCGCTGTGAGCAAAACAGTTAAAGCTAACGAGTTATTTTTTTTTCTTTGTATTTTACACTAATTTGCAATGATTTTGGTATATAACAAATTGTAAAACGATCAAAGAACACAGAGAAAATATTATCACAAAATGATGCATGAATTCGTAACGTGCAGACGTAAAAAAAAGTTTTTTTCAAAAATTCACCATAAATCAAAATATTGTGCTAGATACCTCCCGTTTGTTGCAAAATGAAGGTAATTGATTGAATATTACTAGACTGTAAGTGTTTTAGCTTACAATTGCAGTTTTCGACCATTTCGGTCGAGTTAAAGTTGACCGAAAGTAGAATTTTTTCTATTTATCGTGATTTACATGAAAATATTTCAAAACTGATAAAAGCTAAAACCATGAGTTATTTTTTGTTTTATTCTACATGAAATTGCGCACATTTCCATATATAAAACTTTATGTAAAGCGACTAAGATAAAACAGTGCAAACATTACGACAAAGTGACGAAAGAATTTCTGAGATGTTCGGCCGAGTTACCGAGCGGACGTAAGGAAAAAGTTTTTCAAAATTCACCATAAATCGAAATATTGTGCTAGAGACTTTAGCTTTGTTGCAAAATGAAGGTACATGATTGAATATTAAAAGATACAATGAGTTATTTTCTGTTGTATTCTACATGAAGCACACATTTTATAAAAACTTTTATGTAATGACTAAATATAAAATGGTGCGTTTTTTCGAGATGTTCGGTTGACCATTTTTTTTAAAAATTCACCATAAATCGAAATATTGTTAAAGTTGACTGAAGGTTGAAATTTTTTTCGTACCATTTCGAGTTAAAGTTGACTGAAGGTTGATTTATTTATGGAAATATTTCAAAACTCAGAAAAGCTACAACCATGAGTTATTTTCTGTTGTATTCTACATGAAATTGCGCACATTTCCATATATAAAACTTTATGTAATGACTAATATAAACCGGTGCAAACATTACGACAAAGTGACGAAAGAATTTCTGCGATGTTCGGCTGAGTTACAGCGCGGACGTAAGGGAAAAGTTTTTTCAAAAATTCACCATAAATCGAAATATTGTGCTAGAGACTTCCAATTTGTTGCAAAATGAAGGTACATGACTGAATATTACTAGAATGTAAGAGTTTTAGCTTACAATTGCGTTTTTCGACCATTTCGGTCGAGTTAAAGTTGACCAAAGGTTGAAATTTTGGCACTTATCGTGATTTATATGGAAATATTTCAAAACTGATAGAAGCTACAACCATGAGTTATTTTCTGTTGTATTCTACATGAAATTGCACACATTTTCATATATAAAACTTTATGTAACGACTAATATAAACCGGTGCAAACATTACGACAAAATGACGAAAGAATTTCTGAAATTTTCGGCCGAGTTACCGCGCGGACGTAAGGAAAAAGTTTTTTTAAAAATTCACCATAAATCGAAACATTGTGCTAGAGACTTCCAATTTGTTGCAAAATGAAGGTAAAAGATTGAATATTACTAGAATGTAAGAGTTTTAGCTTACAATTGCGTTTTTCGACCATTTCGGTCGAGTCAGAGTTGACCGAAGGTTGAAATTTTTTGTAGTCGACGTACGGTACGTCCATTCGGCACCCAACAGACAATTTTAGTCGACGTACGATACGTCCAGTCGGTGTTTAAGGGTTAATGCTCTTTTACATTTTGATTTTATGTATGTTATATGGACTTTCCAGTTCAAGTGAGTATCAAATACAAATCCCAAAAATTTTGCTGTTTGGCCAATTGGTATCAAATGATTTCTGATTTTTAAGTCTATTTCTTTACCTTTTTTCCACTTTTTATTTTTGTAAAACATTACTGCTTGAGTATTTTGTATAAAAATTTGAAGCCTACAGATGAGGTCCATTCATCTATTTTTATTATAGTTTTATTTATGATTTGCTCTCCATATTATATGCGAGATGCTGAATAATATATGGCAAAATCATCCATATACAAGTTACTTTTAATTCTGATAGGTAGATTATTACTGATATCATTTATTGCTAAAATAAACAGTGTGCCACTAAGGACGCTTCCTTGCTGAACACCATTTTCAAGTGGAAATGTACTTGACAATACATCATCAATTCTCACTTGAAAAGTGTGATTTGTTAGAAAGTTTTGGATAAACCTAGGTAAATGTCCACGGATGGTGAATAATATATGGCAAAATCGTCCATATACAAGTTACTTTTAATTCTGATAGGTAGATTATTACTGATATCATTTATTGCTAAAACAGCGTGCCACTAAGGACGCTTCCTTGCTGAATACCATTTTCAAGAGGAAATGTGCTTGACAATACATAAATTCTCACTTGAAAAGTGCGATGTCAGAAAGTTTTGGATAAACCTAGGTAAATGTCCATGGATGCTGTTTTTATGTAAGGTTTTTAATATTGCATACCTCCATGTAGTATTATATACCTTTTTAATGTCAAAAAAGACAGCTATAGTAACTTGTTTTTGTTCAAATCCTCTTCGCATTTGGTCTTCCAAGTTAGACAGAGAATCCAGTGTAGATCTGTTACATTGTGACCCAAACTGAGTGGGAGTCAAAATTTTATTTTTTGAATATGCCATGTTAGTCAAGCATTTACCATTTTTTCTAGTAATTTGCATAAACAACTTGTTAAAGAAATTGGCCTGTGATTGTTTACATTACTGGGATCTTTTCCAGGTTTGAGGATAGGAATAATTATAGCTTTACACCATTTATCAGGAAATAAATTTCGAAGCCATAAGTGGTTATTAAACTAACAAGTATGTCTTTGCCAAAGGTGCTGAATGGCAGATCATTTAAAAAAAAAATATTGTCTCCCACAAGGGCAGATTTATTGCTGTTCAACATTGCAAATTCCAGCTCTTCCATATTAAAAATTTTCTCTTATAATATATATCTACTTTTGTTTCAAAATTTATTGTTATTAATTCTATACTATTTTTCTGTGTGCAGAAATACTCATCTAAATTTTTGTCACTACTTACTTTTGCTAAACTTTCTCCTATTACATTACTTATTTCTTTAGGATCAGGTATTCTTTTCCCATCTTTTATTATGGCATGTCTAGGCAGTTTAACATAGGTACCATTTATTCATCTTTTATTATGGTATGTCTAGGTGGTTTAACACGGGTACCACTTATTTTCCTAAATTTTTCCCATATTTTTTGCATGAGAGTATTATTAGCGAGATCTGATACATATTTCCTCCATGAAACGATTCTTCTTTGAATTACTTCTCTTTTAAATTTTGCAGATATTTTGTTTTACAGAGGTTTTAATATATCAAGTTCTAATAATAATATGGTCAGTTTTGTAAATTTTCTTCTAATAACGGTAATGTTTTATTTATTTTACTGAACTTTCTATTCATATTATCTAATCATCTTCCAATTTGCCGTTTTATTTTTACTAATTCTGTTAAGTTTTTCAGACCACCATGGGACTTTGTGTTTTGTTGGATGATCTTTTGATTTTGGTATTGCTTTATCAGCAGCATTTTTAATGAAATCAACAAGAAATTTATTAGTTTCATTATGGTCTTTTAAATATTCAAATGGTGTGATATTTCTAGGGTGGAATTCAAATTGCTCCCAATCTGCTTCATAAATGTTATATTGAGGGACATGCTTGGTGGGATTATTTTGTAATAATGAAATTAATATTGGGAAATGATCACTTGTGTGCAAGTTGTCAACTGTATTCCAGTACAATCTGTCTACTATGTTTGTTTGCTGTACATAGAGTTAAGTCGACTGAGGAAAATGTCCCATGTGTTTTAGAAAAATATGTTGATTTCATTATCATTTATACGGCACGTCGTATGAATCTATGAATTCTTCTACAGTATTTTACTTCCTGCTCTATTAGAGTCTGTACAATTACAGTACCACATCGGATTGTGGGCATTAAAATCACCTACTATTAATGTAGTTCCTTGGCATTATTAAGTAATTCTTTAAGTTTGTCGATATCGTAATTTTTATTGGGTTGGTTGTATAAATTATAAATTACACAATTATCGTTTTTATTTGTATTCTAATTATCGAATTTTGCAGATCAGTAAAGTTTACAGGTACTATGTCATAACACACATTATGTGCATATATAGCAGTACCTAAATTTCTTTCCTCCTCTCTAGATGAAGATGCTAAGGTATATTTACCTATTGTTGATATTGTTTTGTTGACATGTAAACATAATATCATTGGTTTGTATTCTTTTACAAATTGTTGTATTTCTCCTAGGTGTAATCTGGTCTGCAGACCATTTGTGTTCCATTGTATAATATAGTTACTGAAAATATTTCATTATAGCAGTCGAGTTTTACTCTCTTTTTTTATATTATCAACTTGGATTTTTTCTAATAATTTACTCACGACATTCATTTGTTTTTCTTTGTAATATACCAAGTGCTCATTGCACATGCAACCTTTTTCATGGGTACTCAAATCTGTGGTTTCTTTTTTTCTATATTTCATAAAATTTCTTATAATTTTTGTTAAATCATCTTTTGTGTTTTTGTTGTTATTGCACAATTCTACAAAACAATCACTACATCCACATGTGTTTTCATGTACACTCCTTGTTTCATTTGCTCTTGTACCAATAATTGGTGATGGAGTAATCTCTTCTCCCTTGACATAGTCATTATCATCTTTAACTTTAGTGTTTTGGATATCTGTATCCATAGGTTTCACTATTATTTTAGGAGATAAAGGTATATTCTTAGTTTGTTTTTGTTCTTTCTTCATATCCTTTGTCTTTGGTTTAACCACTGTTGCTCTAATTATAGTTGGTTTTTTCGTTGTGGGTGGTGTTCTCCCCAAAGGCCTTTTTTTTATCTTTAATTTCTGCTCCATCACAACCCTCTTCCGTTACTTCTGTAGTAGCATCCTCCTGTGTTCCTATTTGCATTAATATTTCAATTGAATTGGTTAAAATATTATCCATGCCATTTGTATCTGTTTCTTTATTCTTTACTGTTTTAGTTTTTATTCCTAAAGCATTAATTTCTTCTTGAGACTTACTTTTCTGTGCTTTGTTTATCCTATTTATATGCATTTTTGTTTCATTATTGGTTCTTGTTATTGAAGAATATGTACGTTTCTTAGACGGATCTTGAATTCCTCTTACTTTCAATTCTAATTTAGCTTCCTTTATAGACAATCCAGTTCTTTCTTGTAATATTTTTAACTCTGTATTGTATATATAGTACATACATTCTTTGGATCTTACATGACAGTCTTGCCAACTGTTTATACACTTTGGTTTGCTGCACTTCCATTGTGTGGTGTGTTCTTCAGATCTACAATATGAGCACATAGGTTCATTTCAACAATATTTTTTTGCATGTCCATATTTACTACAATTTTTACACAGTAGCAGTTTTGGGACATATGGTCTCACTTCTGTGGTTTGGCCTAAAATTTTTAATTTCTGAGGTAGATCTTGACCTTCAAAATTTTATTTTTGCAATTTTTACGATATGTTTATTCATCTGCTTAATTTGGGGTATCTCTTTTTAAGTGAGTCTAATAGTATTTTTTTTTTAACTGGCTCGTTATTATTCTCAGGAAATACAATGGTACCCTAAATACTGTTCATAGTATCATGTTTTTTATTTTTTTCTTTATGTTGTCTATATTTTTTATTGTTAAATAATTTTCAGACTGACTTTTTGTCGTGGCCTCTATAAGCTATAGCTTTTCTTTTTTGTCTAAACATTTCAGTCGTAGAGTGTTTGCTCAATAAATAATTTTCCAACTTGAGTGCTGATATTTTTTGGTCAGTTTCTAAGGTTAGAAACCTTGACAAACACCACACCCAAAGAGGGAGTCGAAGTGAGTCAAGGTTGGGTCAAGACGATATTTGCTGTTTTTTGGTTTGTTCTGTACTGGAGCATATGGTTCCAGTGTATTTAACATTAAGATTTTTTTTTTTTCTAGACAAAGGATGTCAGAGGCAGTTTCAGAGGTCGTTAACTAACCCGAGTCAGTGTCATCAAAGGGCCCAGGGTACTTGAATCCTTACAACTACAATTCATAAAGATTTAAGTATAAGAAAAAAAATTTTTTTTAAATAATAATAAGTAAACCTGAAAACCTTAAAAACACATCAGCCTTTCATGGAGTTTATTCTTCCATCAATGGTACAAGTGAGAACCAACTCCCAAATATCCGGCCCCTACCCTACCCCATACGTGATGGCACAACATGATATGAGTGGCCCAAGTGTAAGCCAAACCCACTTGCTAGGACTGAGAGTATTCAAGAATACAATCGTCCCCATCCTAATCATATCATGGGCAAACCGGATAGAAAGCTGAGAGTCCTATCCCTAGAACCAGACCCCCCTGGAATCCGTGGTCCAGCCCTAAAGAATAGTTCCACCTTTGAGCTATTAATCTGACAACTCTCAGGTCTGAACATTATTGGGCAGCTGAAGGTCTTACCAAAGATCTCACTATTTAGCTTCGGATATAAACCCATTCCCAGCTATGATATCTTTTCCTATTTATCAGGTCCAATAAATTTTAGTAAAAGTGGAAAATTCTACAAATTTAATCCAAAATTTGAATCCTGGATTCAAACCCGAGAACAGATTCCTGGGGTTCAAGAGCACCCTCACCATGGCAAGGTGGTCCCAAATCAAGGGGGAACACCTATGTAATTGTTTGGTAAGTTACACATGAAATTTTTAAGCTCCTGGTAAGTGAAACTGTAAGCATGTAATTACTTGGTAAGTTACATATATAAGAATATTAATTCAACATGACAACCCTTTGCATTCTTCTAAATAAGCTTACCTAAGGTTGAACTACATCAGGTAAAATAATATACTATACAGCCCTTGTATACCTCAAAGAACAGTTCTGATACTCTTGAAAATTTTCATTCTAACATTATTCCCAAATAATACTGTACTACCATAATGTATTTTGCTTGAGATTGTGTACCAAATTCATGACCCCTAAAACAACAAGACACTCAAAATATTACTAATTCATATTAACATTCACTTCATTTAATAAAATATACAGTATATAAAACACCTATAAATCATATTTAAAAATACCCACTAACCTTTGAACGGAGTCTATGTAATATGTGGCAAAAAGTTGCCTGATGGTTGTTCCACCGTAACTTCAACAATCCTTCGGGCATACTCATCATGGTACCCTGTAACTGTAAAACAAAACAAGAAGTAAAACTAGTGAATATATCAGAGTAGAAGAGGCCTAATGGAATTCACTTTGAGATTAATAAAGTGCAACTTATACAAATGTATTACATTTCTTAAACCATTCTTTTTCTTCAAATCAAACGAAAAAGCAAATATTTCTTTTGCCAACTTCTTCATCCCCACCACAATCCTTAAGCTAAGGGTCAGTTGTCTTGATGGATGTTCTCCAACTATTTCTATTGGAAGTATCTTCCTCTGTTTCTTTTATCAACATCATTTCCCTATGAATCCCAGTGACGAGATTATAATCATCCAATTTTATAATATAAAAACATTATTATAGAACATCCCAGTTCACATACTGTAACCTTTCCCCTACTATCCAGTAAATTAAGAGCCACGAGGGAGATGACTGGCAGAAAATCTAGTACTGTACATGTAATGACCAATTCTAAACCTTAGCCGACTATAGTCTTCTCCAAACCTTTGCAAAGCCTACCCATACATACACATTAAATACATAAGCCCACAGAATCTATTGAAGCAAGGAAAATATAACAATGTAATGTGAAAACAGTCCAGTAACACATTCTTACTTGAAAGAACCCCTAGCTAATCTTCACTTTCACTATCATACAAAATGCACCCATTTTCTATAATAATAACACTGGATAAGATAATAAAACCCATTAACAAAAAAGTAAACCCAATAAAAACAGCAAACCCTGACATGACAGCAATAGAGCAAGAACATCTGAAGTCTTTCCCCATTAAACAAACTACAGCATAGACAGTTACTGCTAACATTAACATGCATAACAATTAGTACAGTATAAATTTAGTATGGTACATATCAAGCATTAGATAATTCAAAATAAATAACCTAACTGTAAAAATGAGAGGCTCACTCAATACATTTGAAATGTGTACTATACCTATGATTAACCCTTAGTCTAGTCTACCCTATGCTGCGTAATGATGAATGACTTCTGAGAGCGAGGCCCACTTTCAACAAAGCACCATCACTGCTAGGGAACCACTACTGACCACTGACACCAAAGCACCTTCACTACTGGGTAACAGTGATCAACTGAGCACAAGGCATAAGCATGAGGCATTCTCTCTTGTTTAAATAATGTCATAATTCCATCATAAGTTTGATTTGATTAAATTTATAATGTTCATCATTACATACTACTTGCCATTTTTTAAAAATTATGGTTTCCAGTTACGTTAACATAGTTACTGACTAAGAAGGTTACATAGGATCTGTCCAGAATAACTATATCTTTACTTGCTTTATTGGCATCACGATTTCGATCTATGCCTCCATGGGCAGGGATCCAACATGTTTCACCATTTACACCAGTCACACAATTTGGGGAATTAAAATTCTACTTGGAAATGTAATGATCTGTTCCACTCATATATGCCTCTCCTCCACTGAGTAGTACTACTCCTGTCTGAATTGAACCATCAGGATTAAGATATGTGATATATACCTCTAGACATTAAGGAAATTAATCCTAATTGAGAGAAAGCCAGTTATAACCCAGGGTGCAATGTCAAGTTTAGAGAATTTCTACATTTTACTTTTAGTGATATGTAGCGCCTGATGTCCGGTTAGGATAGGAGGTCCAGAGGGGTATCAAGAGTTATCCCCCCCCCCTCTCTTTCAGCCAGGTATGGCCTCAGAGCCAGAGGTCTGATTAGGATTTTTAAAATTAGGATGCATTCCTTTATAGAACTCTTGACTCGAGGTCAGGTTGGGTGCAGGTAGTGTCTGAGAGAAAAGCTCCATGCCAAGCAAGGACTAACTACCTTATATTAGACTGGCTTAAGTAGGGATAGGTAAGATTTGGATGCATTTCAAGCATCCCAGAACATGGTCTCAAAACACCTCTGTCCTTAACGACTTTTGTCATGGATAAGAACTGAAGACATGCATCAGGTATTTTTCTGACTGGTAATCTTACAGTTTGTTCATTTTAAACCATTCCCGTCATTGCAACCCACTAAACATAAGAATGGTTTCTGATATGTCTCCAATAATTGTTTTGCAGCCTACCCCCTAATTGTTAGGCTACCAAGCCTAGAGCCGAGAGGAGGATGGGGTTGTTGGGGATACAGTGTATTATCCCAACTAGCCTATAACGGCCAGAAATGCAAAAACATGAGATATGGAGTCAGTAAATTGCACAAGTCATGTACTTTGAGATTTAAAAGTATCATGGTAATAAGCTACCCTGTTCTGGAGACTAAAGTACCCTATGACTGGTATAAAAAAAACTGCCACTACTTAAATATCAGTCTTCTAATTTCATGTAACATTTTGCATTCTAGGTAATCTCTGATTAGGTCCTACTCTGTTATGCCACGACATTCTGGCCTACGGTACCGTAAGTCAACAACCTTAGTTAGCTGACGTCCGAACGTCATTCCCTAAATAAACATCCAGCATTCTCGTAAAACAACCTTTCAGGTCAACCAAAGACACCCATTATGCACGTCCACCCCATACTATAATGCACAGAGTAGTACACTACAGCATATGGATGAAAGGTAAGACTACTTGGAAAGTGCAATATACAATGCTCGAGGCATTATTGGTCAGCACTACCGCCTCTGTCTTCCATCACACCATAACAAAGGGATTTGTCCTGCTGTTCCTTATCAAACTGGGAGGAATAAAACATATCTTACTTGCACGAATAGAGAGCGTAGTCATGTGATGCTTTTTCATTCAAGTTAACACTATTATTACACGGTACAAGCTTAAAATATATTCGTGTTTCTTATCGTGTAAAGTTTCTCGTCCGCCATTACTGAGATTCTGACGCTGATCATCAACACTGTCTCCGATTTCTTTAACGTCAGATTGAATCGTGATCTATATGTTCCCTATAAGCTATAAAAGACATTATATATAACTTATACAATTTTTATCTTATAATAAATTGTATTATATTTTAAATAATAGGAGCCTCTTTATTTTCTGGGTTGAGTTTTTAACATTTATGAAGGCGAAGTCAGGGTCACAAAAGTCGAGGCGATAAGACTGAGGTTTCTAGCTTGGTTCATATCCGCCGCCTGCGATGAAACCGCGTGACATAATGGGAAAACCGCGCAGCCTGGTTTTCTTTACTCGTGCTCAACTAAGAATAAAAGAATGCCAGTGCGTGTCACTCTTAGAATGCAACGCTCTGCGTTCGGGCAAACGTTTTCCATCAAGCGCAAACATTCTTAAAATAAACGTTTCCTGCTTACAGAGAATGTCACCGGACATTTTTTTGTCATTTAATGACGTACGTGTGGAATGTCATAGACGTAATATGACTGCGCCTCAGGAGAGTATCACCAGTTTCTCACCTTGATGACATCCTGAAAGCTTGATTGAAAGTAAACGGAATTTTTAAGCGTCAAAATAAAACCGAGTTAGAACGACATTCTTCAGAATTCTGGGCTATATGGCAAATATATCAAAGCAGAATTTAGGAGTGGCAATCTGTTTTTACAAAACTTTTTTATTGAGCCAGCTGCCTTCTGTGACAAAGGATGTTCTGATTCATTTCCCCGGCGCTAATTCTCCCTTAAGACAGTCAAGATTGTTTAATCAACACGATATGGAGTGGCTGATAATTGAAATTATACACATTTAAATCGTATTCAAGCGCTTCGGAATAGTTCAAAGAATACTTATTATTATTATTATTATTATTATTATTATTATTATTATTATTATTATTATTATTATTAGTTTCAATTTCCATTATTTTCTTAGCACACATATATATGATATATATACATACACACACACACACACACACACACATATATATATATATATATATATATATATATATATATATATATATATATATATATATATATATATATATATATATATATAAACTTTATCACATACACAATTGTTCTGTGCATTAGTAGAATTACTAAAAGGACCTCATTTAAACTGGATGGTATCTAATGGAGTTTTTATTCAAAACGTTACTCCATTAGATACCATCCAGTTTGAATACCATCCAGTTTGAATATAGGTCCTTTAGTAATATATATATATATATATATATATATATAGGGATGCGAGGTGGCAATCAACAGCTCAGGAATAACCAAAAGGAACTTGAAGAAGATATCTCAGGCATTTGAATGGAAACGTTAGTAATAAAGTCATGCAAATACCTGAGATGTCTTCCTAAAGTCCCTTTCTGTTATATATATATATATATATATATATATATATATATATATATATATATATATATATATATATATATATATATATATATATATATATATATAGCCTATACGTGTGTGTGTGCTTAGAAGGACTAGATAATTGAAAATTATAATTTGAACCAGGTCGTAATTTATAAAACGTTATTCCTCCTTAAATTGCGTAGAGGCTTTGAATGAAAAAGGTAGTAATGTTCTCACCAGTGTTATAAGAGGTTGTTGACATTCTAAACCTATAGGAAAATAAAATAAAACTTGGTTTTTGTTGATGCAGGAGATAACTAACTTAAGAAACCTTAGTAATAAGGGGTCGTTCAAAAATTGCGTAACGCCTTTGGGGGGGATGTATTGTAATGTGTTATGAGGTCACAGTGGGGGAGGGGGTTGCTGTCATAAGATACATAACATTTGTTTCTTTTGAAAAGATGTAAATGTACTGTAGAAGGACAAAAGAGAAATAGTAAAGATTCTCAACAGACTTTTATTATGTTTTAGTAATATTGAGAATATGGTTTTTAATTTTTTTCACATAATTATATGTTTAAAAAAATCATAAACTCAACCCCTGTTTGTACTTCAACATTTTCTATTGTATGTATTACATGACAGAATAATATCACAAACTCGGCCCTTTCTGAGCTCTGACATTCTCTAGGCCTACTTTATGCATATATATATGACTTAGAAAAATATCACAAATTAGATTAATCCTCTTCTAAGCATGGCACAAGAAAACATTTTCATTTTAAATTTATCTGTGATTCTTTCATATTATAACTTAAAATATCAAGAAAAACCTAAAGGTAATAATTTCCAGGTATTAGGCTAGACTTTAAAATATTATTGCATTAAAAAAGGGAAACATACTAATTCGGGGTGGGGTTTACTAGTTGATGTTATGTAATTTTCTAGGGGGGGGGGCGGTCCGGACATGTTTTATGAGGTGTGGCAAGGGGGAGGTGGCCAAAAATGACGAAAAAATGTGTTACGTAATTTTTGAAAGGCCCCTAATAGGCTGAAGAAACCTGTGCTACTGCATAGTAGTGTCAATCAGAGCTCAAATCATTTACGGTGTAGCGGTTACTGGACATCATCTAAGAAATATTGTCTTCGTTAAAACATATCTTGATGATGGTTCTTTAAAAAATTTGGTCACTGATTGACTGGACTATCGAAACTGCATCATAATCAAGATATAACTTGGGGCCCTTCAAAATATACTAATAGACCGGCAAGAGTATTAAATGGTGCTGCACCTCAGGACAGCATTATCTGTGTTGTTTGAATTATAATTGGCTGGCTACCAAACTTAGTATATTGTTTAAAATGACCCATCAAGCTATCAAGGTTGGATGTCCAAAATATTTGAAAGACTTTCCTTGCATAATGCAGCCAACGAATGAAATCAAAACAAGACTAACTATATACAGAAGGGTTCAAGTTATCTGAGCCTTCAAATTTGCAGCCCCAAGATCGTACTATTAATCTCCTGGGTGACATCAGAAGTACTGAAAATCTCAAGTCTTTCAATATGGAAAGCCATATGAATCTTTGAATGTGTCTGCCTAATTGTGTGCAGGATAATGAATTTATGGGCCCCACTAAGTGCTTTCAGTGAAGTGGGACCGTTAAACAGAAGGCAAACGTTTGAAAGAAGAATGTCTCATACACCTAAGTTACACCACTGTATGACAGCACAGTCATAGTTTTCTAATGATCCTTCAGTTGAGTCGCAGCCAGAATTATAAACTAAGCACCTGGGATGGAAGTTTACCCTCCGCAGTTAGGGCCACTTAGCTATGCTGAGGGGTACCAGAGCATTTGAATTCGTTTCCAGGTTGGAATTCAACATTCCGCATATTTCATTTTTCTTTGGCTCAAATGATGCAGATTTTCCGTTATCGTATAAATTTTCTGGCCTTGTGCAGAGGATTTTAAGGGTGGCATAGCTAGGCTTGTGGTGCTTATTCGGAGCTAAAAGCGGGAGTTGTGGTGGGATCATCAACCTCCCGATCAGGTGTAAACCCAAGAGACAGACTACTAATTTGGCTACTCATATTGACATCCCAAGGGCAAACTATTCCTTCATAACTGTTCATGTATTTCAGCTGTTGATTAGTTCTGGGGGTAGGTCTCTTGGCATTCTATACTATTTGCCATGAAGAGAGTAGAGATGTTTGTGTTCTAGCAATGCTCGCAACCCATTAGGTAGTTTGTCTCCATTTGTGCCATACTAATTATGTAGGTGTCATCTCACTCTGGTACTGCGGCGAATAATTCTTCACGAATAATTAGCTAGTTGTATTCTAATCACTAAAATTGGCTGAACAAGTCGACGTCAACTTTGGGACCTCAGTTTCCTTTGAATAACAGTTTCTATGGCAGCGTTCACGGTAGCAGTGATTTCAGAAAGCCAAACTTTACATGATACGAGATATGAATTTATTTCAAGTTTTTGCTGTGTAATGTTAGTGTTAATTTTGGAAATAAACAACATAACGTATACTATGCACGTGGAGTAAGAAGAAATCGGGGAGTTAGCTCTTACTCGTGTCGTTATCAGAGAAATGGGCTATTACAATCAATGTTTACCTTTTTTTTTTTCTTCCGTTATACATCATTCCTAAGGACAGTTCTTAAACTTAACATTTTAACCTGGGTTCCTTGGTATTGTCACAACACAGAATGCTCCTCAAGAGACTGATAAAGGATATATAGCCCAGGGAAAAGCTCTTCGTCTATTTTTATCAAAAGCAGAAAACTCTAAATAAACAAATATAATGCAGCTTATAACCTCTTGTCCCACTTTTTTAGCCTTTAATTTATCTTTTCCTCTACAGCTACCATTCTCATTGCTCACACTTTCTGTCTGTCGCAAGGGAAATTTCTGTCTGTCAGTAAAACTTTGTTTCTTGAACTGTATCCTTCCGTAAGTTACGTGGATTTATCGTTTTTACCCATTTTCTGACACAGGAGTCTTCGCCTGTTAATTAGATCGGTATCATTGTCCATCGGACAGCTAGTAAGCCATTTTCATTTTCCTCTGCTCTTTCGTTTCTCAGATAATGCAATTCATTATTCACATTTTAAACACATTCCTCCTATGTTCCCTGACCCAAAAGTACAAAATCTCTCAGTTAGATAAGTGGAAACTTTTATCAAAGCAATTACTCATCAGATAGTGAGAAAGTACAGAAGAGGGCGGAACTAAATAAAATGCTTACCGCATGGAAGTTTCAATCATAGGCTACTTGATGGGTGGTTTTATCTTATGAATTATGAAATTATTCTAAAAAAATTATTTACTAAGCTAAGGGATCAAAATGAAATGGAAATTAAATGGATGTCTCGAAGATAGAATGGAGCCTTATGTCTATAACCTTTGACCCTTTGTCATTTCAATGGAAAGCAAGGTCCTGTATCCATCACTGATGCCTCTACTATCGCGTGTGTGCTTACGAGGGTGCGTCCATACTATATAAAACATTTCATGAACACATGCGGGCAACATATCACACATTTATCACAGACAGGACAAAACACGTCAACGACCATAGCAGGAGACCGAACCTTTGGCAAATGCTGGATAACCTTAAGAAGTAATATAGAACTAATTACCTGACATTCAGCCTGTTGGTGATGTTTGCGCAATAAGTTGCCAACGTGTGCATATGACATATTTTACTGCAGCTGTGGATCGACCCGAACAATCATCCAGTCTCGGAACAACGAAAGAGATTTGTGTCGACTGTGGGGAGGAAGAGTGCACGATTGTATCGGCTGTGGAAGAGCACAGGTTACAGCAAATAAAAAGTGAGAACGGGCATGGAGGCCAATGCACCACAAACAATGGAAAGGATCAGAAACTGTGAGGCAAAGCAAAAGCTAATGATCAACTCCAGTCCATAGATATCCAGCTATATAAACTACTGAAAAGGAAAACATTGTAGAGGAAATAATCAAATGCTACTGGAACTGAAATAAGAATGTCCTGACGAAGCGTGAAGGTTCAAAGTGATGACTCCATTGCAATACGTATTAGCAAAACGCAGAATCTGAGGTAACAAGGTATCTTAGCATGTTTGGATGTATCTCATAGTCTTTCCTTGCGTCTATCGTTGCTTTTTATTGAGTAATATTTTTTGTAGTTTTTTATATCAAAGCTAGATTCTTCTTTCTTAATGATCTCATTCTTTGAATTCCTGTGTCTCTTTGGACGTAAGCAATGATTTTTCTGTCCAGTAATTAGTCGACGGTTGCGGGTCGCAGCTGGTGCTAAAGGGAAAACAAGCAAAAAATGCTCCGAAGTTTCTTCTGTGCAATCAGATTTTCTGTACAGCGTATAATGCCGTGTGAAACTCTCAGCCACGGCCCATGAAACTCTCAGTCGCGGCTTTTCTAGTGGTGCCAAGTACTTGTGGTCTTTTAATTGACTAGGGTGCTTTTATCTCAATGTTTGTTTCCATTTATTAGTCCCTTTTAAATATTTCTGTCCTCCATTATCATGCCATGCTATCCTTGTCTTGTTTGCAGACATTCTGTTAATAATTCCCCTAAAATGTTTTCATAATTTTTGCTATTCGCATTTTTGCAACCTTCACTGTTGTCAGTTAATGACTACATTTCTTCTTCATTTTTGTTTTTCCTTTAACTTAACATTCTTTGTTTTTGTGTTTCGACTGTCTTTTATTTCTTGGACTTTCTGCATTGCATAGTCCCACTTTGCATCTCTTATTCTTTCTTTCTCGGTTATATCTCATTGATCTAGGTTGAGACCACATTGCCATTTTCTCTTTCTCTCTAAGCACCGGTTTTCTGTTGAATATTTTTCTCTCTTGTATTTCTTTTCAGATTTTACACTTCATCCATTCTGATCTATTGTCTATTTAGTCTTCATACACTGTTCAACTTCTGCAACTTTCTTGCAACTTTTCTTTTGTTGTTGTCTCTATTTTTTTATATGCTGTAGGCTTTCCTAATTGCTATATAACATGAGTGCTCTTTCCTTTTTTTTTTTTTTGCAGTTTTCTACCTTCGTATTTACGGTTTCGTCCACCTGGATTAGAATATGGGCCGACAGTAATTCTTTCTTTTTCTTCGTCCAGATCAAATTTATACAGTGATCAAACATTTCCTCATTTACTAGGTCTAAAGGTCCTTTGTATAACGAAGAAATGTTTTACTGTAATGTCAAGCTCATCATGAAATAAGAAATAAATCAAATACTGTTTTTCTTTATTATGCAGACAAAAAAATACTATCTAACATTCAAGTAATCAGTCACTCATTTTCTGTGGCACCCACGGGGATGCATAGGGCCTCGATGAACCCACGCCACCGCATTCTGTCCTGGGCTAACTCCTCAAGATCTCCCAGTTCCTCATCGGACGGGTTGGTATCGTTCTCGGCTAGCACTCTGCTAGCCGATTCTCCGATTGGCCAATGAAGAATTAGAGAAATTTATTTCTGGTGATAGAAATGAATTTCTCGTTATAATGTGGTTCGGATTCCACAATAAGCTGTAGGTCCCGTTGCTGGGCAACCAATTGGTTCTTAGCCACGTAAAATAAGTCTAATCCTTCGGGCCAGCCCTAGGAGAGCTGTTAATCAGCTCAGTGGTCTGGTTAAACTAAGGTATACTTAAATTTTCTCCCCTCATCATTGTCCTCAACCACGTCTCCTTTGGTCTACCTCTACCTCTTCTACCAAGGGCAACCCACCCTGGTGTATCTCGTACTACAGTATCCCCTGTCTTCTGTACACATGGCCTAGCCACTTCCAGCAAGAGAATCTAACATGCTCATCAACCGGTTTCACCCTCGTTACTTCTCTAATTCTGCAATTTTATATCCTAACATTCCTAACATTCTTCTGAGTGCCTCATTTTCAAATGCTAACAATTTATTATCCGAAGTCACTGTACTGTGCCATGACTCATGCCCATAAATCAAAATACTCCTAACTATTACCTTATAAATTTGGATTTTTGTATGCATAGAAACTCTGCTATTATTCCAAATATTTTTAAGCATTCCTATTGCCTGATGAGCCTTTTTCAATCTTTCCACAAACTCTGTGCTCAGAGAACCATCCTTATCTAAATAAATACCTAAATATTTAAATTTAACCACTTGGTTTACAGCCATGCCTTCAGTTAGACAATCATGTACAATATTCATATTCATGATTTCAGTTTCTCCACTATCTATAACTAAACCAGCCTTTCGACCTGCATCCAACATTCCAACACTCTGCATCTTTTCTGGTCCCTTGCAGATCAAAACTATATCATCAGCATAGTCTAAGTCAAGAAGTTTCCCATTTTCTCCCCAGAGTATACCTGCATCCAACCAATACAAACAATAGAGGAGATAGAATGCCACCCTGAATCACACCAGACTTAACTTCAAATGATCACTCAAACACCCATCAACCATCACTTTACAAGATGTGCCCTCATGCAAGTTATAACCGTCACAAACTTTTCGGGTATTCCATAATGCCTCATGATTTTTCCCGCAGTCCGTCTCGAAATACTATCAAAGGCCTTTTCAGAATCAACAAAACAAAGACTTAACGGAGTTTTCATTTCATTAGCTTGCTGCATTAAATGCCCAACTATGAAGATCTGATCACTGCAACCCCGCCCCCTTCTAAAACCCTCATCCCTCAGAGTACCATCAACCACTGGCTCCAACCTATTCAACAATACTCTACTGAAAATTTTCAAGGCTACAGGTGACAAAGTGATTCCCCTCCAATTACCACAACTACTCTGATCTCCTTTCTTTGGAACTTTTATGATCACACCATTCTTCCAACCTGATGGTATTATCCCTATCACCCATATCTCATTGAATTATATCTTCACTTTAAACATTTCCGGGAATAAACCATCCTCCCCTGGTGTCTTATAATTCTTTAATTGTTTTATTGCTTTAACTACTTCTAACCTGATCTCATCTTTAATATCTAAATCTTCCTGAGCAGGCGGTACATCCTCTTCTGGAAGAACTAGTCTATTAAGGACTGTCTCAAAATTCTCTTTTACACCTATTTCTGATTTCAAAATTTTTAGTCAATACATTACTTTCCATATCACCGTCTGGTATATCCTTACGCTTACCAGCACTGCCACTCAGCTCTCCAATTGCTTTATATTCTATCCTCTGGTTCGGACCATTATTTTTATTCATTAATTTTTCAGTTTCCGCACCCTTTTCATCAACAGATCTTTTTTATCTCTCTTAGTGAGTGTTTTAACTTCTGAATCCAAATTCACGTACTTAGTTCTTGCTAATTCAAAATCCTCATCATTAATTTTGCCTCACCTCTCTTTTTTATCATATCCCATATTTTCTCAAACATCCACATCTTTTTCCTCAATCTGAGTCTCCTTCTGATCGTACAACCAGCAGCCTCATGCAAAGCTTTACTCACATCCCTCGACATCTCATCTACACTTCTCCCTCCTCCTCCAGTGTTTCCAACACCAAAAACCTGTTCCTGCATTCTATTCTAAATTCCTCCTTTTCCTCTCCTCCCCTGCTAAACATATCAATATCGTATCTATCAAAAACAGGGTTTTCTTTCTTCTGACTTTTTAGCGTAAGTCTTATTTTTGCAACGCTGAGTTTATGATCACTACCAATATCTGCTCCCCGATTAATACGAACATCTAGCAAAGAGCTTCTATGCTTTTTACTAACAGTAATATGATCAATCTAATTTTTATAGTTTCCACACGGTGACATCCATGTCGTCTTGTGTACGAGTATATTGTTATGTTGAAAACGTGTGCCCCCAGTGACTAAGTCATTTGCTAGACAGACACTCCCAAACCTTATTCCATTTTCATTCATCCTACCACTGACCACCATCTTACCCATACAAGCCTCAAATCCCTCATTCGATCAGCTCATTATTGCATTGAGGTCTTCTATACAAAGCAAAACATCACGTCTAGCAACTCTCCCTATTCCATCCTGCACCTTTCCATAAATGTCATTAGGTGCATCATTAGTGGGTGCATAACACACGGACTGATGTTACCATGATTTGACTTGAACGGTGTGTACAACAATCACTCGTCTATATGATTCCATTCACACTGAGCCTTCTCTGCCTTGCATTCCAACAGCAATCCTACTGCCTGATAATGCATTCCATCCCGTCGGCTAGACGTCAACAAACAAATTATTCTCCAAATCCAGTTTATCGATTCCAATTAATCTTGTCTCTGTTACAGCACAAATGTGTAATTTATAACTTTGAAAAACTGTCACTAGCTCTTCAATTTTGTTATCCTGATTTATCGTTCTCACATTCCAATTGCCAGTTTTGATAGCTCTTTTAGCATGAATAAAAGAATTAAGAGTAGGTGAGATTCTTAGCACCCCTTGCCCATTTAAGGGCTGCACGGGACTGGGGGCTATCCCTCTTCTGTCAGAGTCTATCAAGGTTTCTTTGGCTAACTACATGAACACTTACACTTCGCCACAGTGTTGCAGTCGCAGTTGCAGCTAACTTGCATGCATGCCCACACCCGAAAGATTCAGCTAAGCTGAGGCCAGTCGCATGCCGATTGCCGGCGTGCTTCCCAGCCATTTCACTCTCAAGTTTATCTGCTTGAGAAGCAAACACTGGCCCCTGCTCCCAGGGGCATTGAAAATATAATTTTTCTATGTTTTTAATGCATGCTTTGAACGTTTCTGACTTTCGTTTCGCTAGCAAATATAGTGCATGATATCAGTTTGAAAACATTCCATAAATTTACTTTAATGTGAATGAAAACTATGGATAGGATTAATGTCCTTGAATTTCACTCGTTTGGTGGTTTTTCCCACTCAAAAACCCCACTTTCCCGCTGTGATCCCTCAAATTGTGGAATATAAAGGTGGGGTCCTTTCTTTCTAAAAGTACTTATTTGATAACGAAACGAATATCAGAAACGTTCAACATAGGAAAATTAAAATTTCAAGTCCAGCATGCAATAACGCTTTAAAGTAAAGTAATATCCATTATTCTGTTTGATAAACTTGCGAAAGACACCAAGTAAAATTAAAATCCTTGAGAAAGTTCTGGTGGTATGGAGAGTAAAAATTGAACCAAACCCATCACAAGATAATTTGGTAGAGCCGTTACATAGGCAAACCACACTAATATATAATTTTTACTAAGGTTCTTTACATCGCGATTCGCTTGTCGAGTCCCTCGAATCTTGTAGGTACACTGCTGCATAATACGGTACACAAGGTACTAAGCTAGAGTCTTCAGTTCACTAGTCCATGTCGATGTGCCTGACAGAAACTGTGGCCATACGAGAAGTAGCCGAAGTTGCAAGCCTTGCATAGCCCAGGCTGTATTTTGCAGTCAGTCAGCCTACAGAGATTCCCAGAAGTGAATCATGGATTACGTGGAAGGGCAGTTTAGCGATGCAGATGAAGATTCGTAAGTATAGGTCATGGCTAGGGGGAATAGGTCCTAGGAACTTGACGGAAGTTTTTCCGGTAAAACTGCAGGGGAACTCATCGCAAACAAGGCTGTTACCATGGAAATTGATTTTTCCTATAGGCTACTTTTAGTGTTGCTGATGGAGGTGGTGGTGTTTATTGTTGGTCAGTTATTAACCTCATGTGTACCAACATGGTTGGCGACCCTTTGGAAACGCGGGTTTTTTTTTGTGGGGAGGCGGGGGAATCGTTGGGAGAAAGACCGGACTGTCATCATGTTGTTAAGCTATGGAATGGTTCCATGCATGCTCAAGTCATTAGGGAGCCAAATGTTCAAGAAGGGATTGGAAAAGGAAACCTGTAATTAATCTTACCTAACCTACCTAACCTAGCAGGCTGTGCTACTTAGCTGGGAGACTCCTAGTTCCTTGCTGGGTGAGCGGCTTCCGTTCTCAACTACCACTCTGTTGGTCGTAAGTTCGAATCTCCGACCGGCCAGTGAGGAACAAGAGGAATTTGTTTCTGGTGATAGAAATTCATTTCTCGCTATAATGTGGTTCGGATTCCACAATAAGCTGTAGGTCCCGTTGCTAGGGAACCAATTGGTTCTTAGCCACGTAAAAATAAATCTAATCCTTTGGGCCAGCCCTAGGAGAGCTGTTAATCAGCTCAGTGGTCTGGTTAAACTAAGATATACTTAACTTTTGGGAGACTCCTGCTGAAGGAAATTCCACTTTTTACCAAAAGCTCCCCTGTAACACTGCACATGTGCGATAGCATTCCAGGATGGCCAGCCTACAAAATCATATCAGTTCTGATGTTAATTACAAGTTAATTAAAGTTGACTGACAAAAAATCACTGTAAATTGTTAATAAGAAAACAAAATACTATTGCCTAGGAAAAGTAAATTTCCAAGGTAATACGTGATATGGAGCAACCCTGTAGTTCTACCGTTTTTACCTAGTTTAACGTGAGGCCATTATTTGGTAGGCTGGGTAATTTTCAGAATGACAGGAGCAGGCTGTAAGCTTGAAGGAATAATAAATTATGGAGATGCCCTGACTCAGAGTCCTTACCTGAACCCTGGAAGCCAGGTCAGTCAACGGTCACTACCCCGTTGACTGGTAAAAAGAGCCTTGGAACCAAAGATACCTACCATGCTAGTGTTGCTTGTTAATCATTAACTGTCTCTTTTATACATTTCTTTTCATTCTTTTAACTGTCAGGTCAAATTTTTGAACATTTTCAGAGACAGTTACATTATTTATTTTCAGTTTCAAGAACAATAACATAAAAAAGCCCATATATGAATCGACTACTTATTACTCCAGAAGATGGTTTAAATAGGATTTGTTTTAGGCAAAAATCAGTAACATGTGTTCCATGTTATTCCATAGAGGGCTATAAAGTTTAACGGCTACGTAGTCCAGGTGTTTTCATATACAGTACAAACAACCAAGGTCAGTAGTAGCAAAAAACATACACTTTATCTTGCTTTATTAAAACTGTGTTATAATTACTTACAGAGATCAAGATAAATATTTTTACAAATATATTTATTTTTTTCCTTTCCCACTCTGTCTGCTGTTTGATAGCTATTTTGTCCATTATTAAAGAGCATATAACACTTTTACCCAATTTCGCTGCAACTTCAGCTTTCGTTTTCAAAGCTGAAAATGAATAATTAGTAAACCCTGGTTTCCCCTCCACCTGCTGATAGCATTTTGCAATTGTTCCGGGATGTGGCAAACAAGTGTCGAAAACCTTCCTTAAGTAACAATTTGCGTTTGGAGAATAAAAGTGCAGTGTTAGAACAAAACTTCGCAGTGCTAGTGAATATTCGTTTTGTAGCGGATGTTCATTATATATGTTTTGCAGTTTGTCTTTTCAAAAGGTCTGCAACACCTGCAGCACAGTTCTCTAGAACAACCAAACTTTCATCACTTATGATTTCTGCTATAGCTCACATATAATGTTATTCAAATCACTGTTTTTCTTTATAAGACAACGTTTGGTCTGTTGCAATAGTTTCACTTTCTTTCTTGAAACACTCACCTTTTCAGTATCTATGATTTTCCTCTTTAGATTCGTAACTTCACCTAGCGAATTTTGTGATGGGCATTCAGACGTGGAAACATCAGCTTCTTGGCGTTGTTTTGGCGGATTCATTTTTTCTATAGTGTTTGGCTGCAAATATTCAGGAAAAGCTCCAAATACATTTGGTATAAGTTCACTGTGCAAACGAACTTTCAATGCTGTCCAATAAAAGTTGTCTTCTCTAAAGTGCTTAGTGCATAAACATGAGTGCTTCATTGGAGTAAAGTTTTCACGTCTTAAAGCATGAACCCACTATTTCTCATGGCCTCATCTTTCGGGGACTGTAAGAGAAAGAGGAAAAAAAATTAGAAACGTTTCATTGTCTGAAATATTGTTATTTCCATCATAATTTTATCTTCACTTTTTTTTTTACAGAATAGAAGAAGACATTAAAATAAGGAACATAATCTTTATACTTTCATGAATAAGAAATCAACGTTCTTGAGACAATTGCAAATCATTGCTACTCACTGATGAAATGTAATAGATAGATTTGAAGTCTTGCTGAATTTTTGCATACATCCATAAGCAGCAAAGGAAGGGGCCATCAATAATGAAAAGCAAAATAATTGTTGACTTCTCTAAGTAAATGTCTGATTAGAACTGACTCCAAATTCCAATACAGTGGCGAAGATTAACCTGGGATCGAGAACTGTCATTTTGACTGGTAAGTGTGGGTCTTTTGACTTCACTTAATCTGGGTCTGGGCATCCCCATAAGTTATTATTCCTCCAAGGCTGTAACACTGCCTCCGAGCTAGTCCGTGTTTCGATTTTCATCATTAGGCTACTTGGGGGAGTCCAGGGGGGTGAACCCCCTCTGGTCAGGTCAGGGCATGGTGCCCTAGGCTAAGTCAGGTTGGGAAGGTAAGGCCTGGTTAGATCAGGAAATGGCATTCTGGTAAAGTTTAGGTTTTTTTTGCCGGTGAAACCTATGTCCGTTGTTCTCATCTGGCTCCAGAGGTGCCGTGACTGACTTGTGGAGGGAAACGGGCCCAGGGAGGGTGAAGCCCTTCTGGCCAGGTAAGGGCACAGCATCCTAGGTAAGGTTAGGTAACGGTAGGTCTGGTTAGGTCATATTATTCTGAAATGCCTATTACAGTTAAGTGGTTGTCTAGCCCAGCCCACGTGACCCATCTGTCTACACTGGCTTTACATTTTGGACTTAAAAATATATTCCTAATTTTTAATGTCTGCTGTGAACATTTCTGACATTTGTTTCATTAGCAAATGGGTATTATATTACTTCAAACTGTTATTTGATACTGCAGTTTTTTTTTTACTGTGATTTTACATTAGTTTCCTTAACATGATTAGTATGAAGCTCGTGCTCAAATCTATCATAAATTTACTGTTATCTTATTGAGATATTTACCATCATTTGTTTATGTTTTACCATTCATTCCATTAGGGCTGGTATTCAATATGGTGCTGTTGGGGGTGGTGCTGGCATTGAAGTAAAACTTTACCAGCAAAAGAGTTGAATACTTTTAGAGATAGTGATTCCACCCTTATATCCTATAGTTTAGGAGACTACAGTGATAAAGCAGGGTTTTTAGGTGGGTGAAAAAACAAAACAAGTGAATTACAAGGATCTTAATCCTATTGGTAGTTCTCATTCAGATTAAGGTAAGTTTTTGGAATGTTTCAAACTAATATCATACACTAGGTAAGGACCTGGTACCTGGGGTTAGATTAGGTTAGGTGTGGTTGGTTAGGTAGTTTGTTAAGGAAACAAACATCAGAAACTTTCAAAGCACTCATTAAAACATAGGAAAATGATATTGTCAAGTCCAAATTGCAATAATGCGTTGAAATAAAAATTTTATTGGTCTAAGACTGAGAGAATATTGTCATGCTTCAAATAGCTGGTTCACACATAATGTAGATTCTTGGGCCTACGAGATGTTTGTTTGGCGGCCTCTGATTGGCTGGTACCGGGAGGTAGGCGGCTGCTCAATGTCTCATTTTTATGTCTGTAGCTCAGAAAACTAGCAATATGTATATATTTCTTTTTTTTACCTCAACATTTTGCACAAGATAGGGAAGTTTTGGTCATACCATAGGATTCGGTATCATTTTACAACTAAACCATGATTTCCTGAAATCGATAAGATAAAACACAAAGGAATTACACTAGTAAAAGTGAAGAGAGAAGCATTTAATTCTTTATACCTGTTTTTACTTAGTGGATTTTTCATTATTCATGTGTTGAATTTGGTCTGTTTGTCATGGTAAGCTCATCTACATGTATCATCAAACCATGTATGGTCATTTGTCTGGACCTTGATGACCTTTGTAGGGACATACAGTAATACTTTAATAAAATAGCCATCAGCATTCCATTCAACTTCCTCTTGGCATCAGGATCAGATGTAGCTTCTGAAGTATTAAATGTCTGACAAGCTTCAGTAATGTGGTCCCAATTGAGTCTAGGTTTCAGCCAGACTTTTTCCATCTCAGTGGCACAGTGATTTATAATGTAATTTTCATTTGAATAATTCCGTCTCCATGTGTTGAATTTGGCTTGTTTGTCATGGTAAGCTCATCTACATGTATCATCAAACCATGTCTGGTCATTTGTCCGAATCTTGATGACCTTTGTAGGGACAGAGAGTAGTACTTTAGTAAAATAGTCATCAGCATTTCATTCAACTTCCTCTTGGCATCTGGATCAGATATAGCTGCTGATGTAAATGGCACAGTGAATGGAAGCGCTTGTATACTTACAACCATGGACTTAACAGGAGCTGGAACACTTGTGAATATGAGGTCTAATATATTACCAGAAATATGCATTTGTTCCTCAAGTAGCTGGACAACATCAGAGAATGCACAGAACTTAAGCGCAGACTGACCATGTTGAGTGGAATTTTAGGTAAGCCACTTACTGTGCTTTTCATCACAGTCTCCACAGATAATGAATAGAGCAATTGCACCCTGTGACTGAGCCGTGCTAATCCTTCTTAAGAGGCAGTGATATGTAGAGTCATCAGTATAGTGAACCCCCCGTATTTGCGGGGGATGCGTCCCACACCCCCCTGCAAATAGCTAAAATCCGCAAATACTTAAAACCCCTCTAAAAACACTTAGAACTGCCCATTTTGATAGTTTAAACACAAAAACCCTGTAAAAATGCATATACCTGAGTATTTTAATAGTTTTATCACAAAAAGTGCATTTATTCATGAAAATTATATGAAAATACAGTAATTAGTGAGTATTTCTCTGAAAAATACAGCGAATGGGCAAATTTTCCGTGAATAATGGCTAGATATGTTCCAAAGAGAAACCCGCAAATGCGTGAGTCCGCGAATCATGAGAACGCGAATACGGGGGTTTACTGTATTTGGATTATGGTAAGGAGCAATTACATAAACGTAGAGCTTTAGAACAAAGACCATGTTCATTAGCATTAGGTCAGTCACCCCAAAATATGTAAAGCATGAAAAAATAGCAGGGAAAGTTGCAGTGATAGCCTGCATCGTAAATTAATTACTGTACTAGGTAGTTGCTTTTAATATCACATTTACCCCCATGAATGACATATTTAGCATAGGTAAATACAGGGATCCATCTTAATTTTCCCTTCTGTAACTCACCTAACCTAGGGTGCCAGGTCTTTAACTTGCTGTGGGAGGAAGATTATTGGACAAAACAGCCTAGCCTTACTCAACCTGTGGAGTCATCAGGTTCAGAGGACCGTATAGAGTGCATCCTTACCTTACCTTAAGTAACCTATCATATCAAAGAGCACCTTTAACCACAGGCTAAAAGAAAAATACTGATAATGATATCAACCTGACCTTGCACACTGGGTCCTAACTGGCAGGTGGATTACCTCTTACCCTCGTCTTAGCTGTGTGCACAGCATATTCCTTACATTAAGTTGGTAGGCACTGTAGTAACACGTCAACTTATAGGACTTATGTACTTTTCAGCTACATCATTCTGATAATTTTTTGCTGTTACCATTTTAGATGTGGTACATTGTTAGATTCATGTCTTATCTTGAATAAGTGCAAAATACAGATTAGTTTAGATTAAGAACTGTGTTTATGGGTGTTAGGTGTAAGATATCCAGAAAATATTTTAAGTGGACTTTGTTACTTGTCAGAAAGCTTGTTCTTTGCAGTAAGACAGACCCCAAAGCCTCTGTTAAGTTGAGGTGCTGGAAGGTGCACATTTCTGATAATATTTGACTTTGATACCAGCCCCACTCACATGAATGCCATGTTTAATACCAGCCCCATGGGCATGAACACTGAAACAAATAAAAGATGGCTCCTATCTCGGGACCAGTAAAATTGTGATAAATTTTAGTATGCTTTTTGTGTTGAACACATTTGGGAGATTTAAGAACAAGGCAAGAAAACTCCAATATTGAGAATTATTATTAAAATAAAAAGAAATACCCACATTTCCCCTTGTTGCATTCCTAATCCGGGTGCCATAGTAGACTTTTTCAGTAAGGCTTGTTGAGTTTAGAAAAGGCATAATGTATATCAGTAGAAGTGATTAGGCTACTTTAATAACAGATGGATAAAGAGCCAATTTACATATTTTTTAACATAAAATTCCTCAATTAAGATCTCTATCAACATTTCTCACACACAAAGCAGCCATTGTCAAACTGAAAAACTACAGCATTTTTAAAATGAGGAGGAGTCAGAAAATACAGTTACTTTAAAATACTTTAAGAAGTTTTAATTGGTAGGTAATAACTATGGAACAGAAACACAAAAAGTTTTCATGAGTGCTCATGAATAGGTTTTGTGCTACAAGTACGTATTATCCCCCAGTGTCCAAGAACTCGAAACAGAATGCCTTCACAACCATAGCAATGTACCTCACTGTACTTGGAAAATGAAGCAAACCTTCAAAAATGTATGTCATGTATTTACATGATTTGTACATGTGCTGTATATTCAAGCCTGCAGTCTAGCTTTGCTTTTGCTTGGTTTCATAGTTGGTTTGTATAGCCAAAGTATGGCTTACAGCAAAAACATGTTCATATTACAACCATACAAACTCAGTGTTATTTTAATCACTGGATACATGAAGCCCTCAAGTTTTAAATGAACTTTATGGGTTCAAGTGTAGCATTGGCTCCCCCTGTCAGAGTAGGGCAATTGAGTACGTAGAACATGTGGCCAAGATTTTCAGTTATACTGTAAAAAATTCCCCTTGGTTGTATGGGTATTTTATTATTAAGTCATTTACAGGACAGGCAGTCCCCGGTTATCGACGATCTGGTTTTATGGTGCTTGTCTAGCGATGACGACAACCGGATTTTCGACACTGACCTCCAGTTATCAGTGCCGACCCCCGATTATTGGCGCTGATCCCCACTTATCACCCGCGATGATCCCCTGTTATCGGCTCCGGTAACCGAGGATCAGCAATATTATCGCCGATTTTCGGTTATCGTCACACTGTTGGGGATGGAACCCCCACCGATAACCAGGGACTGCCTGTACTGAAATTGCTTTTGTTGATAGTTAAGAAATTTGTCATTATAAAGAAAATTTTACATAAAAACATGCTAACTAATGCCACAGTGTATAAAATAAAGCAGTTCTTAAGTACCTGTATTAAAAAATAAATTGCGTATACCCTGTCTTCTAGCCACACCTCCCTCCCCTGTCCATTGCTAGTGTTTCCAGATTAGGTGTTGCTTTTCAAAAAGTCAGTTTATGATAAAGAATTTGTAATACAGATTATATAACTGTTATAGATTTGTCTCAAAAGTAATTGCACATGTAACACTTCAGCATCACAAGAGACAACCATTTTATTTTTTCAACTTGCAGGGAGAGTTCATATTTGCCTTGTCGAAAGTTGCCGGTAACTTCTCTGCCAGACAATGAAGAAGATTGGGATGAAGATTATACTGCAAATAATGCAACTGTAGAACGGAAGAATCTGGCCAACGAAGATGATGAAATTGCGTATTCCGAAGACAGCGATGATTATGATTATGATGAATTTGTTGGCGAGGATTGCAAAGGTTCGTATTGTTATGAAATATTTTTATTGTTATAGTATTCTACCACAGTTTTGTTTTTGTTGTTATTACTTCTTCTTAATAGTTGTTTATACAGTTGACCCTTGTTAAGCTGGACCTCATTAGTCCGGATATCAGATAAGATGGACACCGAAGAGGTCAGCCAATTTAAAATACGTAATGTTTGACCATGATTTAAGATAGTTACTGCTCCTTCGCTTGTCGCCTACCGTTTTCCTTTTTATTTAGTAAATGAAAAACTTTCCATTTATATTTTTATTTTATATATATACTGCTCTGTATTTATACTGTACTGAACTGAAATGCTTGTAACTTGTAACCAATTTAACTTGCGTACGGTACGTACTGTCATTTAGAAACACTATTGTCTGGAACTGTAGGAAGTATCGTAGCCAATCACTGAGCATTAACAGTTTTAGTCGGGTAGCTACAATGCAATGCTTTGTATGTTTTTTTAGGAAAGAAAAGACATGACAAAGATAAACTTCACGAAGACAAAAGCTGACAAAGAGAGAGAGAGAGAGAGAGAGAGAGAGAGAGAGAGAGAGAGAGAGAGAGAGAGAGAGAGAGAGAGAGAGAGAGAGAGAGATTTCCCTCTATGCAGTGTAATTCTATCTGTGTTTACGTGGCAAATGGCAGAGAGAGAGAAAAAAAATTGCCAGTTCCCTCTATGCAGTGTAATTTTATCCTCGAGAGATTAAAGAGAAGAACTTTGTTTTGAAGGTATGTCAATGCAGCTTTAGTAAATATCTTCTGAAGCAAAAAATATATATATATTTTGTTGCTGAAGAATCTCTGAACCAACAATTTGTTCATGCAACTTACCTGTCAGATATATATATAGCTGTATTCTCCGAAGTCCGACAGAATTCCAAAACTTATGGCACACGAGTGGGCCAGGTGGTTAATACCCATTCCCGCCGCTGGGAGGCGGGGTATCAGGAACCATTCCCATTTTCTATTCAGATTTTCTCTGTCGCCGGTACTGTCAACAACTGTTTTCAGTACCTCCGTCTTTGGATTTAAAACTCGTTATTTTCCACTTAAGTATTCTATTTGACTTTTGGTTTTTGTCTTTGGATTGTGGATTGGCATACGCTTTTGTGGAATTTGCTTTTGATTGCTCTTTGGATGATGTCTGGATCTAGTTATGCTAGCTTCAGAGTATGTTGTGTGAATGATTTTAAGGTGAGGCTACCGAAAGTTTCGGTAGATCCTCACTTTATATGCATGGGGTGTAGGGGGCAGGTTTGCTTGATAAATGATTGCTTACTTTGCCTCCCACCCTGCTAATTTATTAGTTCAGGATTTCATTCTCGCACTAATAGTGCTCCTTTTTGCATCTGGAAGATGGCTAACAAAATATTATCTATTGCGAAGGTGCATAGATTGAGCGAGCGAGTCATGCGATAATAAAGAAGGAACAATAGTAACGCTGGGTCAGTCAAAGTGCACGTCGTGAAAACGGACTCGTAAGGCGGACGCTGAAGAAGGATATGTCCAATAAAGTTTTCGAACTATGTTGTTACAACAAAATCAAACACTTATGGAGTTATTAAAGGAAATGTAAGGTTTGTTTTTGGAGAACTAGAGTGACCTCAATGTGGCAATGGCTGCCTCCTAGTAAAAAGTAAAACAAACGCTTTTCCCCGAGTTCAAAGTAGCACGGTAAACGTTAAAGGTGCCATAATTTACTCAGGTCGGTATCAAACATTAGTTTTAGTCAGGGTGAGGAGATAACCTACCATAATTTTAGTTAAAACGACGAGAATAGGTTTTATCTCGCTGAGACTGATTTAAATCTACCGGCTAACGTGGCGAGCCAAATTCTAGTACTCGTAGGCTAAGCGGGTTGAGACTTCCCAAGTAGGTAGCCTATTTCACAATATATTGACTGGGGGCCTTTCTGTCAAGCATGCTTCGTCTCCCAGTCGTGCTCACCGCCGCTGGATCGCCATCGTGACGCTCTGCTGCAGCGTGACGCCCGCAAGCAGCTATCCTGGGCGCTTCTGTGGCTGCTCGTCAGGGCGCCTCTCGCTGCCGTGCAGGGCGCTCGGGCTGGACCACCAGCGTGGCGCTCCACAAGCAGCTATCCTGGACTCTTCTGGACGCTCATGCTGCTCGTCAGGTGACGCTTCTCTCGCTGCCGCTGTAGCTGCAGGACGCCGGCTGGACCGCCATCGTGACGCTCCGCAAGCAGCTATCCTGGGCGCTTCTGTAGCTGCTCGTCAGACGCCCTCTCGCTGCCGTGCAGGACGCCGGATGGACTCTCGGGAGGACGCCTCTTTGGTTGCTCGGTGACGCTTCAGAGCAATCAAAGTCTGCGGGGAAGCGTAGATCCCATCTGCGTGTTGGACCGCAAGGCCTTCGTTTCTCCCATTGAAGAGGGAGAAGTCTCTTGTGAGTCGGAGCCTGCAGTCCTTGAGCAGCCTCCCCCTTCCTCGTCTACGGACTACCAGGTGTTAGCCGGCCTTTCTTAAGGACTTGTTTGGCGACAAGTTTCAAACCCTCGTCCACTCTCTCTCCTCCTTCGCAGTTTGCTTCGTCCTAGACAAGGAGAGCGCCGGGGTTTGTCAAGATGACTTCGTCTCTGCGACAAAGAAGACCTTCAAGAAGGTTAACACCTGGATGGAGGAAGGAAGACCCAAGGCAAGACTTCTTTTGCCCTGCCTCCGTCCAAGCTGAGCGGCAAGGCAGGTATGTGGTAAGAGACCGGGGAGGACGTCGGCTCAAGAGTTCCTTCGTTGTCCCTGGAAGACTTCGCTAGCTTGGTCGACGCGCCTAGAAGGTCCCTCCTGTCGGCTGCCAAAGTGTCCTGGACTATGTCGGAGACGGATCACCATTTGAAAGGACTGTTTCGAACCATGGAGGTCTTCAATTTCCTGGACTGGTGTTTGGGGGCTCTAGACGCCAGGATTAGGAGTCCCGACTGATCTGCCTGGGGGGAGCTGTCCAGCGTGTTGAACTGCATGGACAAGGCAGTCAGGGATGGCTCGGAGGAACTGGCTTCCCTCTTTTGTACGGGCCTCTTGAAGAAGAGGGCCTTGTACTGTAACTTTACAGCCTATGGCCCTACCAGCCAACGGCCATACCACGTTGAGCACCGCTTCTCGTGCGATCAGCGAAAGTTAAGCAACGTTGGGTCTGGTCAGTACTTGGATGGGTGACCGCCTGGGAACACCAGATGCCTTTTGGCGTCATACTTTTGCAAAGTCAGTTTCTCCGTCGCAGAGGTCTTTGCTGTTCTCCCCTTTTCGAGCCATCTCTTCCCCAGTCCTTGTTCAAGGATCTCTCCTCCAGCTTGAAGGAGGCCACTCAAGACCTCTTGGCCCACTCTTCAAGACGCCCGCAGTCCCTTTGATGTCGTTGTCGGGTCAGACCTCTAGGAAGTAGAAGCCCTTTCGTGGAGGAGCTTCTTCCTCGAGATCTTCTCCCCGAGGTAGAGGTCTTTTCAGAGGCGGAGCCCCGCCTAAACCTTTGGGGCAGGAAGTGATTTGCAGCGCCTCCAGACACCTGTAGGAGCCAGGCTTCTTTCGTTTGCGAGCCTGGAGAGCAAGAGGGCAGACACCTGGTCCCTTGAAGTTATCGAGAGAGGATACAAGATCCCCTTTATCGACTCACCACTTCTGTGCATCGCCGCCCAGGGATCTGTCGTCCTCATTCCATCAAGAGAAGCAACAGATCCTTTTCGAGCTATTAGAGCAAATGCTCGAGAAAGAGCTGTGGAGCAAGTCCTGGAGCTGGACTCCCCAAGATTCTACAACCGACTGTTCCTAGTTCCGAAGCTGTCGGGAGGATTGAGACCAGTCCTTGATGTCAGTAGACTGAACCGCTTCATGGTGAAGGAGAAGTTCATGATGGAGACGTCCCAGTCTGTTTTAGGAGCATTAAGACCAGGAGATTAGATGGTCGCTCTGGACTTACAGGACGCCACTTTTCACGTTCCCATACATCCCCATTCGAGGAAGTATTTGAGGTTTGTACTAGGGGACGAGTGTTTCAATGCAGAGCTCTGTGCTTCGGGCTAAGCACAGCTCCCATGATCTTCACGATTATCATGAGAAATGTGGCGAGATGGCTTCACTTGGCGGGTATTCGTATCTCGCTTTACCTGGCCGATTGGCTCATCCGAGCCTCTTCACAGTCAAGGTGTCTGGAGGACCTGAATGCGAATTTAGAGTTGACAAAGTCCCTAGGACTTCTAGTGAACGAAGAAAAGTCCCATCTGATCCCGACGCAGTCCATCGTCTATCTGGGGATTCAGATGGTTTCAGTGGCTTTCAAGCTTTTCCATCCCAGGAACGCCAGTAGCAATGCTTAGAAAAGTCTCATCCTTCCTAGGGAAGGAAATATGCTCGGTGAGGGAATGGACGAGTTTGCTGGGGACCATTTCCTCTCTGGAGAAGTTTGTTTCCCTGGGAAGACTTCATCTCAGGCCGCTCCAGTTTTTCCTGGCAGAAAACTGAATAGACAAGGAGAATCTAGAGGAGACCCTGAAGATCTCTCCCGTTTTCAAGATTCACCTGAGGTAGTGGCTCGACCCCTCGAGGTTGGCAGAAGGGGTTTCTCTATGCCCTCAGAGCCCCGACCTGGTGTTGTTTTCCTACGCTCCCAGGGAGGGATGGGGAGCAACACTAGGAGGGGAGAAAGTGTCAGGCACCTGGAGAGGGGAACAGGTGTTCTGGCACATCAATCTCAAGGAATTAGGGGCGATCCTGCTGGCCCTTCAATCCTTCGAGAGCCAAGTGTCAGGCCGAGTCGCATAAGTAAATTCAGACAACTCCACAGCCCTGGCATACCTCAAGAAACAGGAGGAACTCGTTCCCAGTCCCTGTTCGCCATGGCGAAGGAGATCCTGCTTTGGGCCCATGCGCTGGGATCACGATCCTTGCAAGGTTCGTTGCAGGAGTGGAGAATATCCTTGCGGACCTTCTCGGTCGACAGCGGCAGCTTCTACCGACCGAGTGGACCCTTCACGAGGAAGTATGTCAGGAGCTGTGGAGGTTATGGGGACGTCCTTGGTAGATCTGCTCAGGCAGCCCCATTTCAAAAGGTACCTCAAAACTTCCCTGCTCTGAGTCTAACTGCATTCAGACTATCAGCCGACAACAAGGATCTTCACGATCTCTTGAGATCCTTTGAGACTGTCAAGGTACCTCATTCCAGGGCGCCTCCCTGGAACCTGGATGTCGTCCTAAATTTTTTATGTCAAATACCTTCGAGCCTCTTTCTTCAATGCGCCTCAAGAATGTGACAAGGAAGGTTTTTTTCCTAACTGCTCTGGCTACGGCAAAGAGAGTTAGTGAACTTCAGGCTATCAATAATCATGTAGGTTTTAGAGGCCATAATGCAGTATGTTCTCTAAGCCGTATGTTCTTGCTAAAACGAAACCCGTCTACCCCTTGGCCCAGGACCTTCGAGATTAAGGGTATGACGGAAATTCTCGGACATGAACCAGAAAGAGTCATGTGTCCTGTCAGGGCTCTCAATTTTATTTTGCAGAAGACTCGGGAAAGTCGAGGTCCTTCGACAGTCTGTGGTGCTCTGTCAAGAGGCCAGATTTGCCTCTTTCTAAGAATGCACTGGCGTTCTTTTAGAAGCTCCATTTTAGACGCACTTTCCGATGTTCAAGACAGTGACTTGAGTCTTTTGAAGTTAAGGCTCACGAAGTTAGAGCCATTGCAACCTCGGTGGCTTTCCAGAAGAACATGTCCCTTTGCGATCTTCTGGGTACCACCTTCTGGCGAAAACATTCGGTGTTCGCTTCACATTACTTGGACGTGAAGAGCGACATACGAAGACTGCTATTCGCTAGGACCATACGTTTCCGCACTCCAGATCGGCCCCATAACACTTCTAGGCCTGGACCTCTGTCGGACTCCCAGGACCGGGAGAGGGCAAGTCGAAAGCCACAGGAGGGTTACGGGGCTTCCCACCGATCTGGCGTCCCTTCGGCAGGACCTGTTGTCGCTTCTGCAGACACAGTGTTGCGGGCAGGGAGCGATACTCATCCTATCCTTTAGAGGTTAGGAAGTATATTTTAATCTTGATTTTGTTTTTTTACGTCAGATCGGTCCCATAACGCTTCTAGGCCTGGACCTCTGTCGGACTCCCAGGACCAGGGAGAGGGCATGTCGAAAGCCGCAAGAGGGTTACGGAGGCTTCCCCCGATCTGGCGTCCCTTCGGCAGGACCTGTTGACGCTCTAGGTCAGGTGGTTGGTCGTTGCTCCTTTTGCCCTCACAGTATGGCCTTATGATCTAGTCCCATTGTGGTCACGCCCCCGTGGACAGATCATCTAGAACTCACCAGCTATATAGGTCACTACCTTGCTGGAGACTCTAGTAAAGCAGAAGCAGGCTTGGGTGACAGTAATCACGAAGTCAGCTATGCTAACATAGGCCTGGACCTCTGTCGGACTCCCAGGACCAGGGAGAGGGCATGTCGAAAGCTGTAAGTTGGTTACGGGGACTTCCCACCGATCTGGCGTCCCTTCGCAGGTCCTGTTGATGCTCGGTCAGGTGGTTGGTCGTTTGCTCCTTTTGCCCTCACAGTATGGTCTTATGATCTAGTCCCATTGTGGTCATGCCCCGTGGACAGATCATCTAGAACTCACCAGCTATATAGGTCACTACCTTGCTGGAGACTGTAGTAAAGCAGAAGCAGGCTTCGGTGACTGTAATCACGAAGTCAGCTATGCTAACAAGTAAGGAACCAAGGCGTCAATCGCCTACATATATTTGTTTCCTAAATCCTATTCTGTCTCTTCCCACCTCCAATGGTGGGATTCAGCTATATATATATCTGACAGGTAAGTTGCATGAACAAAATGATATTTTAATGATAAAATAAAGTTTGTTCATACTTACCTGGCAGATATATATAATCATAGTGCCCACCCTCCTCCCCTCAGGAGACAGTGGCACTAGAAAATCTGAATAGAAAATGGGAATGGTTCCTGATACCGCCTCCCAGCGGCGGGGAATGGGTATTAACCACCTGGCCCCACTGCGTGTGCCGCAAGTTTTGGAATTCTGTCGGACTTCGGAGAATACAGCTATATATATATCTGCCAGGTAAGTATGAACAAACTTTATTTTATCATTAAAATATCATTTTTGCACTCAAAGTAATAAGAAGGAATTCATTCTATTCTTCATGCAACCAGTAAAATAAATACACTATTAAAAACTACGTTTTGTATACAAAACACGTGCACTTATGTCATCATTGCGGTGGATGTGTACTGCAACCCCTCCCGCGAATAGCTAAAATCCGTGAATACTGAAAACCCCTCCCAAAACACTTAGAACTGCCTATTTTGATAGTTTAAACACAAAAAACCTGTAAAAATGCTTATACTTGAGTATTTTAATAGTTTTATCACAAAAAGTGCATTTAGTCATGAAAATATGAAAATACAGTAATTAGTGAATATTTCTCTGAAAAATACCGCGAATGGGCGAATTTTCCGTGTATAATGGGTAGATACATTCCACAGAGAAATCTGCGAATACGTGAGTCCGCAAATAGGGAGACCGTGAGGTAGGGGGTTTACTGTACAATGTTTTGTGGGCCAGGAAAATGACAAATTTTTGAAGTAATTTGTATTTATCCTAACATACAAACCTGAGGTCTTTGCATATGGGATTAACTTTCAGCAAGCTGGAAAATTGTCCGTTAAACTTTTGCAAGGTGGTTATGGTAATAGCTACTTAGGGTAGGGGCAGAAGCACCGCCCACCAAGTCAGTGCGCATTCAATGCTACACAGTTTGCATTGTGTTCCAGATAAGAGAATGAGGGGTGGTAAGAGGTGGGCCCCTTATGTAAAGACCTCAGGTTTATATATTAGGAAAAATACAAATTAAAAATTTGTCATTTGTTCCTACATGAATACAAACCCTCGGTCTTTACATATGGGAGACTTACTTTTGGAGGGAGGATTCTGAGTAAATCTCTGAACTGACTGGTAGATCAGCTCACCTGGGTACTCTCTCTCTTCCTGGTCATGAAAGAGCAAAGGAAGGAGACCATACCTCTGATCTATTGAACAGGAGAGATGTTCAATCGTCAGACTTGTGGGCATTTCGAATTAAAGGAATTTAATATCCTTGATTCGAAAATGTTTGGATGAACCCACATTGTCGGAAACTATAAAGCCAAGAATAACCAGCTGGTTTGCTCATAGTCAGTCCGTCTCTCTGCTTGCTGGAGAGAAGGAAAGATTTGCTTTTACTAATCCAAATGGAGCTAGGTTATAGATAGGATACTCAGTCAAGTAGATCACCTGCATGCACGTCCGTCCAGCATGTGATGGCTTGTTCGCGGTTTCTCTGCCCACCAGAAGAGGAAGGAAGACAGGAGAAAGGTAGGAGGCCAGTCCCACATACACATACCTTCTCCTTGCAGCCACACACCTTAGGTGAGATGCAACCTGTCTCTCAAGAGCTGGGTGAAGTATATGACTTGTTGGGCATCCACCATAGGATCCAAGGAAAAGGAGTCCAAGGACCTATGGGCAACGTCCCAAGGTAAAAGGAGATGAATGTGATCTGCATGATTACATTCCATCCTAGTAGTCAACCAACAGGTTCTTCTTGAATGTGATGGACAGACCTATGCCCCTGGCATCAAAAGATCTGGCCCAAAACATACTGATGTCCACCAGGAAATTGCGGGTTACGCTCATTTGATCATCTCACTAGCCAGAGAAATGGCAATTTGGACACCGTTTCTTGGCAGACTTGAAGCTAACGAACGAGTCGTTGGCATTGGGCTGAAAGTCTAGTCATTACGGAGGCAACATGGATGTCGTCAGTCATTGGAGCCACAGGACCATAGAAGTGGAATGATCCATCTCACTTATCACCTTTGAAATATAGAATGGCGAAAGGCGTAAGCTTCTGGATGTAAATTGATACCAAAGATGTCTTGCTTTATTCTAGGGTGCGAGAAGACAGAACACAACAGCTACAACTTTGGTTAGTCGAGACAAGAAGGGCTATGATCAGTCATCAGAGGAACAAATTTCTGGAGGTCAAGGTGCCAAGATCAACTGCCCTTATCTCCTGACTTCAACAAACGAATTGTTGAAATTACATCCATCTTGCTTGGGATGTGTCTTTTGGCCACTGTACTGAATGTTTTCAGACTGTCACTCGATGGGCCGGAGTTCAATTCCCGCGGCCGGCTGATGAAGAGTTAGAGGAATGTATTTCTGGTGATAGAAATTCATTTCTCTCTATAATGTGGTTCGGATTCCACAATAAGCTGTAGGTCCTGTTGCTAAGTAACCAATTGGTTCTTAGCCACGTAAAATAAGTCTAATCCTTCGGGCCAGCCCTAGGAGAGCTGTTAATCAGCTCAGTGGTCTGGTAAAACTAAGGTATACTTACTTACTGAATGTTTTCTGTCTACTTGTGTACATGCACTGCAATACAGTTGATGAAAAGATACTAGGACTTTTTCTTGTGGCACTACTGTGGTGTTGTTGCTATCCCACTGAGGAGTGTCTATCTTTGGATCTTGAGACTCTTGAAAGTCTAAAAAGAATGAAAAATCTCTGGAGGAGGATAGTGTAATCATGGCACTACCTTGGTCTCGTTGCTATCAAAGGAGTGCCTATTTGGACCTTGAGACTCCTGAAACTGTCCTAAGATCCACATAACATTCTCTTCCTCACGGGTTGTGGATCAACTGGTAATTGCAGCAGCAACAGCTACTGCTTTCCTCTCCCACTCCACACAGGGGAGTGTAACTACATCAAGTCAAAAGAAATGGAGCTCCTAGACACCACTTCTTGACTGAGTAGGAACCAAAAACAAGTTGTTGGAACTAGTTTGGGGTGCTGTAGATCTCCCGACGAATCAGGCAGAATGACGGGAAGTTGTAAGCCCAAGACTTGAATCATGGATGTGAAACATATCTCCTAGATGTCAACAGCATCTGAAATTTCTAGGAGGTCACATCCATGGTTAGAAACGTTGGTACTGACTAGTCCCTACGTTTCTAACCATGGATGTGAAAGATGTCTCCTAGATGTCAACACCTCTTGGGGGGATAGTGCCATCAGTGCGCCTCATCGGGTGCACTGCAGGCATTACTAAAGGTTCTTTGCAGCATCCCTGCGGCCCCTAGCTGCAATCCCTCTCATTTCTTTTACTGTACCTCTGTTCATATTCTCTTTCTTCCATCTTCCTATCCGTCCTCTCCTAACGATTATTTCTTAGTGCAAGTGCTAGGTTTCCCTTGTTACACCTTTGTAATCTTTTACTCTTGGTTTTCCTTTCAGCGCTGAATGACCTCAGAGGTCCTAGTGCTTGGCATTTGGCCTAAACGCTGTACTGTATTCTGTAAACCTATATATTCCTAGACGTCAACAGAATCCGGTGCTCCAGGTCACCTATCCAAGTACTGACCTGACCCAATCATTGCTAACTTTGTTGATTGGATGAGAAGCAATATTTTCAGTGTGGCGTGGTTGATGGCTTTTATGCCCACAGTCCTTAGAGACAAAGCCAAATAATAACAGCCTCGGAGTGTCGAGATTGAAAGACTAATTGACTGGGTTCCTAGATCGAACAATTCTTCGAAATGTCAAGGTGTCAAGACCAGTTGTGTCTAACACTGACCTTAGTAACCTAACTTGTCAGTCATAGATCCATCATCCTGGAGTGTGTCTGGTTGACCGCTGTGCTGAGTGTGCTACTGCAAACCCGTGTGCCTGCACTGACAATCGAGGAGATGATAGGATACTAACCCCCCCCTTGTTGACTAGGAAATTACTGTGGTACCATTCCTTAACAACACTACGTAAGGCCTATCCTCGAAATTTTGAGAAAAAAAGGTAGACATAGATCATAAGGCTAGAAACTACCATATAGACAATCATAATGTAGGCTGTATTGACACGGAAGCAAACTTAAAGTAGTTAACAATACTGTATGTAAAATACTTAGTAGTCGGCATTTATGACAAAAATATAGAACACATTTGCAAAAGATTGTACAGTAATTATGTGCTCCCTTGATAAAGGTGAAAATATGTTTTTCTGTACTGAAATTATTAATTTTTTTCCACAGATCTTACCAAGCAGTATCACAGTCAATCTAGAACTGGTACTTGTAATGCAAATGCCCAGTCTCAGAAGGTTAGTTGTTGAGTTTTTCTCTGAAACTTAAATTACTGTTTTTCTCTGGTCATTGCAAGTGCAGTGTTGTTGTATTGTCTGATATCTTGTCTAGTGACAGTCTTTGATAATCTAAAGCCAAGAGCATCTTTCAGGCAAGAGCTGTTGATTGTTGGAAATCTGTTGGAAATTTGTTACAAATAGTAATTTTGTAACATCTCAAAAACCCATTCTAATCAGTGAATTGCAGAATACAGTATATGAAATATTGAACCAGACAGTAACAGATTAAACAGATCAAGTTCATTGTTGGAATATAGAATTCATCATGTCAGAAGGAACGAATATACATTTATTTTGACATGTTTTAGATTTGGTCACTTGTTTCTCCCTTGAATATTTGGTTAATAGCCCATATCCAATCCATATGTGTACAGAATGTAATGTAACACTAACACAGTTGAATATTTATGGGAATGACCAAAATATACTCTACACTGAATGTCTAAGTTTTTTAGTCAAATCTGTAAAAAGAATGTCAGATTCTCTTAACATTTTCAATTAATTCAATTTTAAGATTTTTTAAAGGCTAAAATTTAATAGATAAAATCTGAAATTTATTAATAATTAAGACAATTCCTTCAGGCCAGCCCTGTGAGAGCTAGATAAGTGAGCTCAGTGGTCTTGTTAAATTACTTAATAATAGTAATGATAATACAGGAAAAAGATTTTTTTGGAACTAAGTGGGTGTTGATATTACTTCTGTTTCTTTTTGGTATGGTTATTCACCTTTGATCATTCTTTATATAAGAGAGAGGACTTATTCAACCAGCCATGTTTTATTTAAACACTAATGAAAATTGCTTGATGGACTGTAAGTGCTGTCCTATATCTAGTTAAAAATGTTTTGAATTCACCTAAAAGTTTTTTTCATAAATACAAGCATTATTATCATTGTCTTTTTCCTCCAGCTCTCTTGTGCTCTTTTTACCTGAACTTACCCCTCTATTTTGAGTAACCTTATTCCTTTTCCCCCTATTTCCACTATTGGAAGAACAGTCTTGCTGAAATCTAGAGCCAATTAGGATTATATTATTGGAACATGTCAGGCACTTAGTATTTCAGATGCTAATTCAGATCCAGATCCTAAGTTTTGGGAAATTCCACTAAGGAATGGGTAATGCTACAAATCCCTTTTGAAAAGGAAAAAGCTCCCTGTAGATATAGCTACACAGCAGTTTGGGACCCCTGTGAAAAGAATCTCAGAGGGGACAGCCTTGGCAGAATTTCATACTAGGATCCATCTCCTTAGTATTACAGTAATACCCTGAACTTGCACGATTCAAGTTGCGCAATTTCACCGACACATGAACTTTTCATCAGAACCTAACTAATTGTCATACATGAGTTTTTCATAGACATGCGAACATTTGCAAATACTGAGGAAACCCTGCAAAAGCGTTTGTGTTTAATTTTTTATGTAATTTATAAGTTTTGAAGCTTTATGTGTGAATTGAACAACATTAAATAATGAAAGTAATAATTTCTCTCTCTCTCTCTCTCTCTCTCTCTCTCTCTCTCTTTTACTGAGATGAGAGAATTTTTATGGTACATGTATGTTTATTTGTTTTGTATGATAGTGAAATTTTGTAATAATAAGTACTGATTTTCAAATAATAATAATAACAATAATATTAATATGGTATGTGATACATATTTTAGACAAATAAATATCTCTTTCCCTCATCTTTTGTGGAGAAGCTCAAAGGCAAAGCTGTCAGACATGTCAGTTTAACGTGACAAGAAGGGGGAGTTTTGCTGATTAGAGGGTCAAAGGTTTCCTACATGATTCTCTCTCTCTCTCTCTCTCTCTCTCCCCATAATAATTCATAAAAAATTTCACTCTCTTAAGTAAGGACAACTGTTATCTCTCTCTCTCATTTGTAGTTAGCGAAACCTGCATATTACTGTTTCTCTGTATGTCTACGTGTACAGTAGATAATTTTAAATTGATCTAATTTTACCGGTTCCGTCTACAAACTGTAAATGTGCCGTTCTAAAACACAAAGACATAGAGCATTACAGAAACAAAGAGAAAGAGACAAAATAAAGAAGTTTTTAAAAATGAGGTTGAGAAGACTTCTAGAAATAGATCAGTGGAATGGGGAGAGAGAGAAATAGTATACTAATCTTCACACTCTCCTATATTTTTATGTCAACCATTTATTTCTTTTTTTAAGGGTAATGTATTAAGCCAACTTTGAAATGAAATTACAATAACTTTAATTTCATTTAAAAGTTAAACACTGAATTTCCATCTTTTAATATCTAAAGTAAGACTAACTCTCTCTCTCTCTCTCTCTCTCTCTCTCTCTCTCTCTCTCTCTCTCTCTCTCTCTCTCCATAATAATTCATAAATAATTTAACTTGATATTTCAAGTAAGGGCAATATCTCTCTCTCTCTCTCGTGTTATTCTCTCTGTCTCCGTAGTAATTGATAAATAATTTCACTCTCTTAAGTAAGGACAACCCTTATCTCTCTCTCTCTCTCTCTCTCTCATTCATAGTTAGCACTCACACATTTTTACAACTTATTTCTCTGTACAATTGATAGTTTAAATTGATATAATTTTACCTGTACCATCTACGAAGTGTAAATGCGTTAGTGTGGCAGATACGTTCTAAAACATAGAGACATAACAACTAAGAGTTGTATTTTAGTCCAAATAAAAAACACTGTTCATAAAAAAGCATTTCAGAACAAAGAGAAAGAGACGTATAATAAAGAAGTTATTAAAAGGTTGAGAAGACTTCTATAAATAGGTTGGTTGGAAGGGGAGAGAGACAGAAATTCTCTTTCAACCCTCTATTTTTATGTCAACTATTTTTTTTTTTAAGGGTAATGTATTAAGCTAACTTTTGAATGAAACCACAGTAACTGTAATTTCATTTAAAAGTTAGCTTAATAATTTGGGAGCATGATTAGGGTTATATTTAGTGGTTAAACTTTAGAAATAAGCATTTATTAGCATTTTTAGAGACTGTGCCAAACTTGGGGAAAAATTCGCCTTGTGCCAGGGGTTCTGGAACCTAACCTTGTGTAAGTTCGTGGTACGACTGCATAACCTCTACTATCTTGCTGGAAGTAGCCACCAAAAGGCTTCCAGAAGATTCCAGAACAATTTTGCTGTTGTGGCCAAAAGTTTTATGAGAACTCTATGGAAAGCACTATGACTTTCTAGAGTTGTGCATAAAAGCGCAAATGGAAACATTGGAGGGCTCCAACAAGTCACTTCCCAGTGTAATTTCATTATTACATTCTAACCCCTTCTATAAGGACCTGTTTGAGGAGTCTGCTGTGGCTAAACTTAATGAGCAAGCCTGCCAACAGAATTGTACAGAGTACACTCTTCTGGGAAAAAGGGATTTCAGGAAACAAAAATCTGGAAACTTCCCTTTACCCAACCCAAAAAGGCTCGTTATGATAGTTGGTGGTCTGAAGGGACAACTCCCTACAAAGGGACAACAGCAGCAGCAGCAAGGAAATCCTTTTCACAAGGTCGGAAGACCCTCTTATAGGGGAAAAGGAAAAGCAACACCTGGAGTGCCTATCAAGTGCAAAGGCAGAGGAAGAGGCAAATACCAATAGGAATTATATGGTCGGGGGTTGACTTCAACAACGCCACAGGCAATGGAAGTCTTCCCCTTGGGGACACAGCATTATTTTCAAACAGGCTGGGGTGAAAACGGTCTCATCACTCCCCTCCTTTAAAGGGGTTCTTCCAAAAACCAGACCCCTTTTTGGAAGATTATGTGCAGAAAGGCCCTGTTAATGGGAGCCATAGAGAAACATGAGTATATTCACCACAAGCACATCTTCAGTGCCCCCAAAAAGGATTCCTCTGAATGAAGAGTAATCCTTGACCAATCAACATTAAACAAGCACATTGTTTGCCAAAAGTTTTGGGTGACTACTGTTGCCCAAGTGCATTCAGTTGCTCCAAAAGGGACTTGGTCAGTTTCTATAGATCTGAAAGGTGCATACTGGCACGTCCCTATCACCGTTCCCTTCCTCCCCTTCCTAAGGTTCCTTTGTGCTAAACATTGCCCCAAGAATTTTTTTTACAAAGTTAGCAACGGTAGTTGTTCAAGAACTCAAACAAGCGGCAATACAACTAATAGCCTACATAAACAACTGGGTGATCTGGTGTCCCACAAGAAATGAGTGCTTGAGAAAACCTAAGAGCAGTGGTAAACAGACTGCAGTCAAAAGGTTTTATAATAAATTAAAAAAGAAAAATCCCACCTCACACTAGCAGACACTTTTAGTGGCTGGGACTGTGTTGTGATACTTTTTATGGCCTGTTGTCTCTCCTCATCATACTTAAAACAGAATAAGGCATATCCTGAAAAGGTTCCTTGCACAGCCCAGGGTTTCCGGACGCAACTAGAACATATGGGCCTGCTGCAGTTTGCATCAGTAGTAGATCGAATACTCAGATTGCAACTAAAAATGTGAGCAAATTCTGGCTATCACATGTAAGAAAAAATATGCAAGACCGATCTCACCAAAAGAATCAGGAAGTTGGGGAGATACTTTGGCCATGGATCCGGAAGGAATCTGTGGCAAAACAGGTCACCCTGAATCATCCTTCTGTACATGACAATACACACAGATGACTCGTTGACAGGTTGGGAGAACATTGGGAGGATCGACAGGTGGCAGGGAGTTGGTCAGCTACAATGAGGAATTGTCATATCAATCTCTGGACCTGATGGCTGTCTTTTTAAACCTCCAGAAGAGAGACACATATTGTGGGGTCTAGCCAACATGATTGCAATGTCCTGCATCAAGAGGTTGGGATCACTTTCACCTCCTCTCAATTTTATAATGATAGCCATCCTTCGGATTGCGCAAGCAAGGAAGTGGTACTTGTCTGCAATTCACCTCACAGGGCCTCTCAGCTTAATAGCTGAGACTCTACCAAGGAAAATAACAGCCTCAGCAGAGTGGATGTTGGACAACCACTCGTTTCAAATAATAGCTAACATGCTTCCACAACCAGAAGTGGATCTGTTCGCCACATATGAAAGTCACAAACTCCCAGTAGAGTTTTAAGTGCTTGACTGTTCAAGTTTGGAGTATATATGTCTCCAAACTTGGACAGTCAAGCAACAGCAAGAGACACCTTCCTACAAGACTGGAACAAATGGAAGACAATATATGTTTTTCCTCCATTACCCCAGATTTCGAAGGTTTTGAGCAAACTTCTAACGTTCAGAGGAACAGCTCACTTAATAGCCCCAAATTGGCCAAACAGGCCATTGGTTCCTATTACTTCAACAAAGGGCGAAGAGATCAATTCCACTACTGTCCGCTGTTCTATCCCAGATAGTACGAGGGAAAGTCTGCTATGCATCCTTTCTGAGCTGAGACCTTCACACATGGATTTTTTAAATATTATCTACTGTGAAAATTGCTCACCCAACATTGCTAGGTACCTAGTAGAAAAATTACATACATCTATCCAGCAATACCAATCCGTATGGAAGATATGGTTAGATTATATCCATACTGAGAGCCCTGTTAAGATTTCTATGGAAACACTTTTAAAAGTTGTCAATTCCCTTGTACAGTCTTTTGCTCTAGAAAGGCTCTCTCCTGAAAGGCTTCCAACTACTTGGTCCCTGAACAAGGTGCATAGACTTTTGTCAACCCCTCAGTTCAGTGGACCCAGTACAGCCACAACTCACATGCTACAAAAGGCAGTCTTCTTTATTGTATTAGCATCAGGAGCTCGTATTAGTGAACTGGGCTCTCTTAGACATGGACGATACATCACGCAAACAGCTGGCCATCAATTATTATTGACCCCTAGCCCATCATTCCTGGCCAAGAATGAGGATCTTTTAAGAAGGAAATTTATTCTGATCAGAAAATTCAATTTAGCAGACAAGACTCTATTCCCTGTTCCAGCACTTATGGTTTACCTAGAAGTCACAGCAAACATCCCAGAGGGTCCTATTCTTCTACACCCTAGCACAAACTAACTACTGTCCCTACAAGGGCTGAGAGTGATTGTACTGTCTCTCATTAAAAAGGCAAATCCACACTCATTTCCTAGGTCACATGATACTAGGAAAGTAAGTACTGTATGTCATTGGCCCTCTTCAGAACCCGCGGCCGGCTGATGAAGAGTTAGAGGAATTTATTTCTGGTGATAGAAATTCATTTCTCGCTATAATGTGGTTCGGATTCCACAATAAGCTGTAGGTCCCGTTGCTAAGTAACCAATTGGTTCTTAGCCACGTAAAATAAGTCTAATCCTTCGGGCCAGCCCTAGGAGAGCTGTTAATCAGCTCAGTGGTCTGGTAAAACTAAGGTATACTTGAAGAAATCTCTGAATGTATAGGATGGTCATCAGAGACAGTATTTTTAAAAAACGTTATTGCCACGAGCTCAAACAGATTCGGCTACACTGTGCATCAGAAGGTGGCATGGTTAGTCCTAACCCCTAGGTGCTACAGCAGAAAACCAGGGTTCTTAGTGACGGTGAGTATCCAAACTATCGCTGGGAGAAGGGCAACAGTACTGCAACCAAACCCAGCATGCTTAGATAAGCCGCTAGAGAACTACATTCTAAAACATAAGTTCGTGTATACAACCAGTCCCCGGTTATCGGCGGCCCCAGTTACTGGCGATCTGGTTTTACGGCGCTTGTCTAGCGACGACGATAACCAGATTTTCATTGCCGATAACTGGTTATTGGCGCTGATCACCTCTTATCGGTGGCGCTGATCACCTCTTATCAGCGCTGCTAACCGGTTATCGGCGCCACTAACTGGAGATCAGTACTATTGTCGCCGATTTTCGGTTGTCGTCACGCCGGGGACTGCCTGTAGTTTTTTTTTCTTTGGTACCAAAACCTGGAGTATTTGGAATAAAGACTGAGGCTTGAAATTTTTAGCTTGACCTCAGACCATAATTGTTTTTCCTTTGGGGTGTTAGATTTAAAATTGAGAGGTTAAGCCTTTTTTTGTCACCTGTCAATTTCTTTGTAAAGCTCCTTGAGGATGAAACAAGCGACTACGCTATCAAAAAATAGGTTTTGATATAGGAAAAACCTATTGGTTCCGACACGATATACAAACCATTGGTACTTTACAGTAGGAATTAATTACAGCACAGCTGGAAACAGCTGTTGAACTTTCAAACAAAGTGGTTAGGCAGTTAACTGTCGTCCGGGAGGCGGGATTCCCACCTGCCTGGATGTAAACATTCCAATTTGCTTTCGCCCGTTGTTCAGGGCAGACGTGTTTCTTCCCTCTCTGCCCTGACCATCATTGAGCTGTATTTTCCTGGTGGGATCTTTCTCTTTTTCCTTGTATGGTTGCTTTGTATGTTTGGAATGCAAGCGCTTTCCCCAGCGTGTGTGTCCTGGGATTGGTGGGAAGAATTTTAGTAGCTTCAGATCTAATGTTGATGTGGACCCGCATGCCTTTGCTCCTCTTGGAGGGGGTGTGTGTGTTCTAGAGATTCTACTTGTGCCGAGAATTTCTCGTGGTCGGCTGAGTAGTGGGCGAAGTTTGAAGGGAGGAAACAGCATTCGGAGGAAGCCTTCCAAGGTGTCATCTGAGGATTATATGCTCCCGATGACTCCCTTGGTAGCTAACCTTTCAGGATCGTTTCTCTCTCCTGACAAACTTTCCCTTCCGGCTCCCTCTCCTTCGGGAGAGGACTCCCCTTCATCTTCGCTTGCTTCGTCCGGTGTGGAACGACGGGGAGGGGCGGGGCTGACGATCAGGACGACCTCTTCTCGGTGCCTCTCCTCGCCTCAGGGGGAAACTTTTCCCTGGAGTGAGAGGAGACTCCCTCCACTAACCCAACTGTTTTCACTTAAGGTTTGACAGTAGAGGCTTCTCTTGGGAAGCAGACTAGTGACTTGCGAGCAGCCTGACTCCACCTGGGTCTTTCTGGCGCTCCATCCCTGGAGGGCCTCCTGTCCCATTTGACTGGTGCTCCAGTGGTAACCCATGCTGCAGCTACCTCTACCACCAGTGCTACGACCATGACAGCCTTCAATAAGATGCTTGTAACTGTCTTGTCTCACCTAGGGACCCAGGTGACCACCATGCCAGCATCCCAGCACGCAATGCCTCTGCCTCCCGGCTTCATAGTGGCCCCACTGTCCTAGCCCAGACTCTCTATGATGGTGACCTCCACTGTGCCTCACATGATGGTTCCCATTCCTGCTGTTCCAGGCTTCACTGGCTCCCGGGGTATCCTGGCTTCTCCACCTGTCCTGGCTATCCCGGTTGCCTCAGTCGCGGTTCATGGCTTCCCTAGCTCCTCCACCTGCCCAGGCTATTCTGGTCGCCCCAGTTTCTGCTCCTGGCTTCCCGGCTTCTGGAGCTGTACTGGCTGCTCTGGCTGCCCCAGTTGCTCCTTCTGTAGAGGATGTGTCTGCTGCTAGGGTTACTCCTGCTACCCTGGCTGCTCCGACTGCTCCTGTGACATCTGCTGCTCCCTCTTGGATGGGAGATTTGACCACTATCCTGAAGAAGATGAAAAAGAGGTCTAGGAAGGTGTCGTCGTCTCTGTCTTCATCCTCTTCGTCATTGTTGTCATCGTCGTCTGCTACCTCCTCGCCTTCTTCCAAGGCTCGTCAGTCAAAGAAGAAGAAGAAGAAGAGGGCTGTCTCTCCCCCCCCCACCAAGAAATCTCGTCCTGGGACTTCTAAGGGACTTCCTCCCTCCACAGGGGAAGCAGTGGGATCTCTCGTCGACTCTTCCTGACCTTTGGGTCGGAACCAAATCACTAACCCCTGGGTCTAACATTTCGGGAGCTGCAGGCGTGCAAGCCTCGGTTTGCACACCCATTGCTGTGCCTAAGAAGTCCACTTGGAAGGCTGGCACTGTGTTTAGTGCTCATTCACGAGCCGCTGCGAGTACCCAGGTCTCTAAGGAGACTTGGGGTATCCCAAACCAGTATTGGAGAGTCCGCTCATCGCACCAATTTGGGCACAGGATTAGAGAATGAGCCAAGACATGCAGGTGTCTCGGCTCTGCCTGTTGGCATTGCTTCTAGTGTCAAGCCAGGTTCCCAGGTTGGTGCTTCGGTCTCTCGAGTCCAAGCATCTGGAGAGACAAAGATAAGTTCCCCTGTACAGTCTTGTCGCAAGGTTCTGACCTCGAAGAAGACTGGGCCCCGTCAAGAAGACAGTGCAGGTTCGCGCCAGCCAGCCACGTGTTCGACTCCACCCAGTCCCCAACACATTCGGCCTGGCTCGGTCGAGTGGAGTGCTCAGCTCAGCTCACGCAAACCGCTACACTTTCCTTGGGACAGCTCTCCTGGACCCAGGTTGCTTTCATCACTGCGGGTTGATGACCGCCCTCGGTCTTCCTCACTTGTCCCCTCAACCTCCTGGGGTTTCCCTGGGAGGGGTGAGTTGGATAGGAGGAACTCTGGAGAGTCCTCTCCCCAGAGTTTGACTACAAAGGCATACGTTTCTAGCTCCATCCTTAGATTGACTAGGTCGTACGCCCGCGTAGTGCAGGAAGGATCCAAGGGCTCTGCCACGGTTCTCCTTCCTGCAGGGAGAGTATATCGGGAGGACCGTGCCCTGGAAGGACTGGAGGGTCCTCTCCCTCAGGATGCGGACACTCCTGAAATACAGAGGACTTTTGCAGAGGTCATTGCGCTTATGTGTCAGCACAACGACCTTGGGGAAGGGACCATGGCCTCATCTGGGGTCCAAAAAAAGAACCCAAGGTTTTGGTGGGGCTGCCGTGGTCCATGCTTGCCAAGGGAGTCCTCAGTCAAGTGAATAATCTTGTTTCTGGGCAAGAGAACTCACTTTGTTCGAACCGCTCGGACAAGCTGCTTCCTCCTCCTCTGCCTCGACAGAAGTGTCTCTATATGCCCTCAGAGAGAGTGTTGCCGACCAAGTAGGTTGACCTGGATCTGGTGCATCTAGGCCCTGGTCTCTCGCTGCAGAAGTTTACTGCAGAAGGAATATCCCTTTTGCAGCAAGAAGCGGTGACCCTGGAAGCCACTGCTATGGAGGCCCTCCAGGCAGTATCCTGGCAGGATCTGTGGTTATTCACAGTATCCCAATGGCTGCCTCCTCAGTTGCTATCATGCCTGGAGAGGACTTCACTTTCAGGAAGCTGTGCCAGTCTGGAGGTAGAGCCATCTCTTACCTTGCCCACCAGACAGCAAACCTGTGGTAAACCTGGTGTTAAAGAGAAGAGACGCTGTTCTTTTTCTTTACTCCAGGTCTGTAGGTCCTGAGTCGGCACTGATCCTAAGGAACGGACCATTGCTGGGTTCTATCTCTCTCTTTCCTAGAGAGCTGGTAGATACTGCGGTGGACAACCATTGGGCCGAAGACAGTCACTGCCTTACCCACCAGGCAGTGGCCAAGACCTCTGGGTCTTTGCACTCCACTGTGGCCCGGCCTTTGGTTCAGGCTAGCACTTCCTTGCACGCAAAGAAGTCCCAGACTTCGAAGGGTTCTCGCAGGAACACCCAGCCGTCTTCTTCTGCCGGGAAAGGTGTGCAGTCGCGCCCCTTTCAGCCCACTTTCCAGTCCAGTAAAGGGGGGCAAGGCAAAGAAGAAGAAGAAGGGGAAATGCTAGGTGGCATTCCCCTCTAGCTGCTGCCAGTTATGGGGGTTGCCTATCAAGCCATTGGGTGACATGGCAGCGATATGGAGCCAAGACCTGGGTAGTGGATGTTCTTCGGGAGGATATCTACTCCCCTTCAAGTCTAAGCCACCCCTCACCAACACTCCAGTCTGTCTCCTAACATATGTTCCTGGTTCAACGAAGGATCTCGCACTCAAGGAAGAGGTGCAAGCTATGCTAAGCAAGGTTGCTGTGGAAGTCGTGTCAGATCGGTCCCCAGGCTTTTACAGCCGTGTGTTTCTTGTAGAGAAAGCTTCGGGGGGCTGGAGACTGGTCATAGACCTCTCTCCCCTGAACCGATTCGTTTGCCAGACTCTGTTCACGATGGAAATGGCTCATTCCGTGCTCGCCTCCATCAGGGAGGACGACTTCTTGCTTATGGTGGACCTGAAGGATGCTTATTTTGAAATGCCCATCCATCTGTCCTCCCGCAAGTACCTTTGCTTTATCCACAGGGAGACGGTGTTCCAGTTCAGGGCACTCTTGTTTCGGGCTCTCGACTGCCCCCCAGGTGTTCATGTGAATATTCACCCAAGTGTTAGCTTGGGCCCATTCGCACGGGATACGTCTGTTGAGGTATCTCGACGATTGGCTGGTCCTGACGAGCTCTCTCTCATGGTTGCTTCAGGACAGTGATAGGCTCCTCGAGATTTGCCACGATTGTGGTAAATCTCAAGAAGTCAGATCCCATCCCCGAGCAGAGGATAAAGTACCTGGGCATGCTGATACATACGGTAGCAGCAAGAGTCTTCCCCTTGGACTTTCGTATCAGCAGATTCAGGAAGGCAGCACAGCTTTTCCTGTCTCGACAGGCTCAGCCAGCTCGGCAATGGCAAGTTGTCATTGGTCACCTGTTGTTGTTGTTGTATAAGCTGGTCCCCTATGGGCGTCTGAAACTTCGGTCCTTGCAATGGCGACTGAAGGAGTACTGGTCCCAGTCTCGAGACCCCGGTCCTTTCTCATCCCCCTTTTGGGGGAAGTGAGAAAGGATCTAGATTGGTGGATGGACGACAGGAACCTCTTAACAGGAGTATGCAGGAGTATGCCTCCGTACTGCCACTCTGGACATGCTTTTGTTCTCGGATACAGTGACTGAGGGATGGGGCACACACCTGGAGGAGTTGCTGACTTTGGGAGTGGGGCACTGAGATAACAAGCACCTTCAGATCAACATCCTGGAACTCAAGGCGGCCTTCCTGGCTCTCCAAGAGTTTCAGGATCGAGTGATGGGACACTCTGTGGTGATGATGAGCAACCACACAAGCAAGAGGGCCTGGTGTCCCTTCCGCTTCATCAGTTGATGATGCAGGTGCACAAGTGGGCTCTGGCTCACTTGGTAGAGCTGTCAGCCAGATACATTCCAGGCAAGAGGAATGTAGTGGCAGACAAGTTCAGCCACCAGAATCAGGTGATAGGGACAGAGTGGTCCCTTCACCCAGACATCGTGGAGAGGTTGTTCAATATGTAGGGCCGTCCAGTCATAGGTCTGTTTGCCACCCGGCACGACAGGAAACTTCAGGTCTTCTGTTCCGTTGTGCTGGGCCCATGGGCCGCTGCAGAGGGACGTGTTCCAACACCCATGGGACAACCTCGGTGTCTACGCCTTTCCTCTGTTTTGTCAGATTCACAGGGTGATCAGCCAAATGCTGATCACCCCAAGTCTCAGGATGATTCTGGTGGCTCCCAAATGGCCCCAGGCTGTTTGGTATCCCAACCTGCTAGCTCTTCTTTCCGAGGCACCGAGAGAGATTCCTCCCTGACCCAACCTGCTGTGTCAACCCCATGTAGAGCGGTACCACCAGGCAGTGCAGTCCCTGTGTCTTCATGGCTGGCAGTTCAGTCCCTGTGTCTTCATGGCTGGCAGTTATCCAGCATCTCCTGCGAGTGAGAGGCTTTTCGCGTCGCGCAGCAACAGAGATGGCTGGACACCTCAGACAGCCCTCTGCAACGGTATTTATATGGGGCAAGATTATTTTCGTTATACGAAGTGTTTTTAAGTCAAAATATAACTTAAATACATCTTGTTGTGAAATTAATTTAGGTATTTTTTTAGTTAATGGATGACATTGGCCGTTTGGGGGCATGTTTGTTTTGTGTAAAAAAAAAATCAAGATGCCGTTCGCTATTTTCACTTGATTTCATCATAATACGAGCTTTATGTATTTAGTGTTTATTGGCATAAAAACAGCAGTACTGTAATGTGTTCTTTCATGCCCAGTAGTTTTGATTAAAATACTTTCTCTCCAATTTTAATTATGGTCGAGTTTCATCCATGTTATGTTGCCTATGCATAATAATATATAGTGAATAGCAGCTTGAACATTGTTTTCTCAGCTTCAGCTACAACTTGCAGCTTAAATTTAGCAGTATATTTCCTTACCGATATTTTATCCATACCAAATAAGGGTATAACCTAAAAATATATCAGACCTATTCTACTTAAAGTCATTTGTAACATAACTATGGTAATTGTTTATTACCGTATGATGGTTGAAATACAAGCAAAACGGCTGTTGTTATCCGATTCGGTTATAAGCAAACCAGCAGTTTCTTGTTTGGTTGTTGATGGATGTATGCATTTATGCAAGAGTATAACGTTACTAACAATACTTTTATCATTCTCTTTTACTTATTTAACTAGAAGATGGGATAAAGAGATGGAGGAAAAGAAGGTGGTCTATTGTAATTTGGTTTCTCTCGCTGCCTGATTGTACTCTGCTGCCTGAGCCTGTGGGAAATTTAAAAATATTGTGTAAATATTGTCATATTGGTATTAATTGCTTACCACACCGCAAAATTGAATTATTGGAAGGCGAATTATCGTAACTTGAACACTACCTGGGTATCTGAGTATTTTAATAGTTTTATCACAAAAAGTGCATTTAGTCAGAAAGTTGTATGAAAATACAGTAATTAGTGAATATTTCTCAGTGAAAAATACCACAAATGGGTGAATTTTCTGCAAATAATGTGTACAGTATATATGTTCCATTGAGAAATCTGCGAATAGGTGAGTCCGCAAATTGTGAGAACGCGAATACGGGGTTTACTGTATAAGTTTATTTGTTTTGTATGATAAATAAATGATTTACTTAATTACAGTACAGTAAACCCTCCGTATTTGCGGGGTATGCGTTCCAGAACCCCCCCCCCTGTGAATAGTTAAATTCCCTGAATACTTGCTACCCCCCCTTCCTCTAAAAATGCTTATAACTGCATGTCTTGAAAGTTCAAATACCAAATATATTATTAAGTATCATCCTACATCAAATATACCTTAAATTATTATCCTATTACTGTATTAATCTTTGAAGTTATTAATATAACTTCAAAGTCATCTGAAACATTAGTACCCTTAAAGATATACAGTGAACCCCCCGTATTCGCGTTGTCAACGTTCGCTGACTCACGCATTTGCGGGTTTCTCTGTGGAACATATCTAGCCATCATTCGCAGAAAATTCGCCCATTCGCTGTATTTTTCACTGAGAAATATTCATTAATTACTGTATTTTCATATAATTTTCATGAATAAATGCACTTTTATGATAAAACTTAAAATATTCAGGTATAAGCATTTTTACAGGGTTTTTCTGTGTTTAAGCTATCAAAATGGGCAGTTCTAAGTGTTTTTAGAGGGGTTTTAAGCATTCACGGATTTGACCCATTCGCGGGGGGGTGTGGGACGCATCCCCCGCGAATATGGGGGGTTCACTGTATACATACATACTTCTAAGCCTTCCAGCCAAAGCAGAGAGAAAGAGAGTTATCACTTCAACTTATATTCAACAAGAATAATTGACCGAACTATGGACCACTGCCGCCCGCGCCTCTTGGAAGCATTGCACATTGGGAAGGAGGGACCAGCCCTCAACATTACACAGGAAACCTTTCTCCTCCTCAAGGCCGCCAGGAGACCTGCACCGAGTGACCCCCATAGCGAACGAGCGAATCAAAATTCCTCATCTGAGGATTGAAATTCTCCAATTCATCCCCAGCACTACAATGCTGCTCACACGCAAGACGAGCCCCGAACATCAGCATGGGAGAGAAGGCTCCACCCGAGATGACCTGCCCCGGGCAGCCAATCATAATTCAGCACCCATCAAGACCCCCTATAAATACTGACCCAGCCGCCTTGTTTCTCCAGATCCTTCTCAACCACGTCCAGAGGATGACCAACGAGATGGTTGAAGCATGTCGATGGTACCACAACCTGAAGTAGAAGAACCTGAATCCAGACCACGAAGGATTCCACGGATTTCTGATTGATATTTCAATAAAAGACTTCCCACATTCCACACACTATCCTTTTTCCAATATGACCATTGGCCAGTTGCTGATCAACATCGCTGAGCCTGAAAAGTGAATTATAAGGAAAATAGGAAAGATAATGTATAAGATAAATTCACATAATACAGCCATCCTTTTCAATAAGACCTGTTTAAGAGAGGGTCTATTTTCTTGAAAAAAGAAAAAAAAAAAAATCTAATAATAATAATAATAATAATAATAATAATAATAATAATAATAATAATATTACAGTAAACCCCCTGTATTTGCATTCTCATGATTCGCGGACTCACGCATTCGCGGGTTTCTCTGTGGAACATATCTAGCCATTATTCGTGGAAAATTCGCCCATTCACTGAGAAGTATTCACTAATTACTGTATTTTCATATAATTTTCATGAATAAATGCACTTTTTGTGATAAAACTATTAAAATACTCGGGTAAAAGCATTTTTACAGGGTTTTTCTTGTGTTAAAACTATCAAAATGGGCAGTTCTAAGTGTTATTAGAGGGGTTTTAAGTATTCACAGATTTTAGCTATTCATGGGTGGTGTGGTACGCATCCCCCACGAGTACGGGGGGTTCACTGTAATTAATATTAATAAATATGCTGTAATTACAACATTTATACATTTCTATAGTAAATTATGTAAAATTTTAAACAAACAAATATCATCCCCAATCTTTTGTGGAAGCTTTGAAGAGAGGCGGTAAAAGATGTTGCCATATGAAGGACACTGAAATTCTCTCTCTCTCTCTCTCTCTCTCTCTCTCTCTCTCTCTCTCTCTCTCTCTCTCTCTCTCTCTCTCTCTCCAAAGGGTAGAATTGTGAGAAATGGATTGAGAGATAGATAAATAGATACTTACTCAGCCCTTCTCTCTCTCTCTTTCTCTTGTTCTTACTTATATGTATTTCTCTGCATTCTTTTACTTGGTTAGTGAATAAGAAAGTGGCATCCCATGAATTAAGGGTAATGTTAGTATACTAAACTGTATACTGAATTTTTACATCAACCATTTATTTCTTTTTTAAGGTTAGTGTATTAAGCTGACTTAAATGAAATTACAGTAACTTTAGTTTCATTTAAAAGTTAGCTTAATACTTTGGGAGCATGATTAGGTTTTATTCATTGGAAATGAAGCAATTGCTGATAATTTTTAAACATTTGCTTAAACTTAAGTATCAGCTCTAAGCATTTGCTACTAGCAAAAGCATTTGCTTTGTTTTATTTGTTGGAGGTAAAGCAACTGCTTTAAAATCCAAGCAGAAGCATTTGCTTGACATTTTATTCATCAGGCCTGATTGTGTGGGTCTTTCTTGCTTTTGTTTTGTCATTATTTGAATGTTTTTCATTGCTTCCAAGTAGTTTTGAAAAGGTAATTTTTGTAAAGAAGGTTGTGAGGTGTGGCACAACACCATATCACAGTTATTTCAGACAAAATTGTAACATTTCATTGTTTGATTTACATTTTATTTTTGGACACTTCAGTGAAGCAGACATCAGCTAGCAGGGTAGTAGTAGAGGTCTCATTGGATGAGTCATTTGATGTTAAAGCATGCTATGTCAGTGTCCTCCTTATAAAAGTTTTATGTCGTGTCCTCTTTATAATAGTTTTGAGGCTTCTTTTATGCTGTATATTCCAGCTTTTCCTCTTTCTTGCTACTGCTGCTAGATGTCCCTTCAAACACATTAATGATCATTGGCTTTTGAATTTGATAGCCTTTACAAGAAAAAGGATTTTGACAAAGGAAAAATCTATTTCTGGGGGAAGACCTGTGTCACCTGGTGAAATATCCTTTTAGCACATATTTCTAGGTATAAGTATTGCTAAATATACCAGAGAAAAAGCTAAACACAATGCCAGGGTTACGACCCCCGGATCGAACGCCATTATATGGTGTCGGTATACACAAAGGGTGAGTGGTTGCCACTACCACAGGCCTCCGCCCTGTAGAGCTCTCCAATCTCAAAACCCCGAAAAGTGAGGAGCCGTTGCAAACCTCATCCTCTTCTCCCAGCCAACCACCACCCCGGCCGCCATCTTGTAAACATCCCAAGTTAGCACCCCCCAAGCTTGGTATGCCACTCAGGGGGGGAAAGGAGATACAGGGATGGGTCACCGGGTGACACAGGTCTTCCCCCAGAAATAGATTTTTCCTTTGTCAAAATCCTTTTTCTGGGCTCGACCTGTGTCACCCGGTGAAATTATAACAGAGAATCAGCCATAGAAAAGCTTGGTGGAGCCCTTTAAGAATTACCTTAATGGAGCTAAATAAAACTATAAGAAAATTACTGTGTTTTAATAACCCAAAGCATTAATAATAAAACATGATTAACAATATAGGGCACACAGACAAAAATAATTACACCAAGACACTTAAGGCTAACAACAAGGGTTACAACATGATATGCAAAACGGTCAGGAGTCAGGCTGTGAAGCAGGCCTGACCTAAAGGTTAGAAGGCATGGCGAGTAAACGAGGCAGGCAGGCGAGAGAGGAATAAAGAACAGGATAAACTAAGGTTACATAAGCTAGTCTAGGGCAGGAGGAACAATACTTCCTGCAGCCACTGTGGAGTATTTAAGAGCCTCTAGAGATTTAAGATGTGGCGTTTGAACACTGTTGGTGATTTCCAGCCCGTATACTTTTTAAGGTCATCAAATTTCATATTATGGAAATAATTAGTGGAGGTGGCCACTGCCCGAATATCATGTACCCTAGGTACTGAATCCGGGTTTGCTTGCTTTATGAAATACAGTATTTGTTGCCTGATGGCCTTTAAAGAAATGGTTCCTCCATTTTCCTTAACAAAAAGAGGGCCAGACATTCTATTAGAAGTTCTATTTAAATAAGCTTTTAAAGTGTTAACTGGACATAAGGACAGATCCTGTGGAAGGGGAATAACCTTCCAAGGGGACCATCTATTTTGTGGATCCTCATTCTTTGCTAGAAACTTGAGATCCGGAGACAACAGAACTTCTCCTGACGGGAGGAAATCAACATGGTTCGGTTCTCTAGAGAGAGCAGACAGTTCAGAAATTCTAGCACCTGAGGCTAGGCTAATTAGAAATAACGTTTTCCTTAACAGACTCGAGTATGAACACAGTTCATTATCAGTGTCTGATGCTAATTTAAGTACGTCATTTAAAAACCAGGAAACCGTGTGGGGACGGGTTGTTGGTCTAAGACGAGCGCATGTTTTAGGAATTGACGAAAAATATGAGTCTGTAAGGTTAATATTGAAGCCATGTAAAAATATTTTTCTTAAAAGCAGATTTTGCTGTAGTAATAGTACTAGAGGCCAGTCCTTTCTCAAATAATGATCTGAAGAAAGAGATTGCAAGGTTTGTGGTCATTTCCTGAGCTTCAGATTCCCTCAGAAATAATGCTAACTTTTTAACTGCTGAGTCATATTGCCTGAGGGTAGATTCCCTCTTGTCTGATTCTATGAACAGTTTATTAATAGGATCAGTGTTAGCGTCTTTCTGAGCTGCAAACTTCATGAAGTCCATAAAGCTAGGGCATTCAGAATTCTTGAGGAAGCTGACACAGTCCGAGTTTGTACTATTTGTGTCAACCTTGGACTGGGGAATTGTATGCGCCGGAGTTTCAACTCTAGAAGAAGAGGAAACCAATTGCTCTTCGGCCAGTTGGGTGCCACAAGTGCTACTTGACCTTTGAATGATCTGAATTTGTGTAAAACTTTCATTAATAGGTTTATTGGTGGAAACAGATAGATCCTTTGCCACCTGTTCCAGTCTATTGACATCGCATCCGTGGAGTGAGCTAGAGGGTCTAGATTGGGAGCAACGTAACACGGAAGCTTGTGGTTGCTCTCTGTGGCAAACAGGTCCACCTGGAGACCTGGTACCTGAAGACAAATCCACTCGAATGATGCTTTGTCCAGTGACCATTCCGACTCCAGCGGAGTTGTCCTGGACAGTGAATCTGCAATGACATTCCAGACACCTGCCAGATGAGTAGCTGACAGGTGCCAAAGATGTTTCCTTGCCAGAGAGAAAATTGCGATCATTACCTGATTGATCCGGCTCGACTTGGAGCCACCTCTGTTTATGCAATGTACAACTACTGCACTGTCCAGTACCAGTCTGATATGAATCTGCCTGGTTGGACGTAGTTTCTTTAGTGTTAGAAATACTGCCATTGTTTCTAGAATGTTGATATGGAACTGGCGGAACATAGTTGACCATGTTCCTTGAACTTTCTTGTGTTGGGAATATCCTCCCACCTGCTCAGGAAGCATCCGTATGGATCACTAATGATGGAGGGGGAAATTGGAGGGGCACTGACCTTGACAAACTCTTGACTGTTGACCATGGTCGAAGCCTCTTTCTCAACACCGGCGGAATTAGAGACATCCTGTCTCTGTATCTGCTGTTGGCTCGTCTCCGCCATACTCTGTTTATATCCTTCAGTTTGGCTTTCAGCAGCAAATCTGTCACTGGCGCGAACTGAAGAGAACCCAGGACCCTTTCCTGGGTACGACGAGAGGCTCTTTTCTTTTTGAGGAACTGCCTGGTAGCTTTGGCTATTTCCCTTCTTTTGGCTGGCGGAAGTGACAGTTTGTGTGTGTCCAGATCCCATTGGATTCCTAACCATTGAAACTGAGCCTCCGGAACTAGGCGGGATTTCTTCCTGTTTATTTGAAAACCTAAGGATTCCTGGAAGCTGATCACTATGGATGTTGCTTTCCGACATTCCTTGGCGTTGGATGCCCAAATTATCCAATCGTCCAGGTATGTGGCTAACATAATCCCCTGGGGCCCGTAGTTGTTAGACTACTGTTTCCGCCAGTTTGGTGAAAATTCTGGGCGCTATGTTGAGCCCGAATGGCATGACTCTGAACGAGTATGCTTGTTTCCCTAGTCTGAATCCTAGGTAAGGAGAGAAGTTTCTCGCAATCGGGACGTGATAATAAGCGTCTGAAAGATCTATAGAGGTGGTGACGGCCCCACGGGGAAGTAGGGTCCGCACCTGCGAGATTGTAAGCATGCGAAACTTGTTGCATTGAATGTATAAGTTGAGACGAGACAAGTCTAGAATTACTCTTTGCTGGATTGAGTCTTTCTTCGGAACACTGAACAGCCGGCCTTGAAATTTCAGGTGTCTCACTCTCTTTATTGCCTTCTTTTGAAGAAGGTCTTTTACAAAGTCCAGTAGGTCTTTGGATGGAGACTGATGGAATCTGACTGGCAGGAGGGGGCCCTCTGCTCCAGCTCCATCCCAGACCCTTTGAAACTATGCTGTGGGCCCACGGACTGAAGGTCCAACAGTCCCGGAAGAGATGTAACCTCCCGCCCACCTGAGGAGACTCATTGAACGGAAGAGGGCTTACTTCCTCTGCCTCCTCGGCCTCCTCTTCCACGTGAAAGAGGTCTTGATGCAGTCCTACCTCTGAAGGCGGCTCTGGCTCTACTTCCCCTCGCATGTCTGTTAAAGCCTCGAAACGCCCGTTGGCTTTCAAACGAAGCGTTGAAAGCTGGGGATGCTACGAAGGTTGGTGGAGCAAGGGTTTGCTGAGCCGGCTGCATCAGAACAAACTGTTGCTGAGGCTGGGCTTTGGAAGTGGAAGGCTGTCCGATCTGAGAGACCGGTACAGCTCAAAGCATTGTTTGGGTCTGGGGTTTTCTGTACCTCCTGAACCTTTTCCTATCCCTGGCTTGAGGTCCGTAGGTCTCGGTGGCTTTCCTTTTAAAGGGGAGACCCCAGCGGGAGTGAAGGCTTTGATTTGCTCTGGTTGCCTCTGCCAGAACATTGTTGACCTCCTCCTCAGGGAAGATGTTAGGACCCCAGATAGAACTCTTCATGATGTCTATTGGGCTCATGTCTGATAGTGGCGTCCGCAAAGATATGTTTCCGGCAGTTTAGTCTCGCCACTACAAAGTCATACAGGTCCGATTGGAATGCCGCTAAGAGGGATTTCGTCAGGACCTGGAATAGAGGTTCTTCAGCGTAAGTTAACGCTGTTACCTCAGTAATAGTGATGGAATGCAGGGAGCGACTCAGCCTGCACCTAGCCTCGAACCCCGCCTTCAGAAGGGCCTCCGGAATCTTGGGAAGCTGTTCACTAAATAGTGTGGAGGCGCACTCGGGGTCGAGTTTACCCACCGTGAACGTAGCCGGAGCTCCCGACCAAAATTCCGAATCCCCGGGGAAAACGAGGGAGGTGGGATCTGTCTCCCGGAGTTGAGGCAGCAGTTTACCCTCAATTCCCGGCTGACTAGTCAGAACTGCGATCTTAGTCGTGCAAGGGGTAGGGATGGAGTCACCTACCGAGAACATCGTGAAAGTCCCCTTAAAGGGAGTAAGCTTGGTATTCTCGCACTCCCAGTCAGTGAGAGCGCACATCAAGGTGGATTGGGCTTGGTCCCTGGGGAAGATAACTGTCTCCTTGGGGACCTTGTCTGATCTGATCCAGGCTTCCTCTGTTAGCCTGGTATAGCCTGGGGAGGGAGGCACCAGGTCGGGTGGAAAGAACTCCAGTTCCTCCAACCGACGAGTTCCCAAGCCCTCGATGGTCAGGGTATCATTGTGCAGAGGAGCGTGAAGAGCCAGCCGCCACGGGTTCCCCTTATCAAAGGGGGGCAGTCTGGAGGCATCCGGAACAACGTAAGATTGCCCTGCTACTCCGGATCGCATAAACCCGGAGAGCAAGCTTTCCTGGGTCTGCATCCTTTGTGCCAATGACAGCACAGACTGACCAGAGGTCTCCAAGCTTGAAGTAAGCTGGGAGGAAAGGTCTTGAATCCTAGCTTCAACCTTCTTGTCTAACTTCTGCATCAGAAGTTCAGCAAAGGCCTCAGGGTCAAAGTTAGGCTGTGGGGGATTAGCCTTGGACGTCCTGGATCTCGACCCCTCGGGCGGGGGAGTAGCCTTACTAGAGGACGCCACTGGTTTAAGAGCCAGTGACGACCTTGAGGGAGCTGACGGATTAGACCTTTGAGGTCTAGAGGACTTAGGTAAGTCCTTCTTTTTCAAGGATTTCACCTTGGGGACAACAGACCTCGACCTGTCCTCAAGGATAGCTGGTTTGGGAAATCCTTGAAAGGAAGAAGAAGAGGAAGAAGGAGAACCAAAAAGGGGACTACCAACACTCTCTCCCCCTGCCTCACTTACCACCTTACCTTCTACCTGGTGGTCCAAGTCGACGCCATGGATGTTGATGGCTGCCACCTCTAAGCCCTTTGTTGGCCGACTTGGTGGATGTTGATGGGCTGCCACCTCTTGATGAAGAGTTAGAGGAATTTATTTCTGCCACCTCTTCTGCAAATGGTTCAGGTTAAGTCATCTTGGGAGGGAGAGCTGTTAATCAGCTCAGTGGTCTGGTTAAACTTCCTTTGCTGCCACCTCCGCCACCTCTCACAGGTTGTCATCTTGGGAGGGCGCGCCAATTCCCGGATCCGTTCAATTATAGCACTGCAGCTGAGATCCGGGCTCCGGGGTAGAGGAGATTGCAGATCTCCTCCAACAGGACGTACGGCTTGCCTGATGCAACGTTCCTCCCAAACCCGCCGACCCAGATCTTCAGGGTCGACAGCGAAGAGTCACGGGTAATTCGGTTAGACTGAAAGAAAGGGTAGGATTTACTGAAAATATTCTCCAATTACCGTATATGTCAATATAAGACATTAAAGTCAAAAGGAGACTAAAGTTTAGCAGTCTCTTAAAGCTTACCAACTCATCCACCACTCGCTCGTACAGAGCGTAGCAAACTTCACAGCCATCCGGGTGCCAGACGGTCAGGTCCCCAACATGGACCGAGCAGCCGGAGTGCGACCGGCACACCTCGTGGCCACAGGGTTGTTGGAGAACCGCTGTGCACCCTGGCTCCTGACAGCGTACCATCTGTAAGTGGAAAGGTGGTACATGAGTAACATCAAATTAAGGCCCGCCGGAGTAGGTCCGGCGGTAATAGGATACCTTAACCTAAATTATGGGTGATGGAACATGCGTGTCATCAGGCAAAACCCGCTGGAATTAAATCCGGCAGTACAAAATTAATACACAGATTTATGGGTGATGAAACATGCGTTTCATCTGATAAAACCCCGCCGGAAATGAATCCGGCAGCAGAAATAAACATAAGTTATGCTATGGAATGGTCAACTACTAATTATGTAAACATAAGTACTCTAAGATAGTCTGGCGCTATGGTACTCCGCCATGATTTGCCACGGAAATCTCGTTATGTCACACATTATGGTAACGGCGGAAGAGGCGGAGAGGAGTGTTCGCATATGGCTCAACTCTCAACGCGCAGGGCGGGAACCAGATAGTGGAAAGCGCCAACTAACCGAATACCATACCCACCGGAGTGGTAACGTGGACGATAACAACGAGAGATCTGACTAACCTGGCGGAGACTGAACATAGTGGAAGTCATGATAGCATCCCTGGGACCGTGTTCGATGCTCCAGCTAACACTGTGGAAAGCGAACAAACGAAACACCGGCCGATAAGGGGAAAAGGTAGCAGAGTGGCGGAAACCCAGCAAACGGCGACCAGACGGGTGGGTAACACCCTCTGGAAGCCGAAAGAAAACTCCCCACGGGGTGCCAAACGTAAGCGAACGGTTTCCCTCCCGTAGGGAGATGTCTAGGTCACTTGCCAAAAGCTAACTGATCAGGTAAAGAAAGACTAGGCTACATACACGAAATGATCTGTGCAACCTTCGATCCCAGTCCACCCTCCAAAACCAAAGCTTTCTGGCTTGGACAGGAAGGCCAGCCACACCCTCCAAAACCGACAGCCTGGTCAGGTGGAAGACTATGAATTGAGGAGACCCTTCACTATTCTAACCTCACCCTCCAAAAACCTCATGGCCTGGTCAGGTGGGCTAAGGGGGGAAGGGCAACTACCTCACTAGCCTAACCTCACCTTCCAAAAACGTGACGGCATGGTCAGGTGGGCCAAGAGAGAATGAGGAACTCCCTCAACAACCTAACATCTCCCTCCAAAACCTCAGAACGGCCTGGTCAGGAGAGCTAGGAAGCATGAGCATCGTGTAAAAGAGCCTATCCTGTCCAGCCTAACTCTCTGAAACCGATTACGGTACGGCCGAGTAGGCTAGGCTAGAATATACCTAATCAAATAAAACTACCTGACTTCAAGAGTACTAATATAAAAAAGTTAACCATACGATGTGTGAAATATAAAAAACATATATACATAGAATTATATACTATAAATACGTAAATGACTCAGCGGCAGAGAAGGTCAAACAACCACCGATATACGGGAAGCGGGGGATACCCAAGATGGCCGACCCTGACGCCGAATCACACATAAAACTAATCCAAAAATATACATGTCATCCATCTTTGTACACATCAGAAATGATCATGAGCATAACAATACCACCATGGAGAATGTACCAACTCGCTGGTAGAGGAAGGGAACCAGGGAAAAGGGAGAAATTATGATCAGAAAAGGGGAGGGGGAAAAACCTCCATCTCTAGCCTAGATCAGTCATGATACGGGCTCCTTAACCTCCTACCAGCGAAATGGTGATTTCTATAAATAAAACTCCAAATTGAAAGGAGTATGGATAAAAACTGGCAGCAACTTTCTGCTAATAACATGTGAAGACTGAGGGTCCAGCATGGCAGAGGCCGACGCAGCCCACGTCCGGCTGCGTAGCGTTATTTACCTGGTAAACAATATATAATGGTCAAATAAAAAGCCTCTGCAAGAAAAAACCAAAAGGAGATGGTACTCAACTTAGTTGGTTGGAATTCGGGAAGAGATGACATGATGAATCAGTTAAAAAACCAATAAACACAGCACCAAAGAAAAAACACGGTGTGTCTGGAAAGCGTGCTAAATTGGAATGTTTACAAGATGGCGGCCGGGGTGGTGGTTGGCTGGGAGAAGAGGATGAGGTTTGCAACGGCTCCTCACTTTTCGGGGTTTTGAGATTGGAGAGCTCTATAGGGCAGAAGCCTGTGGTAGTGGCAACCACTCACCCTTTGTGTATACCGACACCATATAATGGCTTTCGATCCGGGGGTCGTAACCCTGTCATTGTGTTTAGCTTTTTCTCTGGTATATTTAGCAATACTTATACCTAGAAATATGTGCTAAAAGGATATTTCACCGGGTGACACAGGTCGAGCCCAGAAAAGAATATTTGCAGACTGTATGATAAAAACTGCATGCTTATGCTTATACCAAGAATTCCATAGAAATGAGACCAGTTGGGCTTTGTTAGTAGCTGAGTTTCTTTTATATGTAGTTGCTAGATGCAGGAGCAGTAGATATATTTTACCTTGTTTGATTGTAATTCACAGCTTTTTTATGGATATATAAATCAAGGTCTATTTTTTTGATCCACCCTTTATGAATGAAAAGATGAGAAGACTGCCAAGAAGAAAAAATGCCATATCAGGATTATTAATACATATGAAATAAAACTTTATCATGTGTTCTGGTGTGTCCCAAAATTTTCAGAATTTTTGAAGTTAAAAAAATTCCATGAAAATCTGTGGTGTATAGGCTCCTCTATGTAAACATGAGTCAGTTAGTCTAATGCTAGGAAGTGTGGAAAAAGCCTGTGTCTGTAAGCATACTGGTCAGATTTCAAGGGTAATTAGAGAAGGATAAACCAACCAGATAATATACTGTTAAGATCATGTCCATGGAAGGTATAATGCCATGGAACTAGAAATGTACTTGCATGGTATGTAGCATGGGAACTATTCATTGTATGAAAGGACCACCAGCAGTTTGTTGTTGTGGTTTCTGTTTAGTCTTATGAATTGACTTTGAAGCCATGCAAGTGTTCTACACATGTCATTGGTAAGTCAAAATTTGTCCAGGAGATTCTTTATTTTATTGAAAGTGGTTTTGAATACAGATAAGGCTAATGTGATGCTCATATTTGTTTTCCAGATAGAAAAATTCCAGCCATCTGAAAAGCTATTCAAAAAGTATGATGGGAAAATATGCCTAGAAAAGCTGGAGGGACTTGTTGGATTTGGTGGCAATGTTACAAATAAAATATCTGAAAGTCAGCGCCGAGCAGAAAATGAAAGGTACTCTCATAAGGCTATGCTTTCTATAATGTAGCACCCTAAAAATTGAAATGCTGTATACAAATTATCATATTCTTTTTGAGTTCTTGTATATTTTGATAAGTTCTTGCAAAGGTATATTTTCATGGAAAGGTACAAACCTTTGTTTAAGAAGAGGCCTTTCTTTGTTAGATCACAGTCAATAGACTATTTACCAAATTTAAATCTAACTCAAGCATGATACCTGAGGCCTTGTAGGGTATTACCAGCACTGTGAGAGCAAAACAAATTAGCTGAGTGGTAGGGTTAAACTTTCTTAAAATTGATAGCAACCACCATGCTTCCTGCTGTATTTTGCATTGTCCCTTTGTTCTTGTACCAGGTAGCTGTCCAACTTTTTAAATTATATCTTTACAATTTTTATTCCTCACTTATGAACAGATACTTTGTAACTGCCTTTCAAGAATGTAGAGGTGACTTAGTGGTCTGGTTGAAATACCGGTTTCTTTGACTTACAACATCCTGCTTTTTAAGTATTCACTCTTTGACACAACATCCTGCTTTTTAAGTATTCACTCTTTGCACAGGGGTGAAACTGTGCTTCCAGCTTTATAAAACCTGTACATGCAGCCTCATTCTTTATAATTGTATAAATAATGGGAAGATGAAGAAAAGTGTAAATAGTAGAAGTAGTCAGTTTTTAAGTGACGTCTGTTAACATAACTAAAAAAGTTGGGAGCCATTTTCACTCATTGGTTAGTATATCATGGTATGATAATTGATTTTTACAGTTCACATTACTCAAGTTAAAATCTTCTTGTACATTGCCATGGAATCAGCCATCCATTATTTGCATTTGCTGCTCATTTCCTCAGTTCATGGAGAAAAGTTATCAAAGTTTGTTTGTCTGGGTGTTTGTTGAAGCATGTGTTGGTGGTAGTCATCCTCGTCCCCACCTCCAGTGACATTTATGAGCAGGGATTCTCTTCTAACTCTGCTTTTCCTCTGTGGGTGGATAACCCTGTCTCTCTGTGTTAAACAGGGCATTGCGTGAGTGATCTTCATATTCCTCCCCAGACAATCTCCCCACTTGTTGCAGAAGTAAATGTGGCCTCGTTTGTAGTGTAGTACTTTGTGAATTTTGCATGATAAGTTTTCATTTGTGGAAGTGGCATCCAGCCATAAACTAAGTGATTTGTATCTGTGAAACCAAATTTGTAATATCTTTTAATTTAAAAATTCTTAGATCTTTCAAGCACTGTGTAAGGGAAAGATTTGCTTATAACACACATTTGAAATGTCCTCCGTTGATGAAAAATTCTTGAAATATGCAATGTACAATTTCAGGCAAAGAGTTCGTGACAAGTCGGAACGTGCAACTGTTGAGCAAGTGTTGGATCCACGAACACGTATGATATTATTCAAGTTTCTGAACAAGGGAACAATCTCAGAGGTAAAATTTAAATAGTTTGAAAGCTAGAAATGATGTAGAGAATGATTTATTTGCTGTATTCTTTAAATACATCAGTATTTCTGTAATCATATGAAAATCCCAGAAAGAATTTAAATTTATGAATAAAATTTACCAAAATAAGACTGGTCATGTTCTTGCTTAATTAATTAACAATAGGTTCATGCATTATTAAGGATAGTATTTTAATTAAAAGAAAAATTCAGTTACGTTTTGGGACGGTGGGCTATTATGTTGGTTAATAATGCTGTTGGTTTTTTAAAGCTGATGTTTAGGGATACAGTATTGGACAACTTTCACTCTGTGCTTCTTGTAAAGTAAGTTTGATACAAAAAAGAAAATAAGTTGATGCATAGAGGAAGGACATGATTTCATCATTGATGAAAAGTGAGTAGAGAAATTAGAATTATGCTTTTACTTAAAGTAAGTTTTTATACAAACACAGTCATAAAATATATGCACCCATATCAACTTGAAGAGTTGGAAATGTCCAGACCTCAGCAGCTTGAAGAATTGAATGAAGAGTCCCCAGTGCATGCCCAGCTTACATTCCACTCTTTGCCAACAAATGCTTCTCATTCTTTTTTTGTATCCCCATTGGAGTGCACTGAAGATTATGAGTATTGTATAATTGCTAGTTTTATTGTAAAAAAATATTTTTGTATACAAAAACCAGTAAACATGAATTAGCTTTGAATCAGAGTTCAGGAAGAAGGAGAGAGCAGATAGGTCTCAAGAAAGAGCAGTAGTCCAGTTCTTGCCAATGACAGATTGCTTTACAGGATAACAGAGAACCCACGGTAAAACTAAACAAGAGGGGAAAAGGAGTATGGTCAAACTTCAGAGGTGTTTATCCTGAGATGTATTAGGGCCTCCTGTGAAACATTTAACCCTTGCAGCAGGGCTTGACCATGTGAGGCATAATGATAGCTGTTGATTCAATCTGGCCTGGCTCAGGTGAGAATTTATATTTCATGCCATGCAGTTTGAGTGAATTTTGTGGGAAAAATGTGCAAATCACTCAAATGAGCCATAAATGACTTACGGCAACTCTTATGACAACACTAACACCTCAGTCAAGGATACGAAGGAGATCAGTGTGACTTGAGATTTCATGGGGGAATGTACTATGTCTCCTGGTCCCAGGACATCTTGTATATATTTACTTATACCCAAGAAATGCTGTTGGTTTTAGTTTTTATCTTTTCTGATAGTGTGTAAGCTGTAATTGTAATCTTGCAAACTAAAGTGCAAAGAAATATTAAAAAAAAAACATGTATAATATGTATAACTCATCCCAGTACATCTCGTAAATATTTTACCATAAGCATACTCGGATATTATTACTGATTTTAGTTCTTATCTGTTATATTATGTGAGCTGCAATTGTAGTTTTAAAAAATAAAAAAGTTATTAGAAAGAACATGCATAACTTGCCAAAATTAGCATCTTTTTATGAGTGTCTTGGAAAAGAGACCTCACACAGGGTTGGAAATATTCTCAAATTTCCTGTGGAGGATACAGAAAATTTTTTTAGAATTTTTTCTTCTTTCCGTTGATATGTTATTTTTTTAATTGGAGGTGTTCTTAATGTATATTTTAGCCCTGCCTCGAAGGGTTAATAATGCATGACCAAGAGAGGTCTTGAGAGAATGGGGATGGAAAAAAGCAAGAGGGCCTGAAAGATAGAAACTACTGGAGGCATGATTTGAGAGCCCCCACAGTGCTGAAAAGAGGAACATAAAGAGAAGAGGAGGGCAAGGAAGTACAGGGAGTAAAAAATAAGCCCTTGCTAGGGGATTTACAGCCATAAACTCAAGGGCAAACAGAAGTTCCCCATAAACAACAACAGAAATTGTATGGAAGTACTGTACTTAAAAATCTCAAGGAAAAATAAAAACAGAGCCTTAAGGAGCAAAATAACTGGGCAAGGACCACTATCAAGAATCATCTTGGAGGTTCATGGAAGTTCTTGAACTGAGGAGTCAAAAAGTTAAAAGGAATGAACTGTGTTGTTGCTGTTTGGGGCTGATTCCTTCATGAGGAAGTATGAAGAGATTACAGGGTGAAGACTTAATAAAAGGGTAGATTAAGAACAAACTAATGTTCCCTGAAGAGAATTTGGGAATGAAGGAGCAAGAAGGACAAGAACCTTACACATCTTAATAAGTCATGAATCTCAGTGAATGCATAAAATTGGAGGGAGAGAACTTGTCAACTGTGCACAGCTGTTGCCATTACCTCTGGGGACCCACCTTCTCTCATGCTTCTTTTAATATTCAGCACATGAGAAGATGCAGAGATTACAGAAGTGTGTAAAACTGGAGGAGGCAGCTCCAGAAGATCCTCCAGGCATGAAATCAGAACCACAAACTGAAAACAGGAGAATCTGACATCATCGCCACTCTGGCCAAAAGGGGAGTAGCGCAATGAGTTGTCTGAGTGTTAAAGACACACAAAACTTGCAAGTGTGTCTTGACTGCCGTAACAGGAAGGATGCGAAGATACTTAAATTAAATTTATGACTAGACTGGAGTTTGGGAACAGCAGCCCATTCCACTAGCCCTGGCTGCAAAACTGATTGAGCTGGACAGTCAGAGACATTGTGAACAAGCCTGCCCACTCACTCTACAGGTTTTGGTTCTTTGCAGACATCCAAGGGAAGGAACTACTTCCAAAGAAGGTCAACATTTGGTAATTTGTGTCAGTGTAGTAAAAATTCATAGTCTACCATAGATTTGTTTGTGGCACACTGCTTATGCATCAAAAGTTGGGCCTTTTATTACATTTTACTGGCGTGTTGGTTTGTAGTTTTTTTTAGATGTTGACAAAACTAAGAGGAGATAATTGGGCGATTGTAGTTTACTTGTTTGTTTGTTGTATGATGTATACCATTTGTCATATTTTTGTAGGGTTCATTTTTCCAGAGTCAGCCTTCTTTTTATTTTGCTCATTTGGTAAATGACACAAATTTTCATTGTAGATTAATGGGTGTATATCAACGGGTAAGGAAGCCAATGTGTACCATGCTACAAATGCAGAAGGAAAAGAGTTTGCCGTGAAGATATACAAGACCTCTGTTCTTACATTCAAAGCAAGGGATCAGTATGTTTCAGGGGACCATAGGTAAGATTGTTCTTGATTAGTTTTACAGCTGCATTACTTCATAGGTTGATACTACTTAGAACTGATTTTGTCATACATAATCCTTTCACTGCAAAACTTTTGACCCACATTCCCAGCTCTGTGCTATTTTAGCAATTTTTTGTGTAAAGTGAAGAAAAATTAGCTTTTGCAGCTAGGTAATATATACTCTTGAATGACTACTGTATTCTCATCCACCACAGTGAAAGGGTTAAGTAAAGATTTATAATTCTTTAGCAAATTTTAATTAATAGGTAGATTAAACAGTGAGGGAAGGGAGTTAAATTTATATAATTCTTAATGTTCTATTTACAGTAGATGAACATTTTCTGTGTAGTATTCATAGTTATCAGTGCAATTGCAGGTTTCGACATAGTTACGGTAAGAGTAATCCAAGGAAGATGGTACGTGCATGGGCTGAGAAGGAGAATGGTAATCTCCATCGTCTTCATGGTGCAGGGCTTCCTGTCCCGCTCCCAATAATTTTGAGAGCTCCAGTGCTTATAATGGAGTTCTTGGGAAGTAAAGGAATTGCAGCTCCAAGACTTAAGGTCAGTTTCCTTATCACCTTTACTTTGGCTAATGTAGAGCAGTAACCAACAGGCTCTGCATCAGAATGTAGGAAAATTGGAGAGAATTTTTGTGAATATCATTGGCTTACAAGAGGAGAGCTTTGTTCTTGATTCTAGCAGTATAGAAGTCATGTACATGTGTGCAGTATTGTTATATGCTGTACAAAATTAGAAGGGAATTTTGTACTTGTTGTTTATAACTTTTATAAAAAAGGATAAATTTCATTATTTGGAATGAGTCTTACCTACTGTTAAAGATAGCTTATATCTCCTTTCCAGTAGGCAAGTCAGCACTCAAACAAAAGATCGAATGGCTGCCTGGATGACTGCCAAGTTCACCTGTTTTCACCAGGTGTGTTTCGATTGTTTAGCTCTTGCCAGAATTTTCCTTGCTGCCATTGTGTATAGGCTCTTGTTGGTATTTCATGGTTATGGCTGTTTGCTGCTATCATGTTTCTGTACATTATCTTTTCTAGGATGCCTTCCACTAGAATCAAGGCTAAGAATGTCGCATTCTGTAGGAATAATTACTGTGTTAGCAGGATGTTGAATTTTGAAGAGATAGACACACTGTTTTTGCCCGTTGCAGGGGTATCAAGTGTGATCTTGAGAATAGATGTGAGGAAGTAGTGACTTTCGAAGGACTTTTTGCTTGAGTTTGTTAGTATAGGAAGAGGAGGGAAGCAGACAGACTGCAAAAGCAAATAAGTTGAGTCACCAACCAGTCATTTCTCTCCCTTCTCCAGGTCCTTTGTATGTAATTAATCTTAGTCTTGGGTTTTCCTCTGCTAATTCTTCAGCTATTACAGGCAGCCCCCGGTGATACGGTTTTTCAGCGCTTGTCTAGCGATGAAAATCGGCGATTTTCAGCGCCGATATGTGCCAGTTTCTCTGATAATCACGTATTGGCACTGATACATACCTAACAGAGGCGCCGATAACCAAATATTGGCTATTTTCAGTTATCTGCGATTTTCGCTTATCATCAAGCTGTCAGAATGGAATATTTCGGACTTAAGTCGTTCAGTACCACCAGATCTAGAAAGGAGGAGAATTTCCCTTGGAACCTAGATATGGTACTTCGGTGGTTATCAAGTGAGCGCTTCGAACCTGTGCGTTCTTCCTCACTGAGGGATTTAACTAAGAAAACTATTTTTCTCGTAGAGCTGGCCACTGCAAAGAGAGTAAGAGAGCTTCAAGTGATTGACAGGAGGATTGGCTTTTCAAATGGAGACGCAGTTTATTCCTTCTTTTCAAGTTTTTTAGTGAAGAATGAGAACCCTTCACACCCATGACCTCGTTTTTTCATCATTAAGAGTCTATCTGATATTTTAGGAACAGAAGAGGAAAGAGTGCTATCTGGTGGAAGACAGAGAGAAAGGGGAAAGAGTGCAGATGAAAGAGGCTGAGATGAAAGTTTATGAAGAGTCGTTTTTTTTCTGTGCGTACGTGCGATTGTATTCCTACATATGTATTTGTGTGCATGTCTAGCATACACACACACATAATACATACATATACACACACATACAAACAATTTGCAGTACAAAGCACTACAAAAAAAAAATTCACAGAATCATAAACAAAACAGAAACAAATCACAGAGTCATAAACAAAACGCAAAACAAATCACAGGGTCATAAACAAAGCACAAACAATTCTCTCTATAAATCGAGAAAGCGAGTGATAACGGTTTTTCCACTGTGAGGAGGAGGAGGAGGAGGACTCAGTCAGCGACCATCATGGGAGGCCAAGAATAAAAACCAAAAAAAAAAAAACCGTGATTTTTTTCATAGCCCAGTGAGAGCCCCCAGGTACTACCTGCACCGAACGGAGGAAATTAGAGGGCAGTTTTCTAATTTGTGGTGCTCGGTTGAAAATCCTTCTAGACCTTTATCTAAGAATGCCATTTACTTCTTGAGGGATCTTATTATAGAATCTCACTCCCAAGTGGAGGAAAATGATGTGAAAGTCATGAAGATTAAAGCTCATGATGTAAGGGCAGTCACTACATCAGTAGCTTTCAAGCCCAATCTTTCCGCATCCTCCATTCTACAGGGAACTTACTGGAGAAGTAAGTCGGTGTTTGCAATGCACTATCTGCGGAACGTGGAAACTTTACGAAAACTGCGGTACATTAGGACCGATGTCCGTAGCTGGTGTAGTGGTGGGTGAGGAAGTGTAGGAAGTATCCCTTCCTATGTATATACTGTAGCCCTTAACCTTGTTCGTGGTGTCGAGTTCTGGGGAAGCCTGGAGGGTACAAGAGACTTGGAGTGTCCACCAGTTATTTAGTGTTTGGTGGTGATCATGTTTAATTTTGATGGTGTAGGTGATTCTGTTGTTGGTTTTTTATTGTGTTGGTACTGCGCCCTGGGCATGGGGAGTTGTCTGAGCTTTGTTGGCTTTCGGTATTGACCTTCGTCACAAAGTTCCTGCTGTATATTCTGTCAGCTTTCAGAGTACTTCTCTGCTGCAGAATATCCCACTTCCATAGAGACAACTCTGGCTATACCGCCAGGCCTCTACAGGCTGAGATGAGCGCCAACCAGAGGCAGTAATTATCTGTGCAGGTCTCTCACCAGGTAAGGAGACAACAAACATTGTCTCAATGCTAGCCTATTTTAGTTCATTAACTTTTCATATGTAGAATGTTATTTTACTGTCCACGATTCCCCACCACCTTTCAGTGTGGAATCAGCTAAGTAATTACTGGGTAAGTTACTTGTATAAAAATGACATTTTTATGATAAAATATAGTTTTATATACACTTACCTGATAACTACGGATGGAGCCCGCCCTCATCCCTGTGCATGGACATTTTTTGCATAAAAAAAATTGATCTATTGGCTTAGTTGTTCCTGTCTTACCCCGAAAGTGGGGTTTGCTGGAGCATTGGGCTTCGCTTTGTCCTCATTTAGTGGAAGAAAGAGGCTATGTAGGAATACATCTCGGTTGTCTTTGCATATTTCAGCACCAATTAAGTGTATGGAGCATGAGAACCCAAACTGTCTTGAGAA
>NC_089794.1:47549541-47682041 GCF_040412425.1 Macrobrachium rosenbergii | reverse complement strand
GGATTTTGTGTAGCTGCACTACATCCTCTCCTCAATGTGGAAGTCAGCTATCTTTAACAGTAGGCAAGATTCACCCCAAATAATGTAAATTTTCAGAATGAAATTTATTACAGTATTTGGATACTCTCTACTGTTAAAGTAGACCCCACCCAGCCTCCCCACGCTTAATGGGCTGTCAAGGAGAATTCTGATGAGCTAAAACGTTCGAAACACACCTGGTGGAGAACAGGTGAACTAGACAATCATCTGGATAGCCATTCAGTCTTCTGTTTGAATGCCAACTCGTCTGTCGGCACGGAGAGATATAAGCTATCTGTAACAGTAGGTAAGTATCCAAATAATAAATTTTATCATGAAAATTTATATAATATCTGTTGTTGCATGGGATTCAACTGGTTTCTGTTGCTAAATATTGCTTGCAACTTTTTCATCAGCATTTATACATGGTTTTTCCTTGTTTTGTGTATTTCATTGCTCCTGTGAATTTTGTGTTATGCATTATAATTAGAAATAAAGTAATTGATTTAAAAAAAATTTTACTACTAATGGGCAAAGGAACTGAGGCCATTACACTATGATTATTCATTCCATTTTACATTTCAAGTGATTTGCTTATATACTATATATATGCATGTTAGTAAAATATAAACCATATTTCCTCTCATTGAAGATGCTCCAACCTTGAAGGTGTACTCCAAGTTTTACTAGTAAATTTAAAAAAAAAAATAAACATAAAAGTAAGGTGGCAACACTGAGTTAATGGCTATGTTTTGGGTTGGTGAGTGTGCACATTCAAAGGACTCAGTGCATTATGTATGGTGGCTTTGGCTTCTGTTGCAGTTTGATTATAGTTGTTTTTTCTTCATTTAAGAAATAATTTATGTTTTGTAAAGTTCATTGATTTTAATAGGAGATAAGCATTTCTGAAGTTAACATACCAGTGAACTGAAAAACTTGAATAGATTGTGAAATAACGTGCGTTCTGTATGCATACTGCTCTGTTGCGTTGCGTCAGAGATTTCATAGGCTACAGCTGGTGCAGTATTTTAAGATTCAGTTAGTATTGGATTTAGGTTTATGCACTTTTTTTTTTATTCTCTTGGACAAGGAAAAATTTTCCCAAACAGCAAAATAGAGAATACTGTTTTATAAATATGGAATAACATTTTATTGCACAGGTGAATTGGTTAAAACATGGCTTGAATCACATCCCAAATAAAACAAAATAAATTTTTCCATTTGTTTCAGGTATGAAAAAGCTAGTTGTGAATTTCTGAGGAAGCTGTTGTGAAAAGGTAGCATATGCTGATTAACAAAATTTCCACTTTGATTATGATGTTCTTGTTCTAGTAAGATTTACCAGTTAACCCTTTTAACATGCCACAATTTTACTTTTGCCCACCAGTAATGTTCCCATGGAAGTCAGGGTCACTTGAGAATGAAAATACCGATGATATTTATCTAAAGTACAGCTTTTAATTTACTGCTCATCTGTTAACTAGTGCACTGTAATCAGCCATTGTGGAAATAAATCATTGTGACTATATGTATTACTTTTTGTTTTTTATGATAATTTACAGACGCTCCCCCTACTTATGAACTAGTTACGTTCTGAACGGCTGTTCGTATCTTGATTGTATGTAAGTACAATATGATATACATAATGTCAATACATACAATACAATCAATACTATATGTTTTTTCATCCTAAAAGACAATACACTGTGCATACAGTACTGTCTTGTACTGTAATTTCTTTATAATCGCCACTTTAGTTTCCATTGAGAGAACTTGCTGCTGTTTACTACTGCCATTATCTTCACTGGCCTTATGCTTGCTAATAGTAAAGGATGGGCTTGATATTTCACGATAAAATCACACGAATAGATCAGAGCGCAACAGATGGCATCTTATCACTTGTGTAGGTTTGAGAGTCTGGGGCGGCATATCAGTGTCAGCTATGGTACTGCAGTGTGGGTAGCGGGAAAAATTGTAACTAAGTAGAGGCGCACAGTACAAAATTTGAACTTACGGGTGGCAAAGGGAGTGCTCCGAACACAATTTTAATTTACAGTATCATTTTTTCATATCTCTGAAAGTTCGTAAATTGAAAGTTCATAATTAGGGTAGTGTCTGTATTTACTATTTTCACTGAGAATAATGTATGCAGTTTATTGAGAGCTCTTAAGCAGGTGTTCTGATTGCTGTCTAGCAAAGGTTACCTTTCTTTCGGGGGGTTAGATGGGCTGATGAAAAACTTAACCTTCAGCCTCTTTGATGCATGTTAAATTTCAGAGACTTCTGGTAATAAAAAGGTAGTGCCCTTGATGCTGGGAAATATGGTATTTGTCCAAACACAACTTATTTTCTGTACAGATGCATTACTTGTGTTTAAGCCCATATTTGTGGTCAACAGTGTATCTAGACACACATGCACCTCTTGTGGAGCCTCAGGCTCCTGTCAGATAGAGGCCTCACTTTTATGTAGTTTTGCTAATAGCTGTGATGTATCAGTAAGTTTTTGAGGAGGTCACATCAATCATAAGAACTGGGAAAACTGAAAAACTTGAAATTTTGTTAGAAAACCTCGGGATTAGCAGACTGGAACAAATGATATGCCTTCAAGCTCATGGAATTGAGATAAGGAATTGAATCCATGGCTGTAAAGGTAAACAAGATTGTAACTGTAAAGCTAAAGCCCTGAGAATGATATCAGAATGATTGATTGTAATTGCAAGTCCATAGGGAAATTTAGGGACCCTATTTAACAGTTAAGAGAAATTAACATATACTGGAATTGTATCCTTTTCTTTTGTTAGGTGGACTTTCAGCATTGATTGAAGCTCATTTGTCCTAAGAGTAAAGTGATGCATACTGTGGCATCTGCATTGTTACATTTTCAAGCAATTTATTATTGACAGGATGCCGTGATATCCGAGTCCAAAGCACGTGAGCTGTATTATGATCTGGTGCTGCAGATGTGGACCATGTATCGAGATTGTCGACTTGTGCATGCTGATCTGAGTGAATTTAATATTTTGTAAGTAGGATATTAATTTTTGTCTAATGACCTTGAAGAGCTCTTATTTGCTTCCATTATGCTCAGGTACAGGAAGCAGCAATAATCTGAACAGAATCTATTTATAGTGTTTATAGATAACTAACATAGGTGGTTTACAGCAAGATTCATTGAGAGTTCGTCCCAAGATTTAGTAGTTTGTTTCAAGATTCAGCTTGAATTTGCGTTGAGATTTGCAGGGAGTTTGTTCAGAGACTGGACATGAGTGGAGCACAAACTCTTGCCACATCTAGGCACTTACTTTCTCAAGATCTCATCACAAACTGTCACTGAGTCTTAGCACAAACTCCTCCTGAGTCTCATCATAAACTCTCTGAATCTCTACATAGTGTTTTGTTAAATCTCAATTATAAACTTTCTCTGAATCTTGACACAAACTCAAGGTTGGTTTTAAGAAAGAAGTTAAATTATTCAGTGAGAAGATACGCTTTTTGTCCTTAGTTTATCAAGAGAATGTTTGGAATTCAGCGTGTAGAGAATATTTATGGGTGCAGCCAAAATCATGTTATTATGAGTATTATTGATAATCTTATACAGAAAAATCACTCTGTAAAGGTGACTCAAGTTGGTTATATGCAGTTTATTACTGTATCAGAGGCATTAATGCTTATTTTCAGTTACTAAGTAACACCAGAAAGGATGATAAATGTGATAAATGGCAATGACTACAAAAGTAATCATTTGAATATTATTAGGAGAATTAGGTACTATGTTTGTATCTACATACAAAACAAGTTTAAATGATACAGGTGAACCATTAATGGAAATTTATTAGGTGTATGAATGTTGATAATGAGTTACCCACTTTTTCCCCTAACATCACCATTCCTTTCAACAGATAGAGAAAGGCAGATTATGTTAATATGGTAATAGTAATTTATAGTTTTTCCAGGATTTTATTGATTTGATCAATTTTAATGTTGAATAAACAAAAAATCAAGCAAGGCAGTTGTTGTATGTACTTAAAAAAATAGGTACCCAACAAGGTGCAAAATTATGTTTTCGGTCATTACAATATTTGAAGATACTTTTCCAAGCTCACTAAGTTGCATGTCTAGACTTATGGGGCTGCAAGGAAGGTTTTGCTTGTAAATGAAGGATAAAAATTGCAGTAAGTGGTTAAAACTTATTTGCTCAACATCCTTTACCAAATAAAAAATCTGCTGCTGTTCTCACATTTTGCTACAAATGACTAGCATGATAATGTATGCAGTCTGATGCAAAACATTATTTAAGATGTGCCAGTAGAGGCAAAATTAGTGTTATGTATTGTCATGAAAGAGTGGTTACCATTGACAAAAATATTTTGTGTAAAGGCTGAATCAGCATTTTGATTTAAAGAAACCTTGATTTGACATCATTTTTGATACTTGGAGCCAAAATCAAATTGTGGAACTGCTTTATTATATCACCAATTAAGATAAAGAAGAGAAAGGTCATCCTAATTATTACATTGTCATATTTGTTGTTAGCTCATTTTCCAGTTAGAACTTTACCATCATCACATTTTGTCAAATTTTTTGTAAAGATTGGTGATTTGGTGAATTTATTTTATGTATTTTTTGAGGTGACAGTTACTGAAATTAAAACTGGTAATGGATTGAGGAATTTTCGTACAATGTTGCTAAAAATGTGAATGGGTTTTGTATAAGAAAGTTAACTTAGTGGTCTGGTTAAACTATTTATTTATTGAATAAAAATAACTGGCTTTGTTTAAGAGTTCTTACTGTAAACCTGATTGGAAGAGAAAATGTGATATCAATAGAAGATATGTGTGCTCTTTCCAAACACAGTAACAATTACATACTTTGGTTTGATTGCTTTTGGCATTGCTGTAACCATTACTTATTTGGTTTGATTATCTTTCAGTAAAATTAAATATTTATTTGCCAGTTTTATAGAGATATTCACCATATTTAATCTTTCAGGTATCATGAAGGGCGGGCATACATTATTGATGTCTCGCAGAGCGTTACGCATGACCACCCGCAGTCTTTGGTGTTTTTAAGGAAGGATTGCACTAATATTACTGGTATGGTGTCTCCATTTTATATAGCTTGTTGAAAGAAATTTAATTTAATTTTTTTTCTTTTTATAAAAGAATAATGACAAAGTATGTAATTCCCTAAAATATGCCGGATTTCTGCCCTGGTAGGTGTTAAGGGTATCGGCGGCCTGCGATTTTGGTGATATTGGCTCAAATTCGTGAAAATTAGTTATCGTCATATTTCCACAGATCTGGGTCCCGGCCATTGCCACACGTAAGATAATATCGATACGAAGCCTTTTAAACAGTTTAAAGGCCAATTTAAAGGCCACACCCAAGTAGAGAATTAAAGGTCTGGTTAGGGGTGGTTTTACTATTTCATTTTGCATTCATTCTTCAGGTATTTCTATTTCTTTTCATTGCGTATTCTTTGTATGCCGCATAATATATTTTCCTGATAGAGATGGCAACGCTTCCCAGGATTGAATACTGCGAGCCAGTTGTCCCGAGAGAGAATTCTTATATTTCGTTGATGTAATCGTGTACAGTATTTGTTATTTTCAATCCATTGCAACACTTCCTCGGACTTTTGGACGTCAATTGTGTATTATATATATTACCAACATGCCAAAACAGAAGTTTAGTAACCGAAGGGAAGCAAGCTCTCGCAATATCAAAACTTATCTTGAAGCTAAAAGTATAGACACAGCTAATGTTATGGCTTCTCACAAGTTGCCACCAACTACGTGTGCTGAGGAGATGCCAAGTACTTCCTATTACGAAGCCCGCTCCGAGTGAAATCTATTATTCCCTTGCAAAATATTATATCAAGATGATGATGATGATGGCACCGACGACTTTGTTTTGAAGTTATCTGATGATGAGGAGAGGGAGGAGGAAGAGAATGAGCATTTTCAAGATGTAATTGCTGTCCCTGACGTAGCTTCTGGAGATATTGAAGCTGCTGGTGCTCTCGCATTGTGGCAAAGATCACTAGACAGGGAATTCATATACTATAAAGTATTTGTTGGTGAAGGGGATTCGACAGCATATAAAGGAGTATGCAGTTTGAATGAGGGCACTGGTCCTTATGGCACTCCATATCCAGTGCTCAAGGAAGAATGCATAAACCACGTTCGGAAGAGGATTGTCTTTCGTCTTATGGCCTTGAAAAAGATACACAATATGTTTCAAAATCTGTAACAACAACAAACAAAGTTATGTTTAGGAGTGAGCTTGGAGGACTCAATAAATTGAGTGATAGCACGGTCATAAAGATTGGAACATGATATCAGCTATGCAGCAAGTTCATTGCTGCCTATTATGAGAAAAATAACAGGAGAAAGCCTGAAAGGCCTTCAGATGAAAGAGAAGACCAGGAAACGAATGTCTGCTATGCATTCAAGAAAGCAAAGAACATCAAAAGGAGGATATGAAGGAGGGGCTCATTAGCCTCCTAAAAACCTGGCAGCACAAGAGTCGAGTGGCATTCTATGATTATCCCCAAAAATAATATATGATAAACTATTTTCTTTAAGTGATAAGTGTTTTTTTTAGAGGGAATAATATATCTCTTATAAAAGAGAGGGGAACAAGTGCCATGTAGGCTTTTCCAAGAAACTTTATATGCTTCTAAAAGCAAAATAAATGGTTAGCAAAACTTTAACTGCATTTTTCTCAAAACTTACTTTTTCTACATTCAAATTCCAAAAACTCCCGTATTTATGAATGGATTTTAAAAATCTAAAAAGCAATTTGAACAAAGATAGTGAGAGAACACATCGGCAAATTTATTTTTCTTTTTTTTCTAAAAATTTTTTTTTACCAAGATCTAATATATAATTTTATGGTATTTTTTATTACACTTTTTAAAATATTTTTTTAAAATAGCATACATCACATATTAGATTTTTGAGTTTGCCGTTTTATTTGATAGGAACTAAACTTTCTGCTATTACTTTTGTTTTTAAATTGAATGATAAATAATGAAGGAGATGTACTTTAAAAAAACACAAAAAAATGTTATGTTTAAAAGAAAAATATTCGTTAAAAAAAAAGTTTTCATCCAATTCACCTGAAATTTTGTATGCATCTTCAGTAAAACTAGAGGTAACACCTGTAGAAGTTTGAACACCATCACTCAAAATTAATCCCTGACCCCGCCGATACCCTTAAAGGAAATAACTTGCGAATCCTGTTCCTGGAGTGTCCTCCGATTGACGACTGCAAACTGATGACGATGTTAGCAACAATAAAAAACAACTCTCTCCAAGATCGTTATGATGAAATCTGCTTCAAAGTCTTACTTATTGTTAAAATTCACTAGTTGAATTACAGTTATTTTGATCATGTATATTTTTGCATTTTACAGAATGTTTTTGTTGAAAACAAATGTGTTAGTGAACTTAGGGTCTTAATTGTTCCACTGTTTTATTACTGATGATCTTAATTATCTCACATTCATTTAATAGTATATTAATATAAATAATAATAAAATATAATGAATAACTAAAATGAAAAAATATGAAAAAAGGAAAAAAAATATTTTTGCTTCAATATTGATATTTGATTAAGCTCCTGACCCCACAGTTCCGAAATCTGAAAAATTCCAAAAACTGAAGCACATCTGGCCCTGAGGATTTTGGGTAAAGGATTGTTTACCTGTAATCTAAATTTCATTATCTTACTTTTCATTTTAGAGACTCCACTTCTTTTTACTTGACAATTATGCACTCATGTCTCGGCCTAGGCATCTACATATGCAGCTGAATTCTATCATTTTTATCATGTTTTATTTTTAATTTTTCATCCTTTACCATGAGCTTTAATTCAAATGTTTCTACATTGAGTTTTTATTCATACTCTTCATACAAATAATGAAATACAATGTATTTATAGGTATATATATAGATATCGCCGGTTAAACCGAACTATTGGCTAAGACAGACACACTGGTTCCCCCCTGTTATTTTGTCTTAATGAGGGTCGACTGTACTGCATCAGCTGTAGATGACGTAATAGTATCACTAAAATCCATCATCATGAATAAATAGCAGATTTCATTATGCAAAAAACTTGAAAACACATTTTAAGAGAATAAATCAAATGTAGGACTATGGCATTTTTTGCTTAGGTTGGACTTCTTGGAGGGGGTGACTTCTGTAGGTGATGGAGAAAAGTCAAGGATTTCATCCTTCATGTTCATTAATGTTCACAGTTGCTGTGTATGTAGTACCTCTATGAGTTGTAGTTAGCAGTGGTCAGGGTGGAATCTAAAATTTTGACGGATTGAAATTGTTTGGGGCAATCCAAGCTGTTTTGGTGTTTTTCCCTGAAGTGCTTCAGAATTGCAGCTTCCTGTAGGTGGCAAGAAAGATGCTTGGAGAGAGGGATGTTTGTCACAGCAACATATGAAAGAGGGCATCCTCTGTTGTGGCATTTGAATTGGTGTATGCCATTATATCACTTCAAATATTTGGGAGAAGGGCTAGGTTGTTTTAAAGATGATCTGCTGTTTGATGGTTTTTTTTTAGTTGATGAGGGCAATCTTGACATTGTTGAAGGTGGCGGTAATGTCCTAAATTTTCTTTTTAAGGGCTTCTTCATCCTGATGGTAATGTTAGTGCATGTAACACTTACAGTATAGGTTTGTTACATCTTGATGCCATTGTTTCTTACAATGGTAGTTTCTTGGTACCACTTCTTTAGAGTAAGTTTGACTTGCTTTTATATTTTTGTTTGTGAAACCTGTGTTGACAAGAACATGGACTGCTCTGCCAAATTTGCTGTGTTTACTTCCACCCAAAGCTGTGCAAGACAGCTCTCCAAATGTAAGTGTCCACGTTGTTCTCCTTGTAGATGTTTGGACACTTGCTCTGTCTCTTTAAACAGAGGCAGGGGTTGGTCAGTTTACAGTAGACAAGATGATATTTGAGATTTGAGGCTGTTCTGCTGGTTTGTAAGAATAGATTTTCTTTAGTCAAGTGGAAGTACACATTAGACATAAACCACTTTGTGCTTAGCAGTAAAATATCAAGAGATAACAGTTGATATCTCTGGGTCAAGAGTTATCACAGGATTTACTTAGAACTGTGACAGGAACCATCTTATAATCACAGTCACAATTCATCTGACAGGGAATAGGAAGTTTTGCTCAGCCATATTCATCCATGTTCAATTCTCTGTTGGTGAATGAAAGTAGGCTTATCTGACACTGGAATGAGGAACTTTTCTTTAGGTTTGTTTTCAGAAACAAAGAGGCCGTGGTAGACAAATGTCATACTGAGAAGCATGACAGTGTAAGAGAATTTGTCCTACAGTCTTGAACATTGGAGTAAAAAGCTTCTTGGGCTGACCTTGTAAGATTTTGAAGTTAATTGATATTAATAATAAAAGTTTTGCAACTCTTGGAAGCATTATATGCTACTAATAAATGGGAGCTTGAATTCTTGGTAAAAGCATCAAAGTGGAACTGTCAAATTTTGTTTTGTTTCATTTATTGATAATAAGGTAGAAAGTTTTGGCAGGTACTTACACTGTACACACAGTTATGTTTTGCTTTTCATTCTGTTTCAACTCACCTCTTTTGTTTCAGAATACTTCCGAAGAAAAAATGTGCCCACCATGACCATAAAGGAGTTGTTTAATTTCATAGTGGATCAAACCATTACCTATGAAAACAGAGTTGAGTATTTAGAAAAATTACAAGAGATAGCTTCAACCCGGCCTGTAGGAGAGATGACAGATAAGGAGAGGGTTGATGAAGAAGTTTTCAAGAATGCTTTTCTCCCAAAAACTCTAGATGAAGTAAGTAAAAATGTAAATGAAGCTGTCTTTGCATGTCACCCACATTTTGCAAAATTTAAAAGCACTCGGACATGGTTTTGTTGTCTTGATGGCTGTTTGATAGTCTGGTGGGTTTTAAATTAGTATAACAACGTAAGATGTTCATCCCACTCAACTCATATCTTTGTTATATTCGCATGATTTCTCACTGACCACATTTTGCACAATGGTATTTTTCTGTGATCAATGTATGTAAAGTTATTTTTTCATTTCACCCATCAGTTATGTATGTGTTTGCATCTTGGTTCTGAATATCCCCAGACTCAACAAATTTTTGTTTAACAGATGTGAGTTGTTTTGTAGTCTAATGATGCATGCACCACCTGGACCCTTGGGTATATGTTAATCTCCTACATTGCTTTTCTTGGATCTGCATTGGTGTTAACAACTGTGTACAGAATCCCTGCAGATCATTTGCAGGATTGCCATTTTCTTAAATCATTCTGATATCATTTCATTGTAACCTAATTCATCGCCTTTTCATCTTTATTGCGTCTTCCTTTCATGTATGTGTCTTCTATGACTTTTGTACTACCATTACCAATGTTTAACTCTCTACCAGCTGTGTGGTGACAACTTACTGTAATTACTTAAAATATAACTAATTTTTGCGAGACTTACGCTTCTTGGCAGTTGTGTTAGCAGTGTTCTGTGGTGCATTTTGTTTTTCCCAAGTTTTATATTGCTGTTCTTTTTCAAGTCTTGTTAGTTTTTAAATCTGTAAAAGAAAACTATTGTGCTGCCTTTGTCTGTCCATCTGCATTTTATTTTGTCTGCACTTTTTCTGTCTGCCCTCAGATCTTAAAAACTACTGAGGCTAGAGGGCTGCAAATTGGTATGTTGATCATCCACCCTCCAATCATCAAACATACCAAATTGCAGCTCTCTAGCCTAATTAGTTTTTATTCTATTTAAGATTAAAGTTAGCCATGATCGTGCATCTGGCAACAATATAGGACAGGCCAGGCCACCAGTGGCCCCTGGTTAAAGTTTCATGGGCCATGGCTCACATACAGCATTATACCGAGACCACTGAAAGATAGATCTGTTTTCGGTGGACTTGATTATACAATGTACAGAAAAGTTGATTGCGTCGAAGAAACCTCAGCACATTTTTTGCTTGTTATTGTTTTGAAGTTGGTTTTCTAATATTAAGTGTTGCTGTCAATTAGCTACTGACTGGTTATCCATTTAGCACTTGGAGTTAGATTAATGTTCACACTAACCTCTTTTGTTAATTTGTATTATTTTACTGTAAGTGAACGGTAAGTTGACTGCTATGTTACTTTGCACTGTATTTTGTTGTAATTTTAGCTACTATTACAGTATGTTGTTTTGTATTTTCTCAGAGCTGTTTTCCTGGTGTTGACAATATGTCTTGTTATCCTTTGATGGACTGTTTTCTTGTACAGTACTCTACTGCGTTTACGTTGATATTCCATTATGGATGTTGTTATCACTTTTATCTTGTTTATTATCGAGTTTGTTACAGTGCACTGCGAGTGTTCTGTGTGAAAGCTGTTTTGTGTATTTGCTGTGTTTTTTTAAACTATTTCCCATTATTGGCTTGATGAATAGCTCACATAATCCAGTCCCTATATGTATAGACTGTAGAGTGACACTAACAGATCACGAATATCAAGTTTAAAAAAAAAATTATTGGGGAGAGAGGGACTGACAATGAACAGACTGGTTGGTTATCTTCAGCTTTATTGTCCCCGACAATATGAGTTCATGCAAGCCTATCTTTGAATCAGTGACGTTACCTTCCATTTATTCGAAGGCCCAGAAGTCTGGCAGTTGAACATCACACATGTTGAACAGATCAGAGGAATGGGTCTCCTTCCTTTGATCTCACATGACCAGGAAAGAAGTCCCAGGTGAGGCTGACTACCAGTCAGTTTAGAGATTTGCTCAGAATCCTCCCACCAAGGAGTAAGTCTCCCATACGTATAGACCGAGGGTTTGTATATGTAGGAACAAATAAAAATTTTTAAAGTAATTGTTTTTCCTAACATACAAACCTGAGGTCTTTACATAAATGGCCCACCGCTAACTGCCCCTCATTCTTCTTCATGGGCCAAAAGGTAAAGTGAATGCATATCATCTGGATGGGAGGGATTTCTCCCATTCTGTCGGTAGCGAACTACCAATATCCACCTTGTTTTAAGTTAAACGGCTGACTTCGGCTTGTGCTGAAAGTAAATCCCACATGTAAAGACCTCAGGTTTGTATGTTAGGAAAAATACAAATTAGTTGAAAAAATTTGTCCTATTTGGTAAGTAAAAGCAAAATTATCATTAGTAGACTAAAAGACAAATCATATGGGCAAGGCCTGTAAAAGCTACATGAATTAGCTCAGTGGTCTGGTTAAACTACAGGCACCACCCTACTTATGAGCATGCAAGTTACGAACATTCATAGATACGAACAGACAGGGTCACAAGTTCAGATTTTGCTCTGCATGCCTATTCTTCTAGTAAGAATTTTTGCAAAGAACAGAAGAACACCTGTTCCTTTAACCCCTTCCCTAATTATACTAAGAATTCTTGTGATTAATTACCATGTATTCTTCTTACAGTCAAAAGAATACTTGTTCATTCTCATAAAATATTCCTGCTTATTTCTCTCTGCCCGATTTAGCTCGTTCTTTGATAAATTCCCATTTTCTATATCCCCTCTCCCCATAGTAAAAGTTTAGTATGTGTTTTTGGTACTGGATGGCGGTGTGCATTGTTTACTTTGTGAACTTCCCGTGTCATACACTGCTCCTGTTAAATTCTCTCCAAGTTCATAACTTCAAAGTGTGAAAAATACTAAATTTTGAATTTGCATGAATCTAAATTTTATTTTCTTCTTTATACCTCTCTAGCATCCAAAGTAATTCTTTACAATACTGCATGATTTTAAAATACAGTGAAAACAGTATAATCTATGACTTCCTAGTTAACCGTATTTTAAAATTATGCACTACATATTAAAAACCAACCTGCAAACAATTCAAGATACTAATGGCTGCCTGGAATGAAACTTGTTTGTAAGTAGGGTGGTGACTGTACTTGATAATAATAATAATCCCCTTTGTCAGCAAACAGACTCATCTTCCTTTTTGGTAGAGGTGAAGGGTAAACAGTCTGCAAGTGATGTGCTGCCTGGCACAGCCCAGTCACCATGCAAGCTCGTGCTCAGCCTTCTGTTCTGCCTGGCCATTCCTTACCTGCTTTGCACTCTGCTTGTTATCATCACTACACACCACACTGACCACACAACACCTGCATTGCCTGCTGTTCAGCCTGACTTTTCCACGCCTGCAGTGCCCACCAATTGTCTTGCACTCACAAATCCTGCTGTGATCATGATTCTAGTTATGTGCCCATGCCATAGGATGATTTCTTCCTGTCCCTCACAAAACAGATTTTGTTCTCATCTGTGACCAGTGTAATGCAGTAGCTGTTGATGTGGATAATAACTGTGACTCTCGACTATGCCACCTCTTGCAGTGCCTGTACTATATCGGTGACCAAGCCTGTATCCAGTGATTGGTCATTCATTGGTGACTACTCCTCTTCCAGGACTCCACCTACAGCAGTTACCTCATTATAGCCCAGGCTTGAGGCCATTCCTCTCCTGGATCCCAGTCATCATTGTTTTTCCTCTCCTGAAGGTCTGACTCTGGTCACTGTACATGAGAAGATCCACAGTCTGCTATTTCATGGGATCCTTAAAGAACACCACGCTACTCCAGTCATCTTTGTCAAAGATATCATCATCAGGCAAGAAGAGTGTTAGCTGGGCCAGCAGCTGCAAGACCCAGACTGCGCTAGCCATTCCAAGTCTTACATTACAGCTAAGACCACAAGAGCAGTAAGGACTGCATCCAGAGTTGAGTTAATGATAGTGATCATGACTTTGGGAAATTATAATTTTCCTCATCTATCCCATTTTTTGTTATCCCTCTTCTTCCTCTTCTACGTGGCTTTCTTTCCCTGTAGGAAGATGTCAAAATTTACTTATGAGTACAGGTGTTTTTTAGTCTTGATGATTAATCGTAGATTGTTAAAACCCAGTATTTTAATTAAATCTTCATTGTCATTTACCTGTTTAGGGTACTCTGCAGTCTGTACATGTAGGGACTGGACCATGTGGGCTATTCATCAAGACAACACTGGGGAATAGTAAAAAAGACACGGCAAATACATGCAACACTAAACAAAAAAGCAGCTTTTATACACAAGTTACACAGTGCACTGTAATGGAAAGGATAAAAGTAAAAACATCCATATTGGAATATTGTCAACACCATGGAAAACAGCTCTGAGAAAATAATGTATGAGTAGCAAAAATTACACCAAAATATAGTGTGAAGTAATAGGGCAGTCAACTTACCCTTCACATGCAGTACAATTAATGCTTGTTCATAGGATTATCTCTGGTCACTTCCGAGACATATCTTGGCAAATAAAAGAGCGCCTCTCAGGAGCAACAGAGCTGGCTTCTTGTTATCAGTATAGCTTGAGGATTGATTTGAATAACATTCAGAGGGAAATGTTACTTAACCCTTAAACGCCTACTGGACGTATCATACGTCAACTAAAATTGTCTGTTGGGTGCCAAGTGGACGTACCGTACATCGACTACAAAAAATTTCAACCTTCGGTCAACTTTGACTCGACCGAAATGGTTGAAAAACGCACTTGTAAGCTAAAACTTTTACATTTCCAGTAATATTCAATCATTTACCTTCATTTTGCAACAAATTGGAAGTCTCTAGCACAATATTTCGATTTATGGCGAATTTTTTAAAAAACTTTTTCCTTACGTCCGTGTGGTAACTGCCGAAAATTTCATAAATTCTTTCGTCATTTTGTCGTAATTTTTGCACTGTTTTATATTAGCCATTACGTAAAGTTTTATATATGAAAATGTGTGCAATTTCATGTAAAATACAACAAAATACAATCCATGGTTGTAGCTTTTATCAGGTTGGAAATATTTTCATATAAATCTCGATAACTGCCAAATTTCAATCTTCGGTCAACTTTGACTCGACCGAAATGGTAAAAAAACGCAATTGTAAGCTAAAACTCTTACATTCTAGTAATATTCAATAATTTCCCTTCATTTTGCAACAACTTGGAAGTCTCTAGCACAATATTTCGATTTATGATGAATTTTTGAAAAAAACTTTTTCCTTACGTCGGCGCCAGAAATTCTTTTGTCACGTTGTCGTAATGTTTGCACCGTTTTATATTAGTCGTTACATAAAGTTTTATATATGGAAATGTGTGCAATTTCATGTAGAATACAACAGAAAATAACTCATGGTTGTAGCTTTTATCAGTTTTGAAATATTTTCATATAAATCACGATAACTGCCAAAATTTCAACCTTCGGTCAACTTTAACTCGACCAAAATGGTAAAAAAACGCAATTATAAGCTAAACCCCTTACATTCTAGTAATATTCAATCATGTACCTTCATTTTGCAACAAACTGGAAGTCTCTAGCACAATATTTCGATTTATGGTGAATTTTTTTGAAAAAAAAAAAAAAAAAAAAAAAAAAAAAAAAAAAAAACCAAACTCTTTCCTTACGTCTGCACGTGGTAACTCGGCCGAACATCTCAGAAATTCTTTCGTCACGTTGTCGTAATGTTTGCATCGTTTTACATTAGTCGTTACATAAACTTTTATATATGAAAATGTGCGTAATTTCATGTAGAATACAACAGAAAATAATTCATGGTTGTAGCTTTTATCTTTTTTGAAATATTTTCACATAAATCACGATAACTGCCAAAATTTCAACCTTCAGTCAACTTTAACTCGACCGAAATGGTCGAAAAATGCAATTGTAAGCTAAAACTCGTACATTCTAGTAATATTCAATCATTTACCTTTATTTTGCAATAAATTGTAAGTCTCTAGCACAATATTTTGATTTATGGTGAATTTTTGAGAAAAACATTTTCCTTACGTCCGCGCGGTAACTCGGCCGAACATCTCAGAAATTCTTTCGTCACGTTGTCGTAATGTTTGCACCGTTTTATATTAGTCGTTACATAAACTTTTATATATGAAAATGTGCGCAATTTCATGTAGAATACAACAGAAAATAACTCATGGTTGTAGCTTTTATCAGTTTTGAAATATTTTCATATAAATTACGATATAGTAAAAATTCGACCTTCGGTCAACTTGAACTCGACCGAAATGGTCGAAAACTGCAATTGTAAGTTAAACACTTACAGTCTAGTAATATTCAATCAATTAGCTTCATTTTTCAACGAATGGGAAGTCTCTAGCACAATATTTCGATTTATGGTGAATTTTTGAAAAAAATTTTTTTTACGTCCGCTCGTTATGGATTCATGCATCATTTTGTGATAATATTTTCTCTGTGTTGCTTTGATCGTTTTACAATTTGTTGTATACCAAAATCATTGCAATTTAGTGTACAATACAAAGAAAAAAAATAATCCGTTGGCTTTAACCGTTTTGCTCACAGCGCGATTTGTATAAAATTATATGAAAAATTTTTTTTGCGCTGTCATATATTTCAATATTTATATATGATAATGATATTTTTTCTCATTTCTGATGGTTGCATACTAAACTTCAGGCAATGACAAAAAAATGAGCCAAAATGAACTCTTAATCTTAAAAACTAAGCGTGCTGTGATTTTTGAAAAAACTTTTTTTACGCTTTGGCGCTTAACTCCCAACGCCGCGCATACGGGAGACATTTTTGTAAATAGAGGCTCGGCGTTTAAGGGTTAAGTGAATTATTGTTATATATATAAATTTAGTAGGACTTTTAAGAAACTTTGGTGTGGTATATGTAAAAGGTAAATTATATGAAAAATATATTATGCAGTTTATATGAAGTGTGTTAAAAAATATCTGACCTTTATTCATAAAAAATACTCGTATTCAGCTACAATAATTTTACACTAATTTCCTTCAAAGTAGTCCCCTTTAGCTGCCACACACTTCTCCCAATGGTTCTGCCACTGTTGGAAGCAGCTCTGGAACGCTCTTTTGAGATGGTTTGCAGCTGGTTCGTTGCATTTTGCATGATTTCTTCTTGGGACTTAAATCTTGCCCCTTTGAGTGGTATTTTCAGCTTGGGGAAAAGCCAAAAGTCACACAGAGCCATGTCAGAAGAGTAGGGAGCCTGATGAAGCACAGGTCTGTTTTGTTTGCCCAGGAAACTCTGTTTCAAATGTGAGAAATGGGCGAGTGTTATCATGATGGAGCTGCCAATTGCCTGCTGCCTACAGGTCAGGCCGTTTGCATCTCACAGCGTGCGAAGGTGACGCAGAACTTCTTGATAGTACTCCTTGGTGATGGTTGTGCCATTTGGTGCGTACTTGTGATGAACCGCGCCACTGGAGTCAAAGACGACAGTCAGCATGACTTTGACACAGCTGCAGACCTGCCTTGCATTTTTTGGCCTTCGGGATGTTGGATGCTTCCATTGTGATGACTGCAACTTGGCTTCTAGGTCGTACCATAAACCCAGCACTCGTCGCCAGTGATCACTTGTTGAGGAGGAATCACTGGTCACAGACTGCAGCATGTCCTGTGTGATCTCCAAATGGAGTTGCTTCTGCTTGATTGTTAGCAGCTTTGGCACTAAATTCGCTGAGATTCTCCTGAAGCCCAAATCCTCAGCCAAAATGGAATGAATGGATCCAGTACTGATGCTCGCCTTGTCTGCAAGTTCTCTGATTGTGATTCGATGATCCTGCATCACAAGGGTCCTCACTTGGTCAATGACTATCTCATTTCCGGATGTTGAGGGCCTACCAGAATGTGCTTCACTCTCCACCGATGTGTAGCCATCTTTGAAGCGATTCCACTTGGGAATCGCCAAACTTTACACAAAATTTAATGCAGTAGCATTGTTCAAGCTTTTCTGTCATTTTGAAAAAATGAAAATCCGATGGCAGTCACTAACACTTCTTCACTCATTGGCTGTCTGCTTACGAATGACAGCTTCTGCAGGCAGCAAAAAATTCAAGCATGCACATTAGAATCAGCTACATACATGCACCAAACCACACCTCCTTAGCTTCATTTGTGTACGCATGAAAAATTATGGTCTGATGTTTTTGAACACACCTTGTATGACTAAAGTATTACATTTGCTGATATCTTTTTTATCTGTCTTGCACCTCATAGTTACAACCAAATTTTATTTCTGGGATTAAAACAAACAAAATATTTTTCATATAAATCCATAATTATTATTACCTTTATCTATGTGTAATATATATTTCTGAATATCTAATTTTTTTTTATTCGAGATTAATTTTTTTCAGTATAGACTTTTCACTACTGTTATTAGTTACAAGAAAATATGCCTTTTTAAAAAATTCCACACTTATTTCCAGGTAGTGGATTTAGAAAGGGATCGTAGACAGTTGAAAGAAGGCATCAAAACAGAGGACGACATAACTTACCGTACCATTATTGGCTTGAATAAGGACTTGTCAGGTGTTGAATTGACTCCCAGCATTCTTCCCAACAAAAATGATGATTCCAGTGGGGATGGTAGTGCAGGTGAGTTTCTTTTGAAGAAGTTTGTATTGATATTTTATACTTGTTACAGGCAGTAAGTAGGTATAATTTAAGAGTATACATCGAGCATTATTCTTTGCTCATTTGACAGATGGTGACAACAGTGATGAGAGTGAAGATGAGGGTAGTGATGACACATCGAACAACAGGTTAACTATTGTCCGTCCAAGAGGAGAATCTCCCTCTTCTAGGAAAGAAAGGAAAAAGGCATTTAAAGATGCCAAAGCTGAAAAAAGAAAAACCAAAGTGAAGAAGCATCTAAAGAAAAGAGCAGAAAAAGAGAGAAGGAAAAAATGAGCTGTTGAAGTACTGATTTTAATATATTTTTTATATGGTTTAAGGATTCATTTTTTGTTGTAATTCATTTTTTGTTGTATATTTGCTTTCAAAATTCCAGTCATCTTTATTCATTTATCATGTGTTCTTTGCAACTCAGTATTTTTATGTATAAATAATGTGTAGAAAAACTAGAGTATTACTTATTTCGCATGTTTAAACTGATGGATTACTGTACTGTATACTGGAAAGGATAATTGCATCATCCCCAGGGGATCTGGTGTTAACAGAGATTATGTTGAAAATATTGTTTCATGGGATTTATCCTATTTTAGATTATCTGCTGCAATATGCATGCATTGTTTTTATTTGAGGACTGCAGTTTAGGGAGTGAAGTTAGATTATGAATCTCTTGTGGTTGGTTTTCATTTTGAAGGAAGTATATTTACATTTTTCTTGCATTGTTGTTAAATTTAGTTTACTTTTGTTCATGAAATATTTTCAGGAAGCATTTCAGATGGCAGAGTACTTTAGTTGCTACATAGGCAATTCCCTAATAATATAGGAATATTATATAGTCTGTAACAAAATTTAAGCAGCCTCTTAATAATTTTTATTAAACAACATGTGATGCATTTTTTTTAAATTCTTATGTTTGGAAGTAAATTAGTTCCTTACGTACATTTTTTTATCATTGTCATCATATGATAAAAAGGAAAATTATGTGAGGTACTCTTTCTGAGTTGTATTAATATTAATTCATATAAGACAAATATGTGGCTCCTCTCGCATTGATCAACTTGAGTTTATATTGTGGCACTGTTGCCCCTTACATTTTAATCAAGTCAGTAATAGAATATTTCAACCTTAAAGGCTTCATCCTCGAATGTTTCCCAGCGAAATGGTGTAATGTGCTCATTATATGGTGAGAACTTTATGTTAACACTTATGTTTTGTACTTACTGCAAAACTGAATATACTAAATTTTGAAGTGTAAAAGAAGTGTTATGCATTTTATATTTCGTAGAAAAAGAACTAAACATGATTTTGAACATGGGTTAATTTGTAATCACTTAGTTTTTAATGTAGTCTGTGCTCAGATTTTCATGGAAGAAAATACCTACTTGGTTATCGCTGTAGTGCAAAAGTGTAATATGAATTATACTGAGAAAAGCTTCAGAGATATGTAATTCGCATATGTAAATCAAAGTCTTGACTAAACTTCAATACTTTGTTACAATTGATATACTGTACAGTAATCTCATGCTCATCATCGTTGATAGTTGAGTAAGGGCAGTATCATGTGTGTAACTTTTGGTAGCCTATCCCAAACTCTAGCAAAACAGCACAATTTATGTACCATGTTAATTATTGCTTACTTGATTCATTGGATGTATGTGCATGTTAGCATTCAGGATTTATGGTTCAACAGTAATTCGAAATTGACTGTAATCAGTCCATTTGCGACGCAAGTCGGAGTTTTTTCATCCATAAAGTGCTGACTGCTAAAGACATTACGGTGGATATATTTATTAGCAAAATAACGATAAAATTTCTGTTAGATTTGTTATTAATTATTTTTCACTTGAAACATTAAAATTGTTTAAGATATCTTGTTTTCACTTAATGTCCTGTAACTGAAGCCTGGAAAGGATTGAAAACTGGATTGTCTAAAATTATATATGCTCATCAGCCAGAAGTGTTTATTAACTATAGTCTACTTCATTCCATATGTCCACCTACCAACATAGGTTTTAGGTAGATGTGGCAATACGCATAGCCATCTCGTGATTGGCAGAAATCAATGTTTCCGATATCGTAGGCTTACTGTGATAAAGTTGCAGCAGTTTCTTCAGTAATGTAGGCTATCTGAATGCATTATATACAAAGAACCCTCACACCTTATTTAGATCATAAACATGCTGATTTATATCAATAATATGATACAAGCACATGAATGACAAGCATGTAACAAACAGTTTACTCAGGTCAAACACAAATTACTTTTATCTCACTATTTAAGTAAAAAAAAGACATCAGGCTATGTGAGTGTAAATAAATGGTATTTTAATAATGTTTTGCATGTAAATTATGATAGTTGGTTAATATTCAAAATAGGATGAAATATTATTGTAGTCTGTGAAGTGGTCTTGGGGGAGGTAAAGGGAACAGCCACTACAATATTGGCTGGAAGGCGGTAAATTTCAGTTAATACATGGCATGATGTCAAATATATATATTTTTTTTTCAGAATACTTTAGCGTATTTTTATAATTTTTCATTAAGTATACAGATCATTATACTAATAGCTCAGTGATTTGGCACTTTCAGGACTATTTTGCATAGTTATTGATCAAAATTTTGGAATTTCACTGAGTTGCCATCATCCCTCGAGTGTTGATGACACACGTCATAAAAGGTTATTGTAGACGTACATATTTTTTCTTTGTTAGGCATTGGAGTGATACATAAGTAGAACGAATAAATAGTTACAGTGGCAAGGTAATTTTGATTGAAATGGAATCAGTGTGCTCTTCAAAGAAGTCCAGTGCAAAGGTATTTGGCAATTCACTAGGACAGGCAGAGTTTCATTAGTCCGTACTTCGTGTTGTTTTTCAGTTTACGGACACAGGTATTGATAGTTATTTTTATGTGGATACACTGAAACTATATACATAGAATAAAGTTTGAATGTTATGAAATCTTCATATTTGAACAGTTTGTGAGCATAGGTCTAAGTGCAGCCTGGACTATACTAAAGAGATAAAACAATTATTGGAAGCTCATTGTTCTTTTGTTTGACCTGAGTTGACTGTTTAATACAAGCTCATTTTTTCTTTGCTTGAGTTAGTATATATACTTTTTTTATACAAATTGTATTGTTTATGATTTACATAAGAAGACATGAGGGTCTTTTGTGTATATAAATATTCAAATAAGGTATTGAAGAAATAGTGTAATATTTAAAACAATAAGCCAACAACAATCAAAGTATCATTAGCTCCCTATGCCCACGTGCTGTATCTTCCTCCATGGAAGAAGAACAGATAAGGTGAAACTGAATATAGTTACTTAAATATGAGATGTGAAAAGAATAGACTGCAAGGTTGATTTTCTTGTACAGAACTTTCGCCCATGAGGTCAGGAATGACCTCTGAAGAGATTACATAGACATTTTCAAGGTGAAATTGCAATTTATAAAATTGATAAGTCTTCAAACACTATCCTTAAATATCTCACTCAGTAATCAGTTTCTTCATACATAAAGTATTTTTGTGCTGCAGTAACACTACAGTATACCAAAATACTGTAAGTGCATAAGATATATATAATTACCTTACCAGGTAATCACATAGCTATAGTTTCTAACTAGCATGGCAGCTTAAAATCAAAATTTGTGGTAGTACTGTACTTCAATTGTTTAGTGTAGGTGACCAATCCCACCCACTAACGGGAACACTAGGAATGACTTAGTGGACTAAACCTTCATTGTTTCTGCCGTGCTTGATGTAAACATCAAGTACTTGCAGCAGTTTGTTCATTATTTTCCGGTTGTATAAATGGATTTCGGTGAAGTATTACTGCTTTTTTCGAGTAGCCTTCAAGCTGAAAGCTTTCAGAATCAGTTTTTTCTTTTGCTATTTTTAAGTTTATTCACGTTCATCAATTTTTTCGATACCATAGTGAATTTGCAGTCAAGATTAAACATCAGCTTATCACACTTTCCTTTGCAGCACTGAAAAAGTGCAAGGGCAGGAATGTAGTAGGAGAGAAATTGTGCTTAATGTTTTGGTTGCAATGAGCTTTAGGAAGAAAAGACGTTCTTGACAGCCAAGAATTGTGCTCTGGTACAGTACTTGCTTTGGCAGTACATATACTGTACTAAAATTGGAATGAAACAGAGAAGATTAGCATGGCCCCTGTGCAAGGACGACATGCAAATCGTGAAGTGTTCCTCATTTTTTTGTGCCAACCTGGCTTTCAGCTCACCTGGTGCCAGCTCCTGAGCTACTAGCTCGCCTGGCGCCAGCTCTTGCATCCGTTTTTTCTCTCCTCCTACTAGCCCTCCTGTTTTTTTTATCCACTTTATCCCTCGCTTCCTTCCCGTGCCATTGCCAGCTTGTGTATGGGATAACAGAAAATTAACCTTGTAACAGTGAAGTGCTGTGCAGTAGAGGAGGTGATATCCGGCCCGTTGGTTCTCCTAGACCTAAGTTACTGTCATACTCTCCTAAACCTGGGAGGAGTCATACTGAAAGTCCAATGGAGGGTGGTGGGAAGTCCCCTGGGTCGTTACCTCCTTGGTCAAACCTGTTGTACATTCCCGGGGATCGACAGATGGCCACTGAAAATGCGTCTTGATGGATGTGTAGTGGAGGAGGTGGTTGCTCGTCCTGCCAACTCTCCTAGATGAAGGTCCCTGTCAGACTCCCCTAAACCTGGAAGGTTGGTGGGGTTTGCCCACGGGTAGTCGCCTCCTCAGTTGAACCTATAGTACATTTCCAGGTATTGGCAGACAGCCACTGGAAAGGCATCTTGTTGGATGTGTAGTGTTAGACAGGCACTGGAAAGGCATCTTGATAGATATGCAGTGTTATCATCACTCGTCATATTGACGGCTTCTTGAGCACCTGACACCATCCTACTAGTGTCTGGCACCAGTTCTTGTTCTCTGGGCGCCCATTCCAAATGCCCAACACCAGTTCCCGGCCTCTTGGCACTCTTTAGTACCTTGTGCTGACCTACAGAGCTCCCATTGCCTGCTCTCATGTGGCTGGTGCCAGTTCCTCTTCAGTACTTGGTGCTCGTCTTTTCTAAGAACATACTGTTGTTCTTTCTTGAGCGCCACTCTCTGATTGAATGCCTGGCTCTGGCTTTTCAAGTGGCTGGCACCATCTCCGATCACCAGGCACCAACTCTTCAGCATCAGACTCCCACCTCTGAGCGCCATACCGATCACTCACAAGCGTTTTGGTTCTTCAGTCTGTTCCACCTTTGCCTAGAGTTCAAGATGAGCCGATGTTGCTCCCTTTTTAGCGACTATTAGTGTCTCAGAAGTCCTGTCCTTTGCAGGCGGACTTTTGTATCCCAAATTTATGAGCTTGGTTTGAAGAAATCTCCTACCTCTGGCATTTTCTTCGTCCTTCAAGAAGTCTCTCAGGGAGATGAGAGTTTGACTTTTGTTGAAAAAGGAGCAAGACAAGTGTCTTTGGACTTTCCTCCCTCTGATGCTTTGACGGAACTAGACCTTGTCGAAGATCGTCAAGATTTTTGAAGTATAAGGTTTTTTTGACTGGCAGCAGGAGCAACGGGCTAGGAAGATAGAAGACTCCCAAGTGTTTCCCTAGAGACATTCCCTCGGATTGTCTCTAGTTCTGTCCTGTACAGACAAGGACAGTAGAGATGGTTTTTAGAGATTTCCTCTCTTCTTTGAAACCTCAAGAAGAGAGAGCTCTGGTGCTCCTTTACTGCTGTGAGAGCCACACAGTCGCAATCAACCCTGTTATTTTCACCTACAGACCTACATCACCTCTTCTTCAAAACACAGTGTCCATCGCAAGAGTCAGCTTTTTGGATGTCAGTTTCAACTCTCAGAATTTTTGGGCTTTCTGTCTGCCTAGGGAATCACAGCTACTTTCAGATGGTCCGCTAATTTCTAGATCCTTTTTTCTTCTTACTCGGGACATTAGTAGATGAGTCTACTGGGGACTCTGTCATCCTCCAAGACGTTAGTCAAGTTAGATAGACTTCATGTGAGAGTTATGCGATTCCATCATTCAGTTCGAGGTTTCTGTAACATTTTTTAGTTTTTCATTGCCGCTGAAGATACGTGCAGTTGACGGTTGCCGTTCTCTGCTTCCTGTCAAGCGGTAAGGAGGCTAGCTCCATCTCACAGCCTTCCTGCTGTCTCTTCCTCAGTCCGACTTCCTTTGGAATGGCGATACCTTCTCTCCTGAGTGTTCTTTTGTTGGAAGACCTTACTTGGGTTCCAAACTAGAGGAAAAAGTGCCTTGAACCTTCTCGGATCAGCGCTCCCTAGTGGCGCCGATTCCAGAATGCCTGGAATCAAATTCCTGGCGCCGATTCCCGAATGCCCGATGGCTGTTCCAGAGCATTCGGCACTATCTAGCCAGCACTAGGCTCCCACCACTGAATACATAGCACCCACTCACAGGCTATTTTTTCTATTTAAAGGTTTGTGTCTGACTGCAGAAGAGTTCGTCATTCCTGTTTTTGGACAAGGCACTGTCAACCCGTGCCCAGGCTTTTGCATCTCTTATGGACTTTTCAAGCCTTTTATAAGCGTGTCAGATATTAGTTTCTGCCATGTACAGTTCTGTATGTGTTTTTGGTCTGTACAAGGTGTCGTTGAGTCCACGCAAGGCATTATCAAGTTCAAATAAGAAGTTGATCCCACACAGATGTCCATGTGTTCACACGGCTGTCAAGAGTCAGCAGAGTCGGCAACTAGTCTGCACATTTGTCTGTGAGTCTGCACGATGATCTGCAAGTTTGCTCAGTTGCTTGCTGGTCTGCAGAGTCATCAGCAAGCCTTTTTCTCTTCGAATAGAGAACGAAGTTCAAGACAGAGACGAACCAGACAGTCCTGTTGGCCATTCTCCAGGACGATTGGATGGAGACGGTGGTTATGCAGGATACTTCCTTCCATGTCCATGTCTGGACTTAGGAGGGTATCTCAGGTCTGTCTTACGGGACAGGATCTTCCAGTTCGGGGATCTTGGCTTCGGCCTCTAAGGCACAAGTCTTCTCACGAGTCCTCTCTCCTCTTACATTTGACTTCATTTTCTGGCCATGAACATCAGTTTTTCCTGGACAACTGACTCATTCGATTCCCTTCGAAGGAAAAAATGCTTAAAGGTTTTGAACACATGTTAACTGGCACAGGGGAAACAGCCAGACACCGTCGTTTTTTTTCCAAAGCCCCGGATTTAAGACGGACCTACAGTGGTGGCTGTCTGAAGTAACTGCCGGAAGGGAAGTTCCTTTGTCCTCTGAGACTGCTCTTAGACTTCTCAATGCCTTTATCTAGGTTGGGGAGCCCACTTGGGGAGCTGGGAAGTTTCCAGGACGTGTCCCTGGAAGAAAGGAGCCTTCATATTTATGTCAGAGAGCTGAAAGCGATTCACTTAGGGCTTCGGTGCTTCTTGACCCTAGGTCACTCCTAGACTGTGGTAATCTTTTTAGACTAGACCACAGTCCTAACGTTTATTACATTAGCAAGGAGTCTCTCTCTTTCATTTTCTCTCCACCAAACAGCAAGAGAACTTCTACTGCAGACAATCAAAATTGAGTTTTCTAGTCTCTCGATTTATTCAGGCCAACTAATAAGTTCTGGCGGACGAACTGAGCCGTCAGAAGCTTGTTCTTACTACTGAGTGGGCCTTGAATCCCCTGGTCTGTCAGATCTGTGGAATCTATGGAGCAGGCCAACTAGCATGGGCTGCAGACTTCATGCTGCAAGTTCAGTCCAATTTGGACCCCTAAGTCTTTTCCGTCCTTCAACATAGTCAAGGAAGTGCTGAACAAGTTTCAGGCTCATCACATCGTTATGATGACCCTCAGCCCCGTTCTTACCCATGAAATAATGATTTTCGAACCTGCCACAGTTGTTGGTGGACTCTCCATGACTCCTTCCCCAATCCATGTCTACTCAAACAATCTCACTTCAAGAGATACCACCAAGGGTGGCTCGCTCTTGTCTGGATGGGCTTCAGACTGTCCAGTAGCTTGTCAGAACGAAGGGGTTTTTTCTAGATGTACTTTAAGAACTTTTGCAATGCAGACATCAATCTTCTAGCTCCATCTACCAGAATAAGTGAACTATTTTCCATAGCTGGTGTCTCAAACTCTACGTTCCTCCTTTTGAGACTTCTGTGACACGAATTGCAGATTGCCTCTTTTATCTGGGGAGATTTAGAATAACTCTTATTCCTCCATTAAGAGGTGTTGAGCTACATTTAACTCAGTTTTTAAGCAACCTCATCAAGTCCTTTGACTAGTTCAAGCAAGGAAGGAAATCCAGTCTCCTGGAACCTGGACATAGTATTGAAGTGATTGATAGATCCCTCTTGATATACTACGCTCCTCTTCTTGGAAAGGACCTTACCCAAAAGGCAATCTTCCTGGTGACCTTGGCTTCTGCTAAAACATTTTAGTGAGATCCAAGCCATTGCTCTAGAGTAGATCTTTTTCACAAGGAGACACGGTTTGCTTGTTTACCCTTGGATTTTGGCCTTGAACAAGGACCTATCCAAGACCTGGATCCGTCCTTTCTCCCTTAAGAATGTAACAGACATCCTTGGCTCTGAGGAAGAATAGAGAGCCCTCTGTCCAGTTGGAGTTTTCATGTACATATTACCTGAGCAGGACCAGAAGAGCAGAGGGCCATCCATAACCAATGGTGTTCTGGCAAGGGCCCATTTCGACCTCTGATTAAGAACGCACTATCCTTCATATTTCTGAGACCTCTCTCAGATTCACGAGAGCATTTTGCCTACTTTAAGTGAAAGCTAAAGATGTCAGAGCAGCTTCTACCTCATTAGCTTGCAGGCACAATGTATACTTCCATTCTGCAATCTACCTACTTGAAGTGTAATTGATCTTCGCTTCTCACCATTTTCAATGAAAGTTAAAACAGTGTTAAAATTTTGCTGTACCTTGTGATCATTATTAGTAACTGGCATGGTATCACAGGAGGATGCATAAGATTTTCTCCTGCTATCCCTTCACCTTGTAGTAAGGCGTCAGGTTTTGGGGAGCTGGGGGGAACAATGTACCTAGAGCACCCACTACTCTCAGCGGACGGGTTGCGGTTTTATTTCAGTGTAGGTGGCAGTATTGTCTGGTTATTTTTTATATTGGTACTGCAGCCAGGGCAAGGGCACCTATAGATGCTTCGCTAGCCAGCAGATTACTCCTTCGCTGCAAAGCTCCCACTTAAGTAGAGGCGCTCCACGGCTATACGCCATGACATTTCAGGTTAAGATCAGCACCAACCAGAGGCAGTATTCTCCTGCAATAGCTCTCTTAAACGACAAGCATTGTTTTCAATGCTAGCAACTTTTATATTTTAAATTCATTACATGACAATGTTTTGGAGTAGAATATGTCCATGTATCCCACCTCCTATCAGTGTGGAATCAGCTATGTAATTACTTGGCAAGTTACTTATATAAAAATGACATTTTTATAATAATTATATATACTTACCAAGTACAGTAATGACAAAATCAGAGCCCACCCTCCTTCCCTCCAGTGGATGTAAGGCACAAACAGAATGAGGTTTTCTGCTAAGTCATTCTTAGTATTCCCATTAGTGGGTGGGACTGGTCACCTACACTAAACAATGGAAGTGCTACAGCGAATTTTGAATTTAAACTGCTGCACTAGTTAGAAACTATAACTAATTTAGTATGTAATTATTTGGTAAATAAATATAAAATTTTATTTTATTATAAAAATGTCATTTTCATACAAACATAACCAATTTCATGAGATGAAATGAACCTAATTATGTTTATTGTTTATCTTTGAGTTATATAAAAACACTGCAGTACCTTCTGTTTGTATCATCCTGTATCAGCTGTGATGTCTTAATGCAGCTGTGCTTGTCTCTTGGTGAAATCATATTTTCTAGAACAATCTTTGTAAGTTGTACAATGGGGAAACTGGTGTCATGTTATTTCTGGAAGGTTTGTTCTAATTTTGGAGTTTATTCAGTAATTTCTTGTCATGTGCGAGTTACATAGTTCTCCTCAAAGCTAAAAAACGATTTATATAGTAACAGATTCCGTAAATCTGTTTTTTTATAATTTTGAATGTAAAGTATGGTTTTTCTGATATTCTTTTGTATTATATGACTGTGAACCGATTATATAGAAATTCATGTTTGATACATAACAGAAAATCTGCTAGTTGTTTGTACGTCTTTGTGATCAGAGAGTAACGAACAGATAGATACTGCCGAGTCATCAGACGCCATACGATTGTTGAGGTTTGGCGTGGGTAATTCAAATGAGTGCCACACATCGAAGACCTTTATTGGTTCCTTTCGATTATAAGAGACCAATCAGCTGGGGTCTATGACCTAAGCAAGTTCAGTTTGAAAAGTTAAGATCAGTAGGGGTTTAGCGGTTGACGGGCTAACAATCGCGTCTGATAGACAGTGATGGCTCGTGTCGCCTCCGAGTACCTTACGACTACAATTGCATAATTAAGTAGCGTAATATTAGCAACAAGGCCCTGTGTAACTATTAAGGAAAATACACGTGTTAATTGTATCTTACGCGTTTTATTTGTACTGGTAGAACCTATAGATGACCAAAAATCAGGTCAACTGTAACAAATTTGACATTCATTTCCTAAGCAAATTCGTATTTAACCTATTACAAATGCATTAATACAGCTTTAATTTTAGGTTAGGTTGGTGGATCCAGGGCTAGGGCCTGGCACCCTGTGTTAGGTTAGGAAGTTAAGGTTGTACACTTTTTTTTTTTTTTTTTTGTATACTTTTCTCTTATAATTTCCCATTGTAGTTCTCCCAATATTGTCCAATTTTCAGCCAACAGTGTATATCAAGCATCAGAAACAACAGGTTTTGACGTAGGAAAAACCTATTTTTGGTAGTCGCTGTGAGTCCTCAAAGGAGTTACCTTCCATGGTCTACCAGAGCCCCATGGTGACCAAACTAATATCAAAGAATTCTCTTCTAATTTAGTTGGTCTTTTGGCCAGGTATTGTGTCGTAATGATTAACATTATAACACATGATGGAGTATATAATGGACTCAAAGATAAGAGGGCACTTTCCTTTATCTTCAGCGAAGCTGAACCCAGTTTTTCCAAAGTCAATTAACCTGCAAGAAAGAGAAGTGACTATTGCGCACGCGCATCCGCCTTCTTGTTTACAACCGGGCCGTTAAAAGACCAAGGAGCCATTACTCTCTGTTGGTCAATGCAGGTTGATCCCTTTGCCCAAATCCCATGCCTTTTTGTCAGGGAAGTGGGAGGGTTTTGAGGACTTAACAGCGACTACCAAAAATAGGTTTTTCCTACGTCAAAACCTGTTATTTGATAGCGTAGTTGCTGTTTCGTCCTCAAAGGAGCTTTACAAAAGAAATTGACAGGCGACAAAAAAAGGCTTAAGCTCTCACTTTTTAATCCCAACACCCCAGAGGAAATAACATTTCCAGTCCAAGGTCAAATACTTTTCAGGTTTTGATACCAAGGAACAAGAAACTATGCACAAACTTACGTTTTAGGATGTAGTTCTACAGTGGCTTACCTAAGCATGCTGGGTTTTGTTGTAGTACTGTCACCTATCTCCCAGCGATAAGTTAGCATACTCACCGTCAATATGACCCCTGGTTTTCTGCTGCAGTACCTAGGGGTCAAGACTAACTATGCCACCTACTGATACACAGTGTAGTCGAATTTGTTCGAACATGTGGCAATGATTAACTGATGACCACCCTATACATCTGGAGACTTCTTTGAAAGACATTTCTGAAGAAGGCCAAAGATGTTCTTACTTTCCTAACATCATGTGACCTATGGAAAGTGTGTGGATTTCCCTTTTTAATGAGAAAACACTACAAACATTCTCAGTCTTTGCAGGGAGAGTGGTTGGTTTGTGCTAGGGTGTAGGAAAATAGGACCTTCTGGGGTGTTTGCCATGACTTCTAGGTAAACCTTAAGTGCTTGAACTGGGCGTAAATGTCCTGTCTGCTAAATTGAATTTTCTTATAAGAATGGATTTCCTTTTTATAGGATCCATATTCTTGGCCAGGAATGATGGGCCAGGGGACAATAATAATTGATGGTTAGCTATTGGCATGATGCATCGTCCCCATCTAAGAGAGCCCAGTTCACTAATACTGATGCTAATGCAATCAAGATCACCTTTTATAGCCTGTGCGTTGTGGTTGTATTGGGTCCACTGAACTGAGGGGCTGATAGAAGTCTAAGCACCTTGTTTAGGGACCAAGAAATTGGAAGCCTTTCGGGAGTGGGCCTTTGTAGCACAAAAGACTGCGGAAGGGAAGTGACAACTTCTATACTGGAGTCAATCCCGAATCCTAAAGCAAGGGTTCCATTAATGCAGCCTTGTATGTCATGACTGTTGTAACCACAAGGCATTTGTCTTCAAAAGGGTATATAAGAAAATATAGTTTCTATACAGAAATCTCAAATGGGCTCTCAGTATGGATATACAGTAATCTAACCATATCTTCCATACGGACTGGTAATGCTGGATAGAAGTCCGTAATTTTTGCACTAGGTACCTAGCAATGTTGAGTGAGTAATTATTACGATAGATATTTTTTTAAAAATCTATACGTGAAGGTCTCGGCTTAGAAAGGAGAGACTTTCCCTCCTACTATCTGGGATAGAACAGCGGACGACAGTGGAATTGATCTTTTTGTCCGTTGTTGAGGTAATAGGAACCAATGCCTGTGTGTCCAATTTGGGGCTGTTAAGTTCACTATTCCTATGAAGGTTAGAAGTGCATCCGCCCTTTTGTGCTAGGGTGTTTGCTCAAAACCTTTGAAATCTGGGACAATAGAGAAAAAATTTTTGTCCTCCCCTTGTTCCAGTCTTAAGGAAGGCACCTCTTGCTGTTTGCTTGACTGTCCAGGTTTGGAGACACATACATCAGGAGTTTGTGATTCTAGTATGTGGCGAACAGGTCCACTTCCGGTTGTGGAAGCATGTTGGCTATTATTTGAAAAGAGTGGTTGTCCAACATCCACTCTGTTGAGGCTGTCGTTTTCCTTGATAGAGAGTGCTATTACAATGGGACCCCATGTGAGGTGAACTGCAGACATGCGCCACTTCCTTGCTTGCGCCATCTGAAGGATGGCTAACATTACCATATTGAGAGGAGGTGAATGTGATCCAGACCTCTTGATGTAGGATATTGTGGTTATGTTCTCTCTCTTCTGGAGGTTTGAGTTTTTTGAGAGACAAAAAGACAGCCATCAGCTCCAAGAACTTGATATAACAATTCCTGAGTAGCTGATCACCTCCCTGCCACCTGACAATCCTCCCAATGTCCTCCCAACCTGTCAACGAGGCATCTGTGAGTTTGTCACTCATACAGATGGAGGAGTCAGGGTGACCTGTTTCACCAGATTCCTTCCAAATTTAAGGGCGAAGTATCTCCCCAACTCTTTTTATCCTCTGATGAGGTCTGTCTCGCATCTTTTTTCTTGCATGTGATAGCCAGAATTTGTTCACACTTTTAGTTGCATTCTATGTATTGGATCTATTACTGACGAGAACTGCAGCAGGCCCATCATGCGTTCTGATTGCCATCTGGAAACTCTGGGCTGTGCAAGGAACCTTTTGAGGACTTGCCTTATTCTGTTTTGAGCATGATGGGGAGAGACAACAGGCCGTGAAGAGTATCTCAACACAGTCCCAGCCACTGAAAGTGTCTGCTGGGCATGAGGCAGGATGTTTTCAAATTTATAATAAAACCTTTTGACTTTACTTTAGTCTGTTGACCATTGCTCTTAGGTTTATCAAGCACTCTTTTCTTGTGGGCCCCTAAAACTTTTTGTTTGAGTTCTCGAACGAATACTGTTGCTAGTTTGACAAATATTCTTTAGGCAATGTTTAGCCGAAAGGACATGACTTTGAATCTGTACATATCTTTCCTTATTCGGACCTTAGGAAGGGGCGGAAAGGAAAGGCTATAGGGATGTGCCAGTGTGCATCTTTCAGATCCACAGAAACTGCCTGAGCCCCTTTTTGAAATGATTCAATGTACTTAGGCAACGGTAATCATCAAAAACTTTCGGCCAACAATGTGCTTGTTCAATGTCGATTGGTTGAGGATCACTCTTCTTTTGGACGAGTCCCTTTTGAGGACACTGAAGAGACATACTTGGTGGCGCATATACACAAGTTTCTGTCCCCCCACAGGGAAAACTTCCATTGCCTGTGATGTCATCGAAGCTGACCCCCAGCCAATATAATTCCTCTTGGTATCTGCCGCCTCCTCTGCCTTCACCTTTGATAGACATTCCAGGTGTTGTTTTTCCCTTTTTCCCCCTATGGGATGGTTTTTGGACCGTGTGAAAAAGGATGGCCTTGAAGTTGCTGTTGTCCCTTGCAGGGAATTGTCCCTTCTGACCACCTAACTGTTTTTGAGGAAAATTTTGGGGTGACTGAAGGCTTACATGATTTTTTATCAGAGTGAGCCTTTTTTGGGGTTGGGTAAAGGGAAATTTTGGGATCTTTGTTTCTTGCATTCCTCTTTTCCCAGAAGAGCGTACACTGTACAATTCTGTTGGTAGGCATGCTCATTGAGTTGAGCCACAACAGATTCCTCTAACAGGTCCTTACAGAAGGGGTTAGAATGTAACAATGCAGTGACACTGAAGAGTGATTTGATGGAGCTCTCTAATGCTTCCACTCGCAATTTTATGTGCCATTCTAGGAAGTCAAAGAGTGCTTTCCATCGGGTTCTCATAAGACTTTTGGCCTCAACAGCAAAAATTATCCTGGGATGTTATGGAAGCTTTAAGATGGCAACTTCCAGCAAGGTGGTAGAGGTTATAATGCTGAGGAGTCGGAGCCTAGCATAAAATTCTGACGAGGCTACTTGGTGAGCAACTTGGGTCTAATTCAAAAAGGCAGTAGAGATCCATTTTTCATTGACCTGGTAAGGGTGATTTCATTAGTTTTTAAAACTATAAGCACAGGTAAGAAAACCATTTCTGTTAGTGGTTTCTCCAAGTCTCGTGAGGATGGTACCAGGTGCCATTCTGTATTAAGGAATGCTGCCGTTTGTAAATTCTACATTTACAACTTCGATCATAGTTTTTCTCTCAATTACCTACTTGCCACTTGGAGAGAAAGTGCATACCGAGGTATCTCACCAAGGTGCACACTGAGGTGTCTCACCAAGGATTATCAGTATCATCAGGGGTGAGTATTGGAGCCCCTATTATGTTTTGATCTGAAGTTCTATATTCCAAACTGACCCATTGTTGTTTCTGGTCGGAATTCTAAAATCAGACCTTGTTTGGACGGCATTTGTATCTACACTCACTTTTCGGTTACAGGATGCAGTACTTTTACACTCTGGTGTGTACATGACTGACTGACTGACTTTGCTTTTCAGAATCATGCTTCATGTCTCTTATATATTGCCATTCTGTGGCAAGGGCATCTTTGATGGTACTCAATTTCCTTATGGAATTGACCAAATGGCGCAAACTGTATATCTGTTTTGGGGGAACTTGTTGCAAACAGTGTATCCCTTTTGAGGGAGCTTGCCACAAACTGTGTATCCCTTTGGGGGTACAGGTCAATAAAAATTTAATTTCCTTACAGAACTGATCAAATGTTGCAAACTGTGTATCCCTTTTGGGGGAGCTTGCTGCAAACTGTGTATCCCTTTTGGGGGTACAGGTCAATAAAAAATTCAATTTTCTTACAGAACTGATCAAATGGTGCAAACTATGTATCCCTTTTTTGGGGGGAGTTTGCCGCAAAATGCTACCCCTTTTAGGGGAGCTTGCCATAAACTGTGTATCCCTTTTGGGGAGCTTACCAGAACTGATCAAATGGCACAAACTATGTATCCCTTTTTTGGGGGGAGCTTGCCGCAAAATGCTACCACTTATAGGAGAGCTTGCAATAAACTGTGTATCCCTTTTGGGGAGCTTGCCATAAACTGTTTCCCTTTTGGGGGAGCTTGTGCAATCTAACTGAGCTTCAGCAACTAAACTGTAACTGCCTGTTAATGAAGGGGCAGAGGTCCTGGGCAAGTTACTATACCTTTCCAAAAAAGTAGACATTTCAGTCTGAGTTAGGTGGATCCCAGTATCCCTTTTGGGAAAAGATCCTTTTCAGTAATGATAGCTGCACAGGGAACAGAATTCCTTCTGTGAGGTTTCTTCCATGGCTAGCTTAAACTTATGTCCCTGAGCCTTCTGGGTTCAGCAGGGCCATTTCAATGGCAATGTTCACTTCATATTTTTTAAAATAAGAATGTGAACTCCATGTAAAGATTCCTCTATTTTCTCCACAGGGTTAACCTGGGAGGTATTGGCGACTGATGTTGATGGGTTTTGGCCCACACATTGATGATGTTCAGAGGAAGGGTTAAATACCTGCTGCCGGAGTTCTGCCGGGAAGATAATCTCCCCCTTCCTCACCCCTACTGAACCCTAGGCCCCACTGAGACAGCTTAAAAGGAGCTGTTTTCGTCCTTAAAACTTGCTGCCAGGAGCATATTGAACTGAGGATCCTGCCTAATGGCAGCCCTGTAGTGATATAAAGCAAGTTGTTTTCAGAAGCTAGTTAGTATAACTGTTTTTAAATGAGGGACACTTCTGTAGTTCCTCGTATAGTTTTCATATTACAGGTTAATTTGATTACAATTGTGCAGTTTTAATACATTTAATTCAATAACTATGTTAAACCTCCTAGGGTTTAGGTTAGTTCTGATACCTGTACATGGCTGTATTACTTATACACTGCTAGTCCTTTTGCAATGACCAAGTGAAATTTTTAATTCCAATTGTCATGCCATTCAGACTAACTGCTATGAACTAATTTGTTTGAATAACCCAAACTACTGTTTTGTATAGCTTGGGGTAATGAATCTAGTTTAATCTACATTAAGCTAAAAATAGAGGATTTCTCAGAAGGTTCTTGCTTAACCTATTCTAGGCTTATTCATAACTTAAAAGATATAAACTTTACAGAAAATAATTCTCTTATACGTTTTTTCTGTTTTATGTGGCCGAGACTACCTTTTCATCTGGTATTCGGTCATCACTGTTTTAGGCTAATAGTAGGATATTTCTTATAAGGGGGTTCCTACTTAATATGGTTAAGCTACTGCCTGTTCTGGATTTATATCAACTTTAAGGATATAGGCTACACAAGACCCTACTAGCATGTAACCTTACAGATATGCTACCGAGTCGTAACAAACTAGGTTATTTTATTTAGGCTAGGATACTGTTTATGTATAACCCTAGGCTTATTTGTTCTCTCTTCACCTGGTATTGGGTATTGTCTAATCCAGATTATTATAACCTTATAATTATTCAACTATTTGTCTAACCCAGTTTGTTGTTTATATCTAATCCTAGGCTATTTGGTTTACTATATAAAACAGTAATCACTATTGTGTAACCTTATAACAAAGTTATAACTTATCTAATCTAGGCTACTGCCTAATCTGGATTATTTTATTCACACTTAAGTGTATGGGTTACATAAACAAAACACAATTAGCCTACCTTAGTATGTAGCCTTAAGGCTAGGTTACATCTCATCTAGCACAGATTATGATTTCATCTAATCCTAATTACATGGTCTAGGCTAAGAATTTAGTCCAGAAATGGAATGTTTCATGAAAAGTTACCACTTAACTTCATATAAGGTAATGCCTAAGCTAGTCGTCGATTTAGCTCATGCTAAAGTGCACTGGCTTATATAAATGGGAAAAAATTTATACTAATATGTAGCCTCATTGTTGGGCTATCGATTTACTATGCCCAGATATTGTTATCTGATCCTAGGGTCCTTGGTCTAAGCTTGGCCACTAAGGATGTAATCCAAGGATGTACTAGTACATAGGCTACAGACAACATCCACTATTAATCTAGTTTGAATTATTCCCACTTACTGCCCAGATTATTGTAGACATCGTATAATCTGAAAGGATTTTCCATATTAATAGTAAGTTGTGGAACATTTCTTTTAGTTAAAACATTTAGTTAGAACTTAAAACAATTTTCGTTTTACGAAACTAGGTAACAATCAACACTTTATGAGGCTAGGTAGGCTAGCGATCAACGAGCCGGGTTCCGGCTTTAATACACAAATTATATAAATTCTAAAAGTTTAAAACTAAAACTTTCAACTGTTTGATAATATTGAGCACTTATCTTGCTATTTTTGATGCTTCCATGATCCTCGACACTAACACGGAGAAAGAAGTCGAATTTTTTCGGAGCGCTGGTAACGACGCGGACCCTTCGCTTTGAACCAAACAGAGGTAATACTCCTTGGCCCTTTAACGGCTCGGTTGTAAACAAGAGGGCGGATGCGCGTGCGCAATAGTCACTTCTCTTTCTTGCAAGTTAATTGACGTTGGAAAAACTGGGTTCAGCTTCGCTGAAGATAAGGGGAAGTGCCCTCTTATCTTTGAGTCCATTATATACTCCATCATGTGTTATAATGTTAATCATTACGACACAATACCTGGCCAAAAGACCAACTAAATTAGATGAGAATTCTTTGATATTAGTTTGGTCACCATAGAGCTCTGGTAGACCATGGAAGGTAACTCCTTTGAAAGTTTGAGGACGAAACAGCGACTACGCTATCAAAAAAATCCTTATAAGAAATGTTGTTGGAACTTTAACTTCTTTTTATTTTATCCAGCCAATATTCATGGAGATGCAGTATACTAAATATCTAATAAATTAGTTAAGAAAGTACCCATTGGGCCAGAGAGTTAAGAATGTTAACACAGTAGTCTGGTTAAACTGCTTATTAATGATGATAATTAGGTATAGGGAGTGTTTTAACTTGTCAAAAATATTTGCAAAGGAAATGATTGTCAAGTTCATCAAAATCACGTGAAAGCTGTTAGAAAAATCACATATTAGTAGTTTTGGTTATCCAGGTGTCATGACGTAAATTTACAATTTTCATTGCTGTACAAACGTGGTTAAATGTGCGCATAGGTTAGGGTAAGGTTTTGATTAGTCTGTGTTATTGTCCTTATCTACAGCTGGCCCCTTTTCACAGTGCCTTAAACACTATGCATCATCATCATTATCATAACTAGTGTTTATGGTTTCTGAAAATAGCCAAATGTGGATAACAGAGGGGTTATATGAATGCATCAGATATTGAGAGAAACAATTTCTTAGATGGGAACTTATTATTGTTGACTTGGTCAACAATAATGGCTTTCAGAAGCAATGGGTTTTTGTTAACGAAACAAAAATTCATTATAAAACATTCCTTTGTATGCTAATATGGAGAAGGTATAAATACCCTGATTGAGTTTTGGTGTCACTTATCTGTGTATGGTGGTTGATGACAGGAAGTACATTTTAGATATTTAAAGCTCACTGTATTGGTCCATGGGACACTTTATGAACCTCTGTTTATTACAAATTATTAGGGTACAGGAGTACTGGAACCAAGTTAGACAATCTGGTTTAAGTTTGTAAGTGAATGGAGAATGCATACTGTATCGACAAAAGCCAGGGAAGTAATTATTTTACCCAGATAGAAGGTAACCAAGCTCATTTGAAATAACCATTTAGATATTATACCAAGATAGATTGGAAGCCTGTTTCAATGTAATTTGGCTAACAGTCAAAATGTAAAATATAATGTAATATGAATAGCATATAAGGATTACAGCATATAGAAAAACAGTATTCGGATAAGTCTTTATTTTTAATATATTAATTGATTTTTATCATTTGAAGCAGGCAAATTTCACACACTTTCCACTGTCCCATTGCTGTTTTCATTACCATTACTGTCCTCCGTTTTAGACCGGAATTTGAATAAGCGTGCAGCGTGAGCATTGAATGAGGAAGATCTTATCGGTGTCGACCCTCTTTCTTTTCTGATAGGTCGAAGAGAATAAGTCCTCACAGGTGGTGTCCTCTCTTTTACCTAAAGCAAAAATGGTTAAGATTAAATTTTACACAGCAGATACAATTTTAGGCTTACTGTAGCTTAAGATGTAACTTGTACGCTACTGCAAAGTTTGCCTTTGATGATAATCATGCTAAGGGGAGGAAAATGTGGTAAACATGTTGGCTGAGGTATCATTCTAGAATATCTAGTTTGGAGCAATTTTCAGTGTTATTTGTAAGACTTGCAACACCAGCCGGCAGTGGATGTAATACTTGTAGACTTTTTTTAGTGGTTCATTTATTGGATTTCAGGATAACTTGAGTAGACAGTTGTCTCTTAACAAGTGTAGATTACATCTGTAATTTTTTATATAGTCATAGTTAGTAATATCAAAATATTCAGGATGTGCCTCAGAAAGGTAGAGCACGAAAGGAGAACTAGAAATTATATAAAAGTTTATGCAAAATATGCACATTATGTGTAATTGAAACATGTGCTTTTGTATAAGTGAATGATTTTCAAAATAATAAATTAAGTGGAAGGTATAACATGAAGTTCAGATGAATTTTATAATAATCGACCATGTTGGAAGAGATATAAAGACTGATATCGGGTAGGGGAAGAAAAAGCACAGTTAATGTTTTTTGGACTAATATAAAAAATTTATTAAAGAAAAATGTATGCTTTTGTCCAACAAAATATATAGGCTACAGTAAACCCCCGTATTCGCGGTCTTACTATTCGTGGACTCATGTATTCGTAGATTTCTCTGTGGAACGTATCTACTCATTATTTGCGGAAAATTTGTCCATTTGTGGTATATTTCACTGAGAAATATTCACTAATTACTGTATTTTCACATAATTTTCTTGGCTAAATGCACTTTTTGTGATAAAAATATTAAAATACTCAGGTATAAGCATTTTTAGAGTTTTTTTTTGTGTTTAAACTATCAAAATAGGCAGTTCTAAGTGTTTTTAGAGGGGTTTTAAGTATTTGCGGATTTTAGCTATCCGCGGGGGGTTGCGGTACGCATCCCCCACGAATATGGGGGGTTTACTGTAGTATGTTCCTAATTTTTCTCTGAAGCCTTGTGACATTAGAGTATAAGTAAAGTGCATGAAAACAAAGGGAAGGGACACACAGGAACTCAGAATTGACCTCTTCTGACTGGGAATTGCAGGCAGAAAAATAGTAACACGTAAATCCATGACTGAGGGGCTAGCTTTTTGATTGGCTGCTGAAGGTGTGACTGAGCCAGATTTTGGCAGCAAATCTTTTCAAGAGCATTGTTTGGATAATATGACGTCAAGAAGCACACTTGAGGAAAGAACCTACCTTCATTTTGGCTTCAAGTAACTCTTTCCCTCTTTCTGACATAACGATCTTCTCTCGAGCACTGCGAAGTTCTCTATCTAGTCGTAATCTGTCTGCTTCTAATTTTCGTAGTCGTTTTTCAGCCTCTGTTTGAGGAAAAACAAATATCAAGAGAATGATTTTACTTGCTGTCTGTAGAAATAAGGGGGAAGGATGTTTGGAGAAACAACTGGTCAATTTTTGGTGTTGGAAGGAAAGAGATAATAGGGAGGGTGTAGAATGGGGTTCAATGCTTTGGAAAATGCCTCCATATCCAGGAATTCACGATTCTCTGCAATTTTCTCCATTGTTATTTCAGTAAAACTTGAAAGCAAAGATCAGTTCAAATGGCAACAGATCAGAAAACTTGGCCACCAAGGTAGCCTTATAAGCTAACTATAAAACTAGAAAGTCCAAGGCTGTGGAAACAACAGATTGAGGAATTTTTAAGGCACAGAAAGATTTATTTACTTGTTTCTGTATCAGATGGAGTATTTCCCTCTCAGGAAAAACTGAAGTATTGGTCAGACCTTCATGCGTTGTTGTTCACTTCAGAAGAAATGTTTAAATTCCGTGTAATATTGTACCTACAAAATGACGGTAGACAAATCCTTGTTTGCAGATTCGAAGAAATTAACATCAGTTTTCCTACCTCGGAGTTGACTATCTTTTTCCTCCTGGAGGACTTCGAAGGCTTGGCGCTTCTTCTTCTCCTCCTCCAGCATCCTTCTTTGCTCTGCCTGTAGGCGCTCAAGTTCCTCGCGTTTCTCCCATTCTTCACTCAGGACTCTAGCTTGCAAGTTTCTGTGTGACAGAAGATGCTGGGTTAGTGTTTCTTCTTTTCCTCTTTTTGTGCTTTTCCTGTCAGTATCACAATCAAGAAAATAAGGCTCTAAATGAACTGATAATGCTATGCTTTTCCACATTTAGACCAGAATATTTACATAAGATAATGAAGAGTCCTGCACTTGCTTAACGTCCAAAAGATAAGGTTAACTCTCTTTTTTTGAGTTTGGGGGTCATGACTGGAAGTCAAGGTCAAGTATCATATCTCGTATGCATGCTCCAATAATGAAGTTCATGTGCAGAGTGAGGTCAGTGTCAAGGTAGCATTTACAGGTCATAGGTTAAACAGGAATTTAACCTCCGCAATAACTTACTAATGATACAAAATATAGAATTCATATTTAATATACACAATTCACTAATTATGCAATGTAAAGTGTGAGGAAAAAGACATAATTGTTGGCCAAAGGTCATGTAAAAGCCACATGATGATTCTAGTTGTTATTTGTGTACTTTAATAAAAATAATATAGTAAAGATAGTCCTTGTGACTGGAAACTGGGAGAGATGAGAATGAAACTCCAATATCAGGGCCCATGGCTAGTGCAGGTTTCTTAGTGTACGAGCTGTGGGCTGTCTCTCGGCCACTGTGATGTTACTGCTTCAACGCTGCCTCTGTCTACACTTTGCCCTCATCCAGTCAGCATGTATGTATAATTTTTATGCACTTTCAGAATAAAGACATTCAAACAAACATGGCACAGTGAGCTGTTCAAGAGCCACACATCTCCAGCAATGGCCCCACCTTACAGGAATACTCCCCAGACTCCAAGGGCTTGAAGGCCATCTGTAGCCACCTGCAGAACCCCAGTGATCCCAAGGAATATCGTTCTGTCTGTGCTACAGGCTCTGGCAGTCTTATCAGCACAGCAACATTCACGTGCTTCAGGCTGACCTCGCTCGTGCCCCCTGAATACAGGAGAGGCCTCCCTTCCGAGGATTCCACAGTTGTCAGCCCCAGAGAAATGTGAAAATGAGATGTCTTCGGCGGAGTTCCGGTCCTGGAGGCATTCATTGTCCTGTTGGTTGCAACTTTGCAGGTGGCCACCTACAGGTGTTCATCATGTCCGGCTACACTTCGTCCCTGTCCTTCAACGTCCCCTCGACACCAGGTTTACTGATGTTCAGTGGCATAATCTCACACCCGGGGAAGCTCTCGACACTGGAAAAAATAGTGCTTCTATCATAAAATCAGGCAGTGCACTGATCTGATTTTTTTAGTACAGTATAGTGCAAGGGCCAGATCAGTCAGTGAGCGATTATTTCATTAAGTGCTCACAGAAAACTGCTGATTGTGATTTCAAATTCCCTAATTGTGATTTTGACCTGTCAGAATACGTTATTATGTAAATCTGTGGTAGGCCGTAGTAACCAGGAATTAAAAAGACGTGTTTCAGTCATGCATTATCTTTAATAATATTGGTACTTTACAGGCCATGTGCTGTACATTTGAAGCGACCAGCAAGGATGCTAAAGGCAGGAAATCTTAGCTCGATTTTCCTAATACAGCTGGCACCAACAACGAGTTGGATACCGCACCAGAAGCTGCAGGGGCCCAGAATGCCAGGGGTAATGTGAACCTCACTTACCGTAGCTGTAGTAATTGTGGAGGTCGACATGGCTGGGACAGGGCCTCTTGCCCAGCCAAATCCCTCACGTGCCACAGTTGTCAGAAGGTAGGTCTTCTGAAGAAATATTGCAGAAGCAGTAAGAAGAATACAGAGGGACCTGCAGCCTCTCAAGGTTTCAGGAGCTGTTGTAGTGGCTGAAGCCCTCCATACCCCTCAACCCACGATCAAGGTGGAGGTCAAAAGTGATCATTGGAAGGGCAGGGAGTTTGTCCCCGCTGTGGCAGGCATGGGCGCTCAAGTGTGTGTAGCGTGACCCTCTCTGCTTTCATTAATTAATGTGCACCCTGCACTGCTGCAGCACCGGGCTGGTCTGAGGGATGTTGCCGACATACCCCTGAAGTGCATGGGATTGGCTGCCTGCCAAATTAAGTATGAATGGCACTCCACTTTGCAGGATGTTTATTTCATGAAGACAGCCACTTCTGCCTTTCTTTAAGAGCCTGCAAGGAACTGGGCCTAGTACCAGAGAAATTCCCTCATCACACTCCTTCCGTGGCCTCACTGGATGTAAATAGGTCTAGTGCCTTTTCATTGACACAACTCCAGCTGCAATGGCCACCATGCCTCCAAAACTGATGACAATGCCTCTTCCACCGTTAAAGAAGAATGTTCCAAGACTCAAGAAATGGTTATTGCAGCATTTTTCATCCTCAACTTTCAACACCTCAAGGGAACCTCTACCTGTGATGACAGGTAAGCCTCACCACATTCATCTCAACCCTGGAGCAGTACCGTACGCCTGCCACACTCCTGCGTCGATCCCTAAGCATTGGGAGTGTCGCGTAAAAGTTCAGTGCACAGGATTTTTTCGCTTCAAACTCCTGCCGATTCTACGGGGTCTCACAGGATGGTGGGAACTTACTGGTCAAGGCACGTCGTAAACATGACTATTATTGCACATTTTGTTGAAATGCACGCACCGCTGCAGTATGCAACGTCATGTTTTGTCTTGTTGCTTGTTTGAGTGATTTGTTGTGAGTTTGGGGTCCTTAAGCAACTATATCGCCCTTGTCACTCCAGGGATCTCGTTTTGAACAGATGTGAGATTTTGGGCTCCCAAAGGTTGGTGTAAAGTCTGAAACTGTGAGTGCTCCTACATAGTTGTAGCTTGTAATGAGAATGATTGGGTGAGCACAACTGTTTGGGCGTTGTGTGATGTGGTGGCATTGTGTTGATTGTAATTAAATTTCAGTGATTTCTTGAAGTTGAGGGCAGTCGTGTGGCTCACGTGTTTCGTGTTGAGGGCACGTGTATTGTAGGTTCGTTGGTGTGTTTTATTTGAAGGGGTTTTGTGTTTTGAGGGTGGTGATTGAGATGGTTTTATTTTTGTAAGTAAATTGTAAAATCTGGTACGTGTCTCGTTTGTCCTTGCATGGGGGCTAAGTCACTATCGTAGATTGTGGGTTGATCGTGCAGTCTATCAGCACAACAAAAATCAGTGACGTCTGTCAAGGAAATTCCCGACAGGGGGGATGAAGTTCAAGCCCAACTTGACAAAGACGTGAAAAGAGGGGTCTGCAACCTGTTCCCCCTGGAGAGGCAACAGAGTGGTGTGCTTGTTTGGTGGTAGTAGCCAAGAAGTCTGACTGACCCCGACACACTGTTGATTACCAGCAACTAAATGCATGCTGCACTAGAGAGATGCACCATACGCCTGCACCCTTTCACATGGTATCGGGAGTCCCGTCGAATTCTTTCAAGACCGTTGCTAATGCTTATTGGGGATTTCATCAAACAGAACTGGGGGAGGAAAATCGCAGGCTCACTATCTTCATCACGCCTTGAGGATGGCACCAGTACTGCAGGGCACCCATGGGCCACTGCTCCAACTCGGTTGCCTACACACGTTGATTTGATGATGCCATTCAAGAGGTACCCCAGAAATAAAAGTGTGAAGACAACATCCTTCTCTATGATGCAAGTGTAGAGGTGGCCTTTTGGAACAACTATGACTTCCTGGCAACGTGTGCAAGAAAAGGTATCACTTAAGCCTGAAAAACTTCAATTCTGCAGAAGAGAAGTAGATTTCGTGGGCTTTCATTTGGGATGGGGCTACTATAAACCTGCAGAAGAAAGCTTAGCAGTCATCAAGAACTTGTACATGCCAGTAAAGCCAACTATTACCGATATCAGGTCATGGCATGGTTAGCACCATTTCTTGCTGCAGCACCCATCATGGCTCCTTTCAGAGAACTCTTAAAGAAATCTGCAGCGAAACACGTCTATTGGGATGATCAACTACAGACAAGGTTTGAATAAGCACAGGATGCCATATGCCAGCTGGCCAAAGAAGGCCTTGCATACTATGATAAAGCCCGGCCTATGGTAGCAATTACAGATTGGAGTAAGGAAGGGGTAGGTTTCATCATCCTCTAGCAATATTGCTTGTGTACCTCAGCTGACTACCCCTTCTGCTGCAAGGGGGGATGGAGGATTGCTTTATATGATAGCTGCTGTCTTACTCTGGCCGAGGCGGGATATACAGCCATGGAAGGGGAGGCTATAGAGGTAGTTTGGTACCTTAAGAAGGCTAGACTCTTCGTACCCTACGAAGGCTAGACTCTTCATTCCTTAAGAAGGCTAGACCCTCTGTACCTTAAGAAGGCTAGACTCATCATACCTTAAGAAGGCTAGACTCTCCGTACCTTAAGAAGGCTAGACTCTTCGTACCTTACAAAGGCTAGACTCTTCATACCTTAAGAAGGGTAGACTCTCCGTACCTTAAGAAAGATAGACTTTTCCTATTATGATGCCTGAACCTCACTATCATCACGAACCACCGCCCACTCGTCAAGTTTGTAGATAATTAGGCCCTGGGAGACGTAGCTAACCCTAGGTTGTTCAGACTGAAGCAAAAAACCTACAGTTCATATTCAGGGAAAAGGAACTGTGCTGCTAACTTCCTGTCACAGTTCCCTCCCCTTAGGACAACACCTGATGCAGATGACACCGAGTTGGACGAAGACCTATCGTTAGCGGTAGTTTCCGCCACCACTGAAGCCCTAGACCATGACGGACACATCATAGATGAAGAGACCATCAAGAGGGCGGCATTGGATGATCCAATATATCAGTTATTAACAGCTAAGATATTAACTGGAGACTGGCACCCGCAGAAATCGCAAGAAATAGCATGTCTATGCCAATTCTACAGTGTCAGAGACCGTTTGGCCGTTGCCGGTGATTTAATTACATAAATGTATGATCAAGGATGTGGCCGTTTACCTCTCCCTGAAAGTCTCCGACAGCAAGTGGCAGGTAACTTGTATGCTGGTCATCAAGGCCTCGACTCCATGTTGCGAAGGACCCGGCACTCCATCTAATGGCCAAGTATGGAAGGTGACCTATAATACCGCAGATCAACCTGTTTCTTTCTGTTGAGAATCATCTCACAAATTTGCGGAATATACAAACAAGGGCAACAGACTATGCAAACGTTTCATCACGGGATAGAAATTGGTAAAGCCTATGTAATATCTCAAAGCATGGAGGCAAATGTAAAATAAGTTATTGTGTCAGCGGTTAAAATTAACTCATTAAAATTATATATAGTGAGGAAGTTTACTTAAATGACATAAAAATAACAATAAAAATTTTAAGAAGAAAATAAATGATGGAAATTTATCGGTTAAGACTCCTATTGGATTTGTGAGGCTCATAAACAATTGGCGTATGGAAGTACTGGAATACATGACTTTAGTCTAAAAACAGACCAGCAAATATGAATAACTTACCTGGCTGTGTCTTCACCTCATTTTGCTGAATGTATTTCCTCTTAGCAGACAGACAGACAAGCCACAGTTCCTCACTTACCTGACTATTTCCTCATCGCGTTTCGCTTGTGTCTCCTCCTCCAGCAAAGTCTCCAACTGAAGCCTCATCTTCTGAAGCTCGGTGACTCGCTTCTCCTCCTCTTGGCGGGCAGCGGCCTCCTGCTTGGCTGCCGCTTCTGCTTCTGCTCTTGCCTGAAGAAGAAAAAGTGGAAAATTGGTGGACATTCATTTCCTATGTGCATGATTGTCTATGTTTGTTTATATGTGTGAATGCGTGTGTGTATGTGATCACTTCATGCGCAGCCATAGCGGAAAAAGGCATAGGGCTGGTAGCTGCATTCCAAAAGATTAAATTGTTGAGAATTGACTTGAGAGAGTTAACAGAAATCCTAGAAAAGGATTTCATGCAGATTACAGAGGAAGATTTGAGTAAGTTCACAAAAATTGATTAGGTGGTTTAGTTTAAACTGGTTTATACCATTAGTGACTGTTGCCATAAGGCAGGCTGCCTTCAAGCATGTGTGGTGTGGATCTCTGGACTTGATCCGATCAACAGAGATATGTTTCACGAAAGTGTTGCAACTACCTGACCAAATGCAAACAAACTGCTTGAAAAGAAACAAGCGAAGTTCCACCTTTAGAAACTTGTATTTCATCTCATTTATTTTCTAGGTCTTTTTTATCTCTGTCCAATCACTCCAACTCCCTCTTTTCATTGACTTCAGGACTGAATGGCCGAAAGTGCCCCAGTGCTCAGCTTGACAGCCTAAATTTCATAAATCAAAAAACGATAGTAACGGTGCCCAGTCATAAGCTATGCAAAATAAAAAAAAATATATTAGTTGGTTTGTATATCAGTGCTTCAATTGGTTCATAATCCTTTTATCTTGCCTTCTGAGGCATTGCCTAAACCCAAGAATAAGCATGTCTACATTCAACAATACTCACCAGCTTTTCAGCCATAAGTTCTGCCTGGGTGTTTTCTATAATATCAGCCTGGGATGCTCGCCTTATTCTCTCGGCTGTTTCTCGTGCTTCCTCTTCGGCATGTTCGCTCTTCCTTATGGTGCTCAGGATGGACTGGTAAGGCAAGGGGTCTGTGGAATACTGAATGGCAGTATCCAAAGCTCGCAACCATTCGCTTTTACTCCTGGGGGACCGAAAAATGAGACGGGAGAAGAAAATGTTATGGTCTTTGCAATGAAGGATGGAAGACCCAAACAACGTATATTGCAAATCTGATTGTAATAAGGCACACCTTCAAATGATAATTTATACATTACTCAATGTCCATTGAGTAAACTACTCTGTGGATTTTGGTTGCACAGTTCTGAAAAGTTTTAAAGCAAATTAGAGGATGATCTCACCTATGGTCTGTTGCGGCAAGCTGGACTAGTTTGTTTGACTCTAAGCAGATCGTGAACCTGCAATTCTTTGCATCAGGCTCGTCTGGAATGCTGTGAACGGTAGCCGAAGGAGTGAGGGAGACTTGGGCTTTGCCCACAACAATGGCGACCGCTGCGGCCTTTGGTGAGAGCTTCTGAGAGGGAGTGGTCACTGCCCAGGGTACAATTTCCAGCTCTCTGCTCACCCAGACAGGCGCCCACCACGCGCGCTGGTATACTTTCCCCTGTTTCGCATTAAATAGGGTAGAGAGCAATTTCATCTTCCAATAAATGAATATTTCACAGCAATGCTACAAGAACAGTCAGCCGAGAAATATTTACTCACCCGTTTCAGCACTTGTCCAATGAAGGAACTGTAGATACCGTTCACGGCCTGATGAAGAGCTGGAACCTCAGCGTCTTGGGCATAGCGACCTTCTAGGAAGGTCAGAAAGACTGGGAAGGTGAAGCACGAGATTATGGATGCTAACTGGTGGAAGTCCTGGCAATCCCATTCTCTCCCCAAAGCCGTCACCAGATATCTTGTGACTTCGCTCATTTCTTGTACATTTAGTGTCACCTGTGGGAAATTGCATATTATTTACTGCCCTTAGTTTATTCTTTTACAGTTCTTTTATACTTTGGGGTGATTGACCTGTGCTGAAAGGCTTTTTAGGTTACTGTATCACTCCTCCTTAGAATCTGTAAATCATTACATATTGAATTAAATACTGACACTTAATTAATAGTGTTCAAAATACTATATACATCTTTCTTGTTCTTGTACACATAAGAATGTGAGGTAAAAAATGACTGAACATAAATTTTTTTTTTGTACCCTAGTGTCTCTTTTTATGTTCAGTTGCCCTTGCATTAATTCATCACCCCTAAGCCTTCTCGATTTATATGCCTCACTGTGACTTGCTTCTACTATGCTTAGGCTCCCAGGGCGTGTAATGAGCATGTTAAGTTCTGCCACTGAACCAAGCAATGCTATGACTTATAATTATTAATCATAAAGTAAGCAAGTTTTGCTCAGTGAATGGCTCTGAGATCTACCTGCAAGAGTCCTTTCCTAGACGGTGATCTGTCAGCAAGCAGACAGAAGATACGGAATAATTTATAGACGGAGTCTTCAGAGAACACTGGTGTGTCTCTCTGCAAAAAGGCAGTCCTCCCGAGTAGCCAAAAGGTGTTCTCCAGGATGTCATGATGAAGTTTAAGGTCCTTGTAAGGCGTTGAACCGTCGTCCACTTCAGCTAACACCTGCAATGAGATATAAATGGTTTTTGTTTGCATTTAATAAATTAATTTCCTTTTCTCCTGAAGATGTGAATGTCAGTCATCTTGCAAATGTCAGATTACTGAAGCGAATAAAAATATGGTGAAAGACTACAGTACATTCTGTTGTTCAGTGGAAACATTTGTCTTTGGTCAATTAACTTCTATTTGCATTTACATGGGACAAGGGGACTTAAAATTTATCTTTAAGGTCTGAAAAATAATTGAACTCTGTCAATAGACACAAAAGAAGATTATGGAAAAGTGCCTCCAAGTGTCATCCTGGGGCACATGTACAGTACTGTACTCTTCTTCTAAATGTAATTAACAAGATAGCAAATGGTTTTGCTGAAAATTATTTTCAGCTATCATCACTAGGCATGCGGACTTTCTCACGCCTGTAACTAGTACTGTCAGGCATCAAAATAATACTTTGGGATGCCTGTCAAATAAACAATAAACGGTCTTCTGGAAAGTAATCTTTGACTAACACTAATTATATGCCAACTATATTATTTTGCGTAAAAATCAACGAAAGAGTCTTCTCTTCTTTTGTAGGTAAATCTTGTCAAAATCAAAGAATCTTGGATGTACTTTACCTCATGTGTCAAGAAGTACAGGTACTGTTCAAAGGTTAGCTGCTTCGAGCTCAAGTAGTCCTCGATGCAATTTTCGACGCGACGATCAACCTTTAGTAATACTCCAACGTTTTGGGTCAGCACCTGAAAATAAATTCATCGTTTAGTTATAGATCAAGTTGATGAACGATTATGTTTAAGGTTCTGTCTCTTTTTATATCACAAATATTTCGTTTGTTTGAAGAAATTCGGTCAGTTTTAACAATAACTACAAGGCTTCTTAGGATCAACTTGGGAAGATCAGTAATAAAGCGAATGTTGAGCCTTGGAAATTCTTGTTGAGAACTTTCATTTGCTCCAAGATCACTGAGGTCACGGTCGTCAGGAATAACAGTAGGTTAAACGGTGGATTGCTTTCTCCTTAAATCAAAGAGTCTTATTAGAAGTGCTATGCAATCCTACATATAGAATGGCCTTTCTTTGAAAAAGAAATGTTCGGACATAAGAAGAGGGGATATAAAAATACAATAGTTGAAGATAACAGTCAAATCGCCCTCAGATGTTATCATCATATTTTTGCTTTAGGAAGAGGTGGTTAGTTTCGGTTATGTAGGCTTCACACCAGCAAAGGCCTTTGCCCTATGGCGGTCAGTAAGTGGTAACATCTTGCAAGTGTTAAGAGGCCTCATATGAACCACTGGAATCTGCCCAACCAACAGAGTCGATTTTAACAGAAGCAACCTAATGATTTGTTACACATCACAGATTCGGCAAACAGGGACTTTTACGCTTCCCTGAAGTCCAAATCCGGGCCAAGGACGAGGGGATAAACCCGCTCTCTTCATTATCCATTCGTTGACGTAAGCAGTTAACAAGTACATGGTAGTCATTCGAATGAGGCAGCCGCAACAAATCTTGAAAAGCACGGAGCTAGTAACAGTATTCCAAAAATTTGTCAAGAACAGAAAGGCCAACTCCTGCTGATGACACCCCTTGAGGGGAGAGGCATATGATATATATATATATATATATATATATATATATATATATATATATATATATATATATATATATATATATATATATATATATATATATATAGCCTATATAACTAAAAAGTCGCACTTTAGGAAAATGGAATAAATTAATTTTCACCTGTCTTTCAAGATTAAATATTAACTCTGTTGTATATAGCTAGCATTTTAAGAAAAGAAATTCGTCAGTAAAGGTCTTTATGACAAAAGGTATATGTACTAACACCGAAAACTAATGAATATCTAAATACTGGTCACCTCTTTCTCTTTCCACCTCCAGCGTTACCTTAAACTTGCTCTTTCCTTTTTGCAAAGCACCGCCTTGTCATTATCTGGCATGCAGTACCTTCCCTTCCCTTCCCTTCTGTGGCAGACATTTACATTTGTTTAAGTAAGGGAGATGCTTTGCATTTCAGTGGCACCTGACTGAGTTTCGCTCTTTTATCCTTATTGGTCCCTTTTGATATCTATTTATCTATTTATTTATTCATTTATTTACCTATTTATTTATGTAATTTATTGTTTTTTTTTATTGTTAGTTTAATTATGTATTTGTATATTTAGTGTACTTGTAACATGTAACTTAAAGTGGTCTCAGCATAGCAGACCTCTTCCTCCTCGTTTCGTCTCTCTCTCTCTCTCTATGGCTTTTCTTGGCTTGTTTCCTACGAAAGCTGCGCAACTTGAATATGAATATAATAATAATAATAATAATAATAATAATAATAATAATAATAATAATAATAATAATAAATTATTTTTTAGAATATTCACTTTTTCTCTTTAAATCCAATTACTTTATCTGAACTGAGAAAATGACGCGATCTTTATAAAAATAAATAATTTTCTTGGATGTTCCAGAGGCCATTCGCTTATAGACATATTATGTTCAAAGTAGAGCTAGTTGTTGCGTGAAAGCATTTATTTCGTCCTTTGCCAGCATTATCCGAGGACTCTCTCTCTCTCTCTCTTTCTCTCTCTCTCTCTCTCTCTCTCTCTCTCTCTCTCTCTCTCTCATACGCAAAGACAAATGTACGTACAGGTGGATGAAAAGTTGACGGAAGACGGCTAGTTCCTCTTAATGTCTGTTTTTGACTGTGCACGTATTGATATAAATATGTACCCAAGGATATATGAGAAATATTGTGTTGTTATGATAATAATTATTGAGATCTTAGTAATGTCAGATCTCATAAGAATAGATAACTTGACAGCGCAATTTAGAATCTTTTAGATAATGCAATAGTGGGAGAGAGATTAAGTCATACAAGCAGTCATATGACTTTGTTACCATGCGGCTGTTTGGCCGTGAGGTCGCTTCTGTTTTGGTTCGGGCGATAAGTCACGTCAACAGACGAGAGAAGAGACAAACGATTTCTTCGAGTATTGCATCATCTTTTGTCTTGCAGAGAGAGAGAGAGAGAGAGAGAATCACGTGGTTTTCAAAACCTCTACTGTTCTGTTTGTTGCATCGATCGTGTTGAGATCTCGTCAAAAACTTTGTCCAAAATGTAGACAAGACGCGTCATGCAAGTATTTTCCTGGGAAAAGGGAAAGGTAAGTATGCCTTAGTTTAACCAGACCGCTGAGCTGATTAACAGCTCTCCTAGGGCTGGCCCGAAGGATTAGACTTATTTTACGCGGCTAAGAACCAATTGGTTACCTAGCAACGGGACCTACAGCTTATTGTGGAATCCGGACCACATTATACCGAGAAATGAATTTCTATCACCAGAAATAAATTCCTCTAATTCTTCATTGGCCGGCCGGAGAATCGAACGCGGGCCTAGGAGAGTGCTAGCCGAGTACGATATCGACCCACCCAGTGAAGAACTTTGGGAAAAGGGAAGTATTGCACAAAAGCACATGGAGTTACGTCATTTAAACTCTGGTCGCGTATCGTCCGCCATCAATTTCTTGTACAGAAACGTTTTTGCAATTAAGATGACGTCATCTATTTTCGATAGAATATTCTACGGGGTTTTGATTTTTGACTGCAAAACTAAATTTGTCATTCTGATTCTAAAGACTCTTCTGCTGGTTCCCTTTCTTCTTCTTCTTCTTCTTTTAACGTGCCTTTTTCCCATTTTTGTATGGGGTAAGCACGATGCCTTCTTTTGAAGGACTTTTGATTTGGCTTTGGGGTAGACCGTAGTCTCAATCGGCTGCCCTACCTGACATCGCTTAGACCCCGGTAGCATATGGTACATGTATCATACCAGACCCAACGCCCTTTCTCCCAGCAGCGAGAAGTTGTTGCGCGGGTAGGTTGAGAGTTCGAGACGTGTGAGATGTTTGTTATGTTTTTAGAAGATGTTGGAGTGGCTTTGTTTTGTGTGTGTATTTAGTCTGTAACACCCATTTGCTTTATAAGCAAACCTATCCGTTGATTACATACATAATCCCGGGGTGTCTACACGGATAGCAAAGTGTCCGCCTCTCTGATCAGTCGGCTGCGGATTTGAACCCGTGCCACAGACCTCTACGAAGTCTGAAGCTGCTGCTGTAACCGACTGTGCCATCGAGGCTCTTCTGCTGGTTCCCTTTCTCTCTCTCTTAAAAAGAGTGAAATTATAAGTAGCGTAATTTATTGTCGGTCACTCCATTTTAGTAACTTATTGTGGTATATTTTAAAGTGTTTGAATAAGTGATTAGTAGCCCGGTCAGTATAATAAAAGATTTGTACTTAAGTGAATTTATTACATTTTACAATTTTCAATTTTGTGTGTTCGTACATTTTTTATGGTGTTTTCAAATTATTTACTTAGTTTTCTTTCACATCTTAGTGTTTCTTAATGGTTTTACTTATGCTTACTTAATTTAGTTTCATGTATTAACATTTTGGTGATTTAAGTTTGTTTCATAATTTAATTGTTTTCAAGTAATAGTAATTTTTCTTCAAAGTAAAATTGTGAATTTTGATTTATTAATTTTGGATTAAAAATTAAATTTTGTACTTAAAGTTTTTAGTTTCCTGCAAAAGAAAACTATTGTGCTGGCCTTGTCTCTCCGTCTGCACTTTATTCTGTTCACGCTTTTTTCTGTCTGCACTTTTTCTGTCTGCCCCCAGATCTTAAAAACTATGAGGCTAGAGGGCTGCAAATTGGTATGTTGATCATCCACCCTCCAAACGTCAAACTTACCAAATTGCAGCCCTCTAGCCACCTCAGTAGTTTTTATTTTATTTAAGGTTAAAGTTAGCCATAATCTGCTTCTTGCAACGATATAGGATAGGCCACCACCAGGCTGTGGTCAAAGTTTCATGGACCGCAGCTCATGCAGCATTATACCGAGACCACCGAAAGATAGATCTATTTTCTGTGGCCTTGATTATATGATGTAGCGTCTGTACAGAAAACTCAATTGCGCCAAAGAAACCTCGGCGCATTTTTTACTTGTTACAAAAATGTTTCATTTATTGACCACCAGTGGTAGGAATAACTTTGTGAATAAACTACAGTGATGTAAGTTTTGTTCCTTCAGTTTTGCTGCAGTGACTGTAATTGAGGAGACAGTTATAGTTGTTTGATGGAGTGATGCCCTTCGGTTAACTTGAGTATATATATTGATACTTCACAATTGTTTTGATAAAGTTTAGTATATTTTGATGCGTCACATTGCTGATAATTCTTTTAAAGTATCACTGTTGCTTCTAGAGTAATCAGTTGTATTATTTGTTGTTATGGGAGGTCAGGTTTATGGCTGTTTTGAAATCTATGATTGGTAAGTAAGTTTTTTGAAATCTATGATTGGTAAGTGTAATAACCAGGTATTTGGAACACTTCATGACAACATTATATATATAATATATATATATATATATATATATATATATATATATATATATATATATATATATATATATATATATATATATATACACTTTATGTGTGTGTGGTGTGTGTGTGCATGTGTTTAGTTAAAGTCCTCCTGGGCCTCTGTAGACTTATAAATACACACACATATATATATATATATATATATATATATATATATATATATATATATATGTATGTATGTATGTATATATACCATATATATATATATATATATATATATATATATATATATATATATATATATATATATCCTGTATATACTGTATATATAAACTGATTCACAAAGACATGGAACGTGATGAATGTATGAATAAAGGCAATGCCACGAAAGAAAAGTGAAACAACTGAGTGGTTGCTAGGCCTTTCGACACTCGGTCCTTTTCTAGCAGACTGATGAGAAATATACTGTAAAAGTAAGGGTCCAAGAGAGCTCCTATTATTGACAGTTGACAGACAGATATCCTTCTGGATGGGAATTACAAGGGACAGATTCACCTGGAATCCAACGAGGGTAAATCTTTAAGAGGATTTACAAAGGATGAAGCCCAACTGGCTCAAAATCCCTAAGGAAAGCAGCAACATATAATGTATAAAATGCCACGCTTGGACTGCTCTTCTTTCTATGTAGGTTAATCTAGTAAAGATTTAGAAGTGAGAATTCAGCAACATAAGTATTAAGTCAAAACTGGGCAAACATCCAATGCAATATGCATTCATTTAAGTGAAAACTCTCAGAGGATCGACTGGACTGACAGTTCAGTGATTGCCAGATCGAAAGATTTCTCTTCACGAAATCTTTTAGGCTCTGCAGTTATTCAGCTTACTTCCAGCTGTAATTTCAACCTTAGCCCTGCCATGTATTATTTGGACCCCTGTATTAGTAAATTGTTCAAGAATAACCTAAAAGATAAAATCACTGACTTAGTTACTAATTAGTTACCTTATATATATTTTCTATATTCGTATGTTTAATAGTTTATTTGAAAATGTTCATATTGCAAAAATTGTTATTGTTTACCAAAAGGAGAATATATTAAGTGTTGGACTTTTATAAATATGTAATCAGCTAATTCATTCCAAGGCCATTTTTGGTGGTCAGTCTCTTCCACTGTATAATCCTTTAATTGACTCCTCCTAGCTTTCGAGCCAGTTGGGCTTAATCCTTTGTATATACATATAAATATATATATATATATATATATATATATATATATATATATATATATATATATATATATATATATATATATATATATATATATATTTATATATTATATATACATATGTGTGTATGTGTATACCTGATTACACATTTATTAAATACAAGTAACTGAATCATAAAAACTCACTCTCTCTCTCTCTCCCTCTTGCGCATACGCAGTAACAAATGTACACACAGGTCGATGAAAAGTGGGCAGTCGAGATGTAGCTCCTCTTTATATCTATTTATTTTCGACTTTGCACATATGCCACGAAAGAAAAGTGAAACAACTGAGTGGTTGCTAGGCCTTTTGACACTCGGTCCTTTTCTAGCAGACTGATGAGAAATATATAAGTAAGGGTCCAAGAGAGCTCCTATTATTGACAGTTGACATGACATGTATATATATATATATATATATATATATATATATATATATATATATATATATATATATATATATATATATATATATATATATATATGTACATAACATATATATATATATATATATATTCATATATTTATTTATTCAATTACACACTTATCAAATACAAGTAGATAAATCATAACTTTCTCTCTCTCTCTCTGCCCTTTGCCTGTCAATCTTCATCACAAATGCTCGTCACTTCAATGGTTTTAAGCACGATTGACCAGCAAAACCAACAAGAGTCCTTTGATGGAGAAAAGAAATGAAAAGGATTCCTTAAACATAGTTCGGCTGCTTACATTACTGAGAATTCATCAGAATCCTTGTTTTTCTCCTAAACACTAGATTTTGTTAAATGTAATACACTGATATTATAACAATTTCAATGCAAAAGATTCATTGGAAAAGTAAACACTTTTTGTGATAGTCAGAGAGACCAAGTGGAAACACATAAGAAGGCTAAAGTTTCCGCAGTCCAGATAAGTATGGTATTGAGGAGATATAAACCCGGTTTATTCTTGAGACTACAACTTTCACAAAAGAGCTAAGGGAACGAAAAGCCTAACGTATACTGAATAGTCGACAGCCATGAAAAATAGTTGAACGACATTGTCGAAAAATTATTCAATGCATTCACTTTCTCTGACCTCTCCCGTAACACCGCATATGAGAGAGAGAGAGAGAGAGAGAGAGAGAGAGAGAGAAGGATAAATAACACCGGTTACTAGTGTATTTTTTCATTCGCGTTTTATGATAGCAAATCTACTTTGTTTGTAAACATTGTATTAATTGAGTTGCAAATACAAATTCCGTAATTAAATGCTTGCACAAACGTTTTTGTGTATCTTCGTGTACACAAGATTCACCAGTGAGCTAATTAATGAAAAAAAGTTCAGTTTATTGATTCCTGGAAGTGGTAATCGTTGCAAATAAACAAAGGGAAAAGTAAACAAGGCCTGTTGAAATAGTAACCAATACCAGCAGAGCTGAAAAGGGTATACAAACAAAGGCAATCTCTCTGTTCTTCTCTCCGTCCTTCTCTTGCTCTCCGTCTGTATCTGGGTCTGTTTTTTTCTACGAAAATGAAGAAGCAACCGAGAAAAACTTGAATCTCTCCTTGACGACCCTTAGCAGATAACCATTAGTCAAAACGGTCAGTTAACCTCTTTTATAATTAGCATTCAAAGAACAATATATAGCCGCAACTGCAGTCATGCTATTATGGTAGCCACAACAACACTAGCAGCTAGCCAACCTATTAACAGCAGCAGTAACTGCAGTTTTACTAATACTAATAGCAATAGCTGGCAGCAGTAGCAACATCAGTTAAGTAACTGCAATGGTTAAAGCGACAGTTGTGTTAGGAAACACAATCTTATTAAATCAGCACATGCTCCGCAAACGAATGAATAACGCTGCCATGTTTACAAATGACTTAGCGAGAAATTTGGCAGGTAAATTTACCTGATGTATTTCTTGATTAGAAATCAGCCTAAAAATGACTTGTTAAAGCTCAAGAGATACTTTGTTGTTTAAGGAAAAAATGCCAAAACTCAGAGAATGTTCTGTGTATTGCATGGCCTTACCATTTGAATATGTAAGTAGATAGATAAAATGGAAAATCATATAAATACAAATGGGTCTTTTAAGGAAGGCATTGACCTAAGTGGACGTAAACGTAATGTCTTCGATGTTAAAGTGAATAATTTGGCGAATGATTTGTATAAACATTACCGCTGGTACAGCTCTGGTACAAAAGCAGTTTACTAGGACGTAAATGTTTGCTTGTTGTAAGTACTTATGATAAAAATGGATATCTTCTAGTACTTTACACTCAAAAGGCTTTCCATATTCATTGTTTATCATTAACAATGGCATTAGTAATATAAATGAATACATCAAAACAAGTATGTCCACAATTCTTTGACTTAAATTTTCCAAATATTTCTCATTAATTTTGAAATGCGTCATGAAACTTACCCAAATCTCGGGCAGAGAAGTGATGAAATCACAAAGGGGGTAGTAAAGCCCAGCAGCAAGAGACAGACATGGAGGTCAGGGGGATACAAAGGAAGGGGTAGGGTTTCACTCCGCAGTCTTGTAATTAAAATATTCCCTCGCATCGGGACCAAACACAAAACTCTGAGGAAAGGCAAAGGCGCTACAAACTGACTCTCGCAAAGGTCACAAACGAAGGCGAGATCCAAGTACTTGATAGTACCTAGGGATTTACCTTGCTGGCTGCACGCCTTTGCATAGCAGATGTTTTTAATGAAATCCCAACATAACAGTGGCTCAGCTGATAGCAGCTAAGTATTTTATGACCTACGAGACTTGTTGGTAGCCCTTTGTTTTAGTGTGCAAATATATCCAGTCTATATATATACACACACACATATATATATATATATATATATATATATATATATATATATATATATATATATATATATATATATATATATATATATATATATATAGTATACATATATATATATATATATATATATATATATATATATATATATATATATATATATATATATATATATACATATATATTGTCACAAATATATGCAGCTCTCGTCTCTCCGTCCTCTTAACATAGGGATCAATTTCCCTTAAAGATAGGACAACAAGATTAGGTGTATAGCAGGGATCCCAGACCCACTTACAAGGTGGTAGATGAACGCAGTTTTGAGAGAAAGGTCAAGGCAGGTGAACAAATTAGCTTAGTCATATGGAAGATAAGCATACTAGTAGTTACTGTATACTCTTGTCCTCAAGACCTATATCCCTGTGCTCTCTTTTTTGCTGGTCTTAATTGCTTTTCAGGAATGTCAGCGCCATTTCTGTGGCCTCAAGGCATATAGACGGCAAAACATCCATGAAGGAGCTGATGGAAGTCAGCCCCAGTTCTGTCACCCCTTAGAGCAGACCTGTGATCTACTAGGTCTCGAATCGCGTGCAGCATCCCTTTGTCTTGGCACATTGCCACATTGGCTTTCAGGTCACAAGCGACCTGGCAACAAGCCGCCCTCAGTTGTTAAGGAAGACCTATTGGATTAACTGGATATTTTGCAATAGTGCACGTTGCAATCTGGATTTGCCCGGTAAGCCTGAATTTGCAATTGAGTACCAGTGTCTATTCCTCTCACTAAATCTTAGAATTCATCTCCCAGAGTAAAGCCCCTTGCTGAATACTTGTATGTGTGTTCCCCATATGAATTAAGTTTATTAATGAAATAATCCTTTGCTCAGTGACATAGAGCAAATCAGCCCTCCATGGTGATAGATTATTGCAAGTGAGAGAATCTTTCAATCACGAAGCCTTACCTGGACTATTCTATTTCCAGGCACATGTTATATTGTTCAACCTTGCATTCCTGCCATCCATCTTGCTTGGAAGACTCCTGCCTTATTGCGGCAGGCTATTCAACGTGCAACATTTCCAGAAATCAGTAATTGCAAAGGAGTCCCTAGAGGGGACATAGATTCCATTGTGCTATAGACTGTAGCAGTAATGTGTTTACTGTAATCAGAATCAGTATTTTGTGGTGCTGTTAAATCTGCCTGTAACTTTCTTTATTGAGAGCTAAATCAGTATTCTTTTGATTGATTTGCCTATGTTGAGTGCAATAGATTAATGTCTTGTACTGATCAAATCTTTCAGTTAGCGACCATCCATTATTCTTATATGTAATTTTGTATATTTCATGTATTATTTGGTATTTATGGATGTCCACGTAAATTAACTGTAAAGATATATATACAGTACACACACACACACACACACACACACACACACACATATATGTATATATATATATATATATATATATATATATATATATATATATATATATATATATATCAGAATGAACCGTTTGTACTTAAACAAAAGGAAATCGAAAAAATCAGTAGAAATAATATTTTAAACAAATGCCCAAAACGGAGATTTTCAATGTTTACTGAAATGAGGCAGTTAATCCCTAGACTGAGATAACAGCAGCCACAGATATTTCAGTAATTAAAAAAGTTAAAGTTAAATTCCTCCTGGGTCTCTGTAGGCTCATAGGGCAGGCACTGATCTGTTTCTTAGGCCAACAGTCAGTGGGGGACAGGTCCCAATGCCTATGACACGTGGCCAGTGTGTCGCTAGGCCCACTGTTTAACTCCCCAGCCCGAGGGCTGGTACCTATTTTCCTACTGAAAAAAGATATAAATATCGCACATAACAACTCCGGTATCAGTTTCACAGCAGTAAAGCAAGGGCTAAGTACGTTTGATTACAGAAATATTCATTTGTACTTGGTTGCGAATCATATACCACTGTAGCAAGTTTTATGTAATGTATCCAATTTACAGTACACACACACACACACACACACACACACACACACACACACACACACACATATATATATATATATATATATATATAATTTCATATATTATATGTATATATATATATATATAAAATTTCATTTTGTGTGTGTATGTATATACATATCTATAGCTTATTTCTTGATATATCGTTATGACAAAATATCCACGCGAATTAAAAGTCATCTCATCAAAGTGATGAAAAGAAATATGCGGCAGGCTTATGCTACAAATTATTTCGTGGGCCCTAAAGAAATTACGAGTTACGTTCAGGAAAATCTATTCATCATGTGTTGTTTTACAAACTTCCATGAAAGACAAGTAAAAGAAGGGAATAGGAAATAAAAATGATACTTGCAAAACTAGCGATTTCAAGGATATCCATACATCGCATTCGGTCATGTTCCATGAAGCAAGATATTTCCAAGACTTTAGAGTCCTCGGCAAATGACAACATCGTTCGAGTTCGGACATTTGAACCTTCGGATCTTCCACTGTAACGTCGTTCTGGGCGGTAGACGTTTAATGGGAGTTTGCTAAGTAATCCTCTTTTTTTCAGGAGTGGTGCATTCAGTTCTTCCTTAATTTACCGTAGCATAATTGGTCCTGTTGTGAAGTTTTTACGAAAAAACCGTTTATCACGCGAGTAGACTACAGTTGACGCTTGAGATTTCCATCGATTGTTGTCACTCCGTTGGTCAAGTTAAATTGAACCCTGGGCTTCTGCAAGGTAACACTAGAACTTTACTATATTATTTCTAATATTGTATATTTGTTCTGGGGATTTTCGAATCTTGCTGCGTGTTTAGTCCCGTTCAAATCTTTGGCAGTCATTATAACTATTTCTGTGGGCGTTTACCCATAATCTGACGTGAGTAAACGCCCAAAATTGACAAGATTTAGAGAAGTTAAGCACAGCTCTAGCGCTTTGTCTTTTCCAAGATTTTTTGGTACGAGTCTGACTGAGTTCCTGTTCTGACGGTAAAGCTTCACGCATGATAAAGCTGCACTGTTTAGCTACAGGTATGTAGGAGTAATTTTTTTCTGTCGAGTTTAATTTTAAGTAATTTTTTTGTCATAATTTTTTTAAAGTTATAAATTTTTAAATATCATGAATTTGCTTTTTTAAATTTTTGTAATAAATTTGTTTAATTTGCCATAAATTTACTTTTTCAATTTTTGTAATAAATTTACCTTTTTAATTTGTATATACTGTTCTTGAACAACTTCACTTTACCCTCCATCCCTGTAGGGGCGGCGCCCCTGGAGCAGTGGGGGAGCCCCCATGTTCTGCATAGTAGGTCGTATGACCTACACTATGCAGGTTCTTGGGTGGTTGTGAACAAGCCAACTAATCCAACTTTCTTTCAGGTGGTAAGTCTAGACTTAATCTATTGGTTAGTTTTCTTGTGAGTTCAGATAGGTGTTATGTGTTTAAATGTGCTTGGCTACCTCCCACTCAGTTTCCAGAAGCTCCCTAAGGCTTGAGGAAATTAAGAGTGATTATGCCATCAAAGGGCAATATTCAACATTGAAACAAATTACATAATTTACAAGTCTTGGTATGTTTTACTTTAGAATTTTAGCTTCCTGAAAATGGATTAAGTTTGTGGTTATGCTAAGTCAGAGAAGTTTTGGCCTATATTCATAAAGATTTTGCCCGAATTTAAATTTTTAAGCGTAAAGTTGACTTTCGACTTAACAGAATTTTCAGAGGATTTGAATTTGGTATTTCCTTTCTCGCAACTGATACCGGGACAACTCATCCCCGGAAAACTTTTATCGGACAACTCATACCTGGACAATTGATAAAGTAAATAGGCAAGTTTTTAGTTTATAGGCGTAACAGTGATCATTTAACTCTTTTCATTATTGACTAGCATCTTTTAAATTTCATAGTTCATGCCAGTTACTGTTCGTCCAGCAACAACTCCCAAACGGTCGTCATAGCTTTTCAACGATTTTTTTTTTTTTGGTCATATATTGTTCTTGTCAAATCAGTTGGTTTTGTGCTTGTCAACTGTTTTAAAACTTAATTTAGCCCTCACAATGCCATATATAAAACCTCACTAGGAGCTAATAAGCTTGTGGATGAAACTACGTATACAATTTTCACAGGCAGAATGTAGATAAATCAAGAAAAGTATGACTATGTGAAGAAAAGATGTGAAGAGCGTGCATTCAGACAATGGCTGAGGAGGACCCATTATAGTGTCTTTAACTGGGGAACACTTTCACAGCGCTGATGTGAATGAAGTGAAATCGAGAACTGACCTCGGTTCTATAAAAGATAAAGCCTTGTCATTACAAGAGACTGCGAGAATTGTGATTGCGACAGAATGTGCTTCTCTACAAGATGAGGCGTTGGCTGGACTGCCAGCAACATCGTTTATCGCGAAGTATTCGTCGGTGGCGACAGCAGAATAGTAGTGCTCCTCCTATTCCATCAGAAAGATATGGTTTTGCAAATTTGAATCAGGGAGACCATTTTTGCAACATGGTACTGGCGTAGAAGATAAAAGAATGCTGATTTTCGTCTCATCAACAGGGTTGGATGATTTTGTTAAATTCGTGATTGGGCTGGCGATGGCACATTTAAAGTTTGTCCATCTATATATTACCAGTTGCATACAATCAGCATTCAGATAGGTAATTTGAATGTACCTCGTGTTTTCGTATTGTTACCAACAAGCAGCTTATGATCGGTGTTCTTCTGAGTTACTCTTCGCCCAGATATAGGCCCTCTTGAATAGACTAATTTCAAGGTTTCCTGACATGGAGGTAACTGATTGTTAATTTAATTTTTCTCAAAACCTCTACCGAAAACTTGTCGAGCTAGGACACAAAGTCCAATACAATACAGATGAAGTGTTTCGTCTAAATAGAAAGTTCTTTGACTTGTGTTATTGTTGCATATGAAGAACTGTCCGACGACGATAGTTTGTCACAAAAATTTTTCGTATTTTGAAGTGACTTCCATAGGACCCGAAAGATGAGGAGGCGCTAGAAAACGTCGTCTGGCTCCAGTATTTCCAATTGATATATGGAATATTTCAGAGAGGACTTCAGCTGGCATGGCTAGAACTAATAATAGCCTTGAAGATTTTCAAAATGCCTTACAAAATTCAATTTCATTCCAACATCCGATTATCTGGAAATTAATAAATACACCAAAGTTGGAGGTGATTTTAGCGCTGAAAAAGAAAATTGATTTGGAATGGGGAGTGCAAATCACTTCAAGACAGGTTTACAAAGAGTGCAACAAGCAACGACTTACCTGAGTAAGATCCTTGCCAGAAAATGTCTTTCTTAAAAGCTGTGGCTTATAATCTGCACTTAGTTTCAGTTTTAGTAAATTCTTGTTATACTGACAGTCTTGAATGTTTTTAGTTTTCATTGTCCCCCCAAAATAAAGTTTTTCTTTTAATGTTTGTTTTACTCTTGATTTTTCTTTTAAAATTAAATTATCACTTTACACCTGTTACCTGTTATGAGTTGTCCTATATATAAATTGCCCTGGATATTAAATGTCTAGGTATAAGGTGTCTGATATAGCTGTCCTGGTAATAGTTGCCCAGCACGTATAGGGTTAGGAAGCTCCCTAAATGTACGGGTCATCTACAATAAAAGGCCTTGCTTATCCAATACCTAATCTCTTGAAAATCATCAAAACCATGCTAAATTTTCCCCAGAGAGATTATGTCCAGAGTAGAGCCGTGTCCACGGTAGCGGGGCACTGCCCGACGGGCAAACTCTGTTCCCATAACCCGTTCCACTATACTAACCGACCGAGTATGGAGCCAGAACGATGCGATTGTCTGGTAACACTGCTTCAGAAGCAAGAGGAAATATAAATAGCTGGAAGTGCCCGACGGGCATGCCCGCTAGTGTGGACAGGCCATAATGTTTGGATTTCTGCTGTAAGCAGATGGAATTAGTTTATGAAGTTTATCAGTAACTCATAGCTAGGGACTTTCAGCTCCTGTTAACAGACAGCACGAAAGCGATTTTTTGTTTATTTAAAAGTATGGAAATTTTAAGTCATGGATATTTTTTTGCATATAATAACTGGAATATCTGTTTACTTTGAGTGGGGTGTAGTCAAGTTAAGTTTGTCAGGTATGTTATTAGTGTTGATATTGTTAAGTTATTCATAGCATAAGCAGCGTATTTATGATGCTATCCGCTAACACTGAGTTTGTTAGTCTAAGAACACAGGAAATGAGTTTATTACTCCATGAACACAGGCAATGAGTTTGTTACTCATAAACACAGGCAATAAGTTTGATACTCATGCACAAGCAGTGAGTTTGGAAGTTACTCTTGAATATGGGCAATGAGTTTGAAATGTTCCTCGTGAACACTGGCAATAGTTTTGTGATGTTGCCCACGGATACTGACAATAGCTTTGTGATGCCATCCATGAAAAAGGTCAGTGCTCCGTGGGGCTGGTCATAACATAAGCGGGAACTGTGATGCTTCCGTGAACAGTGCTTTGTGGGACTTTTTATGAACGCAGGCAGTGAGTTTGGGATGCTATCCATAATCAAGGCATAAGTTTCCAATGGTAGGCTACTCATCAACAAGGCTTGAGTATGTGAAATACTCATTAACATAGATAATGAGGTTGTGAAGATATATGAACTGGATGCAATTGTTGGTACCCATTAATTTAGTGAATGCGGTGCTGTAATGAACGTCAGTGTTCGTCAAGCTATCCATGGCAATCAGGTGTTTGATCGTATTGCTATAAAGCGCCTGAAATGCTTAAAAAGTCATCAGGCAGTTAATGCATGTACCATTAATACATTTGTAAGTACAGTATACGAAGGCAGGAGCCGCTGGGTCTTTTTTAATAGTTAGTGGCAAAACTGATCTATGATGCAATCATTTCCTCCCTAACAAGAGCTCACATTACACAACTTCGTTGCTTTATTTTAAAGTTCAGCGGTTTAACTTTTCCCTGAATTCTTTTTAAGAATGCGACTTTTATCATAGTATGTGTGTTATCTTAATTTTGAATTTGGCGATTTTCGGAACAATACATTTCATAAATATTAATATACAAATTTTGTTTAAGTAGTTTCTACGTATAGCGAAAATTTTTAACTTTAAATAGCGTCAGAAGCAGAGTAGCATTGTAAAGTGTGAATGTTTGTTATACGGTGGTTACAGGCTTTCAGTGGGTAATAACCTTTTTTAGGCATTGATTGGAGAAACGTAACTTATGGTTTTTATAAGCTAATTATCCTCAAAGTAAAAGATACCGTGCCTATTTCAAGAAATATTAAAGTGAACGTTCTCTTTACGGAGTTGCCGAGTAATTGCAGTGAGAACATTTTCTGCTGCCGTTGTTTTCTGTTACAGGTCACAACTTGCTGGAGGAACCAGAGTTCAAGAAAATGTGCAGAAACGGGGCGGATTTGTGAACCTTTCAGTGTTAGGCTGATATTTCTATGGATCCAAGATGTCGACAAGATGGATGTAGGCTTCTACTCGTTTAATTTCTAATTTTTCCACGCTGCGCTTTTCATTAAAATCCTGATCGGTTTGTAAGCTAGGTTCCTCGGAAATTCTGCATTCGTAAACCTACCATTTGGCTGTGTATTATAATTTTTTTTTAATTAATAAATAATGGGTTTTCAGTTTTTGACTACTTCTACGGTAGCCTATTTTACTGGGGAAAACAAAGTATGTGGAATCTGGTTTATCATCCACATAATTACAGATGTTGAAGGTAAAAACTACTTAATTTGGAAATATATCGGACTGTTTAACAGTATTCACGTGAGAGTGATTACACATGTGAAAGGCCTATATCAAATATTAAACGTAAGCAAATTAATGTAAGCCATCCTCGTGGAATCGTTGAAAATTCCATTTGTTCAACACTTAGTGGAAATGTGGTTTGGGTATTGGTTGTGACGACTCAAATGCCCTTAGCTAATCTGTGGGACAACAAGCTGAAATCTGAATAAATGTACAGTACCAAGAGCGCCGTTAAATGTATTGGGAGCAAAAAATTATTTGTAATTAGAAGGTAACACCAAATATCAAATTACTTGTTTCATGGAGCTATAGCCTCATCGCAATAACCTGGCGGAGAAGCCCCGCCCACCACTGTAACTGCATAGATTGCAGGATTCGTCAGTATTGTATCTATTTCGAATTTAATCAATAACAAGCATACAAAATATAGCATATCATTACAAAATCTTGATGTAATATATGAATTTCTATTCTTTCTGCATAGCTGCTATCACTGAAACACTTGTCATTGTATAAAAAACGAAGAAAAAAAAAAACGAGTGCAACTGTATGCAAAGAAAGGGGAGGCGTGCTGGTTAATGGAACAGCCATTGTTTTGGCGGGATATAGAATCTTACACTGGTCACCTCATCAGCTGATTTCATTGATGTCAACAAATTTCTGATATTTTTCATCCCATTTGAAGGTAAATACTTACATAGCTTCATATATTTACATATTTAATTTTCTGCGTAATCTAACACAAAGTAAAGGTGTCTTTATATATATATATATTCGTAATGAGCGATCGGAGGAGGATCAGGTAAGCATTACCCATATATAGGTCTATTAATAATTTTCCCCAGCTCTCCAGTTCCAATCCAGTTGTTAAAGGCCACACGTGTCCGTAGATGGTTGGTTAGGAATGGAAGGTTTGATCCAGTTCAACAAAGTGGGGTAAACATTTCAGAAAATTGTAGATATCTCCTAACAAATAAAGTAAAAAAAAAAAAAAACTGGTCTAGAACGAGGCATTTTCTTCCATCCGTTTTGTTTTATTTATTTTTTGTATTTTATTTTTATCTTATTTTTTTTGTTTATCCAATGGCAATATTGAGTACCAGTATAGGATTTTATTACAGGGCTGAACTAGAGTTACTAGTGCTGATTGCAGTGTAGTCAAACTCAGAAATCATCGCTAGAATTTGGAATACTTGGAGACAGTTGAGGTTCACAGATCGGTTAGGCTATTTACTAAAATTCCTTGCTTAAGTGGTTGAATTTGGCGGAGCCGATTGGTAGCCTCGTATGGGTCTAGTTCCAATAATTGTATAAACCAAAAAATTATATCTCTTCTTTATTTTATGCGACTATACATTTAAGCAATTATATTATGAGGTTTGTTTATGAATTTATGCAGTCGTATTGTAAATGAAGCTGTAGGCAATAGGCCTATATGTGGTTAATTGCCTTCGTTTGCTAACATTCACTTTTAAATTATAACTTTAACGTTATGTCATTTTAATACATGTTTCTTGGCATATAGAAAAGATACATACATATAATTTTTCGACATATATTTCCCGATTTAGTATTATTATTACTCAATAAATACATTAAAAACTATATATTATTTCCATTTATTGGTATGAAAGTTTGATATTGTGATGGTCTGCTACACTTCCATGAACAAAGGCCATAAGCTACCTGGCTAAATACTGGATTTAACGCTGAGGTGAAAAGAATTCTAAGTTATAGATTTAAAAAAAAATCTGAATAACTGAAGTTAAATTCTTGTTAAAGTATTGCTCGACGATTTCAATGAGGAGCCGGGAGAGGAGGTCGACTGGCAAACAAATCTGGTTGACCGCATAAAGATTTGAGATGCGAATTTTCTTTTACAAGAAACATTTAATGATTTGTTTTAACGATTTTCGTTTAATAGGTCACTTCGATTGTGAATAACCTCATAGGTCCCAGCGCTTTGTTTTCGTCTTAATTTCATATTCCATTCAATTTAATACGCCACTAGTATACGGTAATGACCATTATTTTCACAGCCATCCATGAAACCCCCGTTGGGTGGTAGCGCCGTCAGTGCACCTCATGCGGTGCACTGTAGGCATTACTTAAGGCTCTTTGCAGCGTCCCTTCGTTCCCTAGCCACAACCCCTTTCATTCCTTTTACTGTACCTACGTTCGTATTCTCTTATATCTGTCTTTCCACCCTCTCCTATCAATGGTTCATAGTGCAACTGCGAGTTTTTTCTCCTGTTACACCTTTCACACCTTTCTACTCTCAATTTTCCTTTTCAGCGCTGAATGACCTCCTAGGTCCCAGCGTTTGGCCTTAGGCTTAAATGCTATATTCTAATCTGTTCTATCCATGAAACCAATCTAAAGACTAAGGACTGGTTGTTTAGGATAGTAACTATTACGGATACTATTGGCTTATTGAGTTTGTGAATTTGACACGGAGTAGGAGATAAATGAGCAAAATAGTCGAACTTAGTAATCAAAGACGTTTGGGGGATTTTAACATGACTGCCGTCGGGTATGGAATGCTTCTTGTGGGTGTATCATATGAAATGGTATTTGTGTTGATGGGTCTCTTTAATTGCTATCGTTTCTGCTTATTACGGAAGTGAAAACTGTAAACTACTGAAGGAATTTGTGAATGAAGTAAAATACATGTTATAAAAAATTTATTAGCACATAGGCCCCATATTTTACAAATGAATTCTCAATACGGTTTTTAATAAACTGGTTGCTCTAAAACAGAATGGTTGTGGTAAAATGTTATTACCTTTTAAATATGTTTAGTTAATTGTAAAGAAACGAATCTGAGAAACTGGTACCAGGCACGAACAATGAGCATTATAGTGAAAGAAGTGACATCTCGGGATGCTGCTAAGTCTGTTTTTACTCAAAGCGTGCCGTCGTTTAATATGGGTCGTGCTATAAAGGCCAATAGATTTGCTAAGCGAGCTTCATCGTAAACTGAACGTTCTTTGAAGGAAAAGCCGGAAGGGAAAGAAAGAACTGAGGAATTGGAATTCGAATATAGAATTTAGGCCAAAAGCCAAGCGCTGGGACCTATAAGGTCATTCAGCGCTGAAAGGGAAATTGACGGAAAGAAGGTTTGAAAAATGTAACATGAGGAAAACCTTGCAGCTGCACTGTCAAACAATTGTTAAAGAGGGTAGAAAGTCAGATGGAAGGAAGAGCATATGAAAGGAGGTAGAGAAAAGGGAATGAAAGAGGTTGCAGCTAAGAGCCGAAAGGACGCTGTGAAGAACCTTGAGTCATGCCTACAGTGCACCATGTGAGGTGCACTGAGGGCACTACCCACTTACAGGAGAGTTGAGAAACTGCTAAAGGTGAGGATGGCAGACCCAATAAAGAATTGCTTAGGCCGAGGAGGATAGACCAGAAATTAGGGTGAGGAAGTGAGGCGCGAAAACAAATTGCTTAGGCCGAGGAATAATTTCGAAAAGTATAAACCCCTCGGGCCCCAGCTGCAACCCCTTTCATTCCCTTCACTGTACCTCCGTTTATATTCTCCCTCTTCCATCTTACTTTCCACCCTCTGCAAAAAAACAATTGTTTCATAGTGCAACTGCGAAGTTTTTCTCCTGTTACACCGTTCAAACCTTCTTACCGACTGTCAATTTCCGTTTCACCGCTGAATGACCTCATAGGTGCCACGCTTGGCCTTTGGCCTAAATTCTATATTCCAGTTCCAATTCAACAAGCAAAAAGCTATAAATGAGTGAACAGCAATATACGTGATAGTGCATGTCACTTGGAGATGATGTTTTATGTTTATAGTTTAGGGAATGAAAACCTTCTGGTAGGGATCCGTGTGCACCTCACGCGGTGCGCTGTAGGCATTACTTAAGGTTCTTTGCAGCTTCCCTTAACCCCTAGCTGCAACCTCCCTCATTTCTTTTACTGTACGTTCTTATTCAATTTGACTTTCCCCCCTCTCTAAAAATTGTCTCCTAGTGCAACTGCGAGGTTTTCCTCCTGTTACACCTTTCAAACCTTCTCACTGGCTGCCCAGTTTCTCTTTCAGCGCTGAATGACCTCATAGGTCTCAGGGCTTGGCCTTTGGCCAAATTCTATGATCTTTTCTATGGCATTTAAGGCGGCATTTAATGCCTTGTCCACACGATCGGTTATCGGCCGGCTGCTGCGTTGGTCCTTCAGCCGGCTCCATCCCCTAGTCAGCTCAGTGGTCTGGTTAAACTACTTTAATAATAATAATGGCATGATTGTTATGAACTCGCTTGTAGGTGGGTTGAATTGTTGCCATGTTGGGCAGTAGGAAATTAGTGGTAGTCAGACCCATGCGATATATATATATATATATATATATATATATATATATATATATATATATATATATATATATATATATATGCATATATATATATATATATATATATATATATATATATAAAATATATATATATATATATATATATATATATATATATATATATATATATATTAAAACAGCCATGTGCATGTCATTAATCGTTAATATGTAAAGCATCATGAACAGAGTATATAAAATTTGAGCATAAAATTTGAGCATATGTAAACATTGTATAAAATAAGTATTGGGAAGCCTTGTGTGTGTGTATATATATATATATATATATATATATATATATATATATATATATATTGCATGTGTGTATATGTATGTATTTACCCATTAATACGCATACATAACATGTGTATGTTTGTACAAATACGAGTGAACCTAATGTACGTATATATATATATATATATATATATATATATATATATATATATATACTGTATATATATATGCATATATATACATATACTCATTACGGTGCTGGAAATTCGCTGCTTTATCCCTACTTTTTGCCCGATGACACAAGACGTCCCGGTTTACCCGGGACAGTCCCTATTTTTGCATCACCCGTCCCGGCGTCCCCGAAAAGTCAGGAAATGTCCCGGCCTGTGGCGTTTTCCAACGGACTGCGCACTTTTCCCTAGACCCATTCTGATTCCAAGTCATACTTTCTGCTCGTCATGACGTCAGACGGGGTTAGTCGACCTTCAGAGTCTGACTCCTACTGGTGCAGTGTTGTAGAAAGGTGGAAAAAGCTATTTAAAATTGTTTTAATAAATGTAAAAAGTGAAGTTTGCGGGAAATCATTAGACAAATGGTCTGTCTTGCTACAAGCTTTTTTTTTTTGTGAAGATCCATGTGCAGGGCTGTGATTATATTTTGTACATAATAATCAGGCAGCATCATTTCAAGCAACTGTTCTGCAAATTGAAAATCCGACTGCAACATGTGTTGAAGTGTACAGATCTTTGAAAGACCTTAATGACAAATGCAGGGAAAGAGAAGAAAGTTAAAGTCAAGTATACCTTAGTTTAACCAGACCACAGCTCTCCTAGAAAGGGCTGGCCCGAAGGATTAGACTTATTTTACGTGGCTAAGAACCAATTGGTTACCTAGCAACGGGACCTACAGCTTATTGTGGAATCCAAACCACATTCTAGCGAGAAATGAATTTCTATCACCAGAAATAAATTCCTGTAATTCTCGGGCCTAGCAGAACGCTAGCCGAGAACTCTACCGACTCTCCAACGAGGAACTGGGAAAGAGAAGAACTAGGAGGAAGTTCATTTCCATGATAGTTCAAAGTAAGTTGAAGGAGTTGGATGAAGAGATTGATACAAAGGAGCTCTATTCACAAATGACTGAATTGTATGAACCGAGTGCAAATTAACTGGACTGCTGGTGCAGTCAATTTGAAGGGATAGATATTTTTGAGTAGGTGCTTTTGAGATCACAACCATCATGGGAAGATGTTCAAAAGTGCTTTGGTTTTGTGAATGACATATTTCCTGGCAAGATCAATGACAATGAACTATGTGATGAGATCTCCAATAGCCAAAGATATGCCACTGCAGAAAAAGTTAATGAGTGGGCTACGGCAGAATTCCCAGTAGAGAAACCATGGATGGAAATCTTTCAGCACTTTATCAACCGTTATGTTCCATGTGCTAATGTGAAAGTACTCATGGCAGAATTTGCATTGTTATAATGTCTTCCAGGGACGAATACTCTCACTGAAAGAGTCTTTTTTTTCTGATGAACAACTTGTGGACACCAGATAAATCGCAACTCAAAGTCGATACATTGAAACATATGCTGGTTGTCAAATGCAATTTCAGTGATTCATGTGACAAGTTGTATGATATGTTATTAAAAAATCCTGATGTCCTGAGAGCTATTTATCCATCTCAGAAATATTAGTGTGTCATGATTATGAAAATAATAATTACAATAAATTTGTTGATCCTTCATATTTCTGGCATACGTCGGTTGTGCCAATTTCTTTTCATTTTTTAACAACGTCAATTATTATTAGTTACTTGCTCAATGACCAGCTGTTTTTCCTTTTATGAACGTTGAAAAAGTGACATGTTCAACCTCAGACTCAGACAGTATTAATAAATTACTCCCAAAACACTTCCGGTACTTATCTACTTTCACCTCCGATTCCTGATTAACACAACGTCAAGTTTCAGTACGTCCATAACATACAGTATGCTATATAATATACGCTAGTGAATTTGTTCTTTGCTCTTCAGGAAAGCATGTCTTTCACTCAATTTTCACGATACGTTTCTGGCTTCGGGGGCTTTCCAAATTGAATGGCTTACTGGAACTTTAAATTTCATTATTTCAAAAAACAAACCCCGAAAGGTACCCCTTCAGAATACGAGCTTTCAAAAAAACTAAGTTTCACGGCTGTATCTTTTACCGTTATTGCTCCACAGATATGTTAGGTTCCTCACCCACCCGCCCACCCTAAACCAGATCCCTAGAACGCCAAAAATCGATATCTGGATCTCCGGAACGGCTGAACGGATTTCGATGAAATTTGGCACGATTAGAGACCTTAGTGGGGAGCCTCTAAAGCCAATATTTCATCCCGATCGGTTGAATATTTTCAGAGTTATAAAGGGCCGAAGTCGGGGTTATTATGTACTCCGGGTGGGCTGGGTTTGACTAACCGCCAGCTACCATGGCGGCTAATGTTTTGGAGATAAGAAGTTCCTCATTGGACGGGTAGGTACCGTTCTCAGGTAGCACTCTGCTGGCCCCGAGTTCGATTCTCCGACCGGCCAATGAAGAATTAGATGAATTTATTTCTGGTGACAGAAATTCATTTCTCGGCATAATGTGGTTCGGATTCCACAATAAGCTGCAGGTCCCTTTGCTAAGTAACCAATTGGTTCTTAGCCACGTAAAATAAATCTAATCCTTCGGGCCAGCCCTACGAGAGCTGTTAATCAGCTCAGTGGTCTGGTTAAATTAAGGTATAATTAATTTTTTTTGGAGATAAGAAAATCAATGAAAAATAGTTTGGAAGGTTAGCGGTGCTCGCTGCATTGAAATACGACTGGTCCCCCCAACCTTTCTCTCTCTCTTGCTATTTATACGGTGTATAATATTCCATCATCGTAAATCAAGAGTTTTGTTGCAGTGCTCATAAACAACTCCTGTGACATGCGCAGTATTACCGTCATGTGTGTGTGAGAGACGTCATGTGTGTGAGAGAGAGAGAGAGAGAGAGAGAGAGAGAGAGAGAAAGGGCCAAACAGAGCAACTTGAGACGGAAATAAAGAAAATCTATTTTCAATTGTTCTTGATGTCGTCTTCTCTATTTTTTATATGAGAGAGAGAGAGAGAGAGAGAGAGAGAGAGAGAGAGAGAGAGAGAGAGAGAGAGAGAGAGAGAGCAACTTGAGACGGAAATAAAGAAAAACTATTTTCAATTTCCTTGATGTAGTCTTCTATAGTTTTTATATGAGAGAGAGAGAGAGAGAGAGAGAACGGAGTCCCGTATGGATGCAGAAGAGTGCGCCAAGCACTTGAGTCTTTCAGCGTGGTCAATGGCCCTATCTCACGTACACAAATAAGGAGGCATTGATCGCTGGGCATCGTGGACCCACATGGGACGCCAGGACATGATTATTGGTTTTGATGAGGGTTCGGCTCTGATGCTCTGGCTTACGTCAAAGCTGGCTTTTTCATGCTCGGTGTCTGCCTCCTTTTTCAAGTCCGTTTGCCCGTCTGCCCTCTGGCTCTGTTAGGGCCCAAGGAAAGGATTGATGGAGAAAGGAAAATAGTTTAAGATGCTTATTTTCTTCTCTCTCTCTCTCTCTCTCTCTCTCTCTCTCTCTCTCTCTCTCTCTCTCTCTCATTCGCGTAGAAGGGTAATGAGTAAGGAAATGAAAAAAATCAGTGAGGGGAAGAAAATAAATTCATCTCTCCCTCTCTCTCTTTTGTTGAAATGCCAGTAGACAAAATAAATAAACATTCAAGAGATTAATTGACTTTAGTTCTCTCTCTCTCTCTCTCTCTCTCTCTCTCTCTCTCTCTCTCTCTCTCTCTCTCTCTCTCTCTGTATGATCAACAGACTCCTCAGGAAGAAGATCGAATATTAATCCTTTCTTTATTGGATGTTGTTTATTTTGCAAGATTTTTTTCTTACCTGGTTATCGTATGGGAATCTTTAGATAATACGCCCTACATATAACGATATAACCTTGATCTTTCAAATGCATATTATATATAATGTATATATATACACAATATATATATATATATATATATATATATATATATATATATATATATATATATATATATATATATATATATATATATATATATTGCGCGTGTGTGTGTGTCTGTGTATGCGAGTTTTTATTGCGCAAAGTTGAAAGTATATTTGCTATCCGGATCTCTGAACAGAAACTTTAAATATTTGATTAAATTTTTAAGAAAGTTGGATAGTCAAATCAGCTAGAAATCTTGCCGTGTTACTGTAATTAACTATACAGTAATGGGTGTGTGAGTGTTAATATTAATAAACGCAACTCTTCAGGTGACTACAGACCTGTTCATTAAAGAAAGACATTCAAGAACTCACGAAACACAGCAAAGAAATTGCATCCCACATCTTTGTGGTGATGCCATGAAGTATTACAAGCGTAAAGAATTCTTCGGTCTAATTAACCAAGAGAAGTAATAATGAATTCTCGGAATAATCTATGGCTAACGACGTCTCAGTGTAAAGAGGGATTACTCTTCATTTCAATTTCGTGGCTGTATCTTCGTACAGAGGCGTTCTTCGTTGTCTCCGAGTTGACTGGCGATGAATGTCTCATAATTTCGTGCTTCCCTCCCTTTTCTGAATTCTAGGGAGGGGATATCATCCGCTAATCTAAATGGGAAGTATTAACCGAATAAGTGACGTTTTTCTTCATTAATTAATGGGAAGCAGTGATAAATTTTTCCTGCATCTCTTAGCCAAAATAATTTTTCAATTATTTTTCTTGGTAGTAAAAGTGATGGCATTTCAGTGTAAGTTAAACTAGAGTAAATCTTGTAATCTATTTGATGAGTTGCCAGTATTTTCTGGCCATCGAAATAAGAAGCCTTTTATTTGAGTTGATTAACCGCATTTTACAAAAAAAAATAAAAATTTTTAAACTATTTTTCATAATGAAGCTACCAGAATAAGTTTACTCTGGTAACTTCATTGTAAAAAATAGTTAAATATATGTTTTTTTCTGTAAAATGCGGTTACCTCATTTCTAATTCATAAGCAGTAATATCTTTTTACTTTACACCGGTAATTTTTTCTTTCTTTAAATTTTTGAAAAAATCATTATTTTTTCATTGCGTTGTCCGTATTTCCAAAGTCCTATCACGTCCCAGCTGAGATTTCTAAAAATAAATAAATAAATTAATAAATAAATAAATAAAGATAAAATTCCGCTGCCTATTCCTTTTCTATTCCTCATCTGTTTTCCGAGTGGCTGTGCAGTCCATGGACAATTTTTCAGCTTTATCTTTTTTATTTTTGGGGACGAATATTCACTAGAATCTTCATTGTATATAAATGAAGATAATCTCTCCTACATGACAAGCACACAGGTATTCACTTACTGGAAGAAACTAGAAGACTGAATAGATTTCCAGTTTATTATTATTCAGGAGGCAACTTTTGTTTTGACCACGAAATACTGTATATTTTAATATCCTTTGCTTAATTGATATCTATCTTGTATAATGCTGGAGGATAATTCTTTCAAAGCATGCGTGCTCGCGGACATTCCCACAAAACACAAACACACACACACATATATATATAATTATATGCTGTATATAAATACTTTTATAAATAGTTGATCTGTTGCTGTTATAATATTATATATATATATATATATATATATATATATATATATATATATATATATATATATATCAATCTATCTATCTATCTATCTATATATATACACACACACATATATATATTATGCATATGTGTGCGTCTCTATGCAATGACACAGAGAGAGAGAGAGAGAGAGAGGGAGAGAGAGAGAGAGAGAGAGAGTGATAGCACAGAAGATATCATTTCCTTTTTCGAATATCCCTTTGTATGCAAATGAGCGATGTCACTCTTAAGTGATAACCCGAAACGCAATGGATTACACACACACACACACACACACACACACACACACACACACACTCACAAAGGGACACTGATTTGGTGACGTAAAAGAGCCATTACTCAACTTCCTATTTGGCCCTAGTCTTAAGAAGACGTTGGTTTCGACTCAACTCTTAGATAATTTTGTCTAAATAAAAAGATTGGTCCTTTCCTCCCATGGCACAGTCTTATGGAGGTTTGACAATTCAAGGTTTGAACTCTAATACTGTAAAGAAATAAAAATAAAAACAAAGAAAAAAGTTTGTTGTATATTTTTAACTTTTGGACGTTGGCTGTATGGGGAAACATTACTCTCTCTCTCTCTCTCTATGTGACATAACGCCAAGAAAACAATGACATAAACATGCCATTCTTAGGCTAACGACGCTGTTAAGCAGTAAGAAAACATAGGAACCTTTAAATCTTGATTTTTTTTTATTACGAAAGCATTGAAAAATCACACATCCCATTCCAGCTCATACTGCGAAAGAGACATTGATTTGCACTTTAGCATTATGAGACTAGTGATTGGGTATAAAAGTAACAAAAGCAAACACTCGTTTAAATTGTATCGTATGAAGCTTTTAATAAAAAAAAATGAAAGAATTGCTTCTCATCTTGTGCATTACAGTATATGGCAAATACCGATACAAACTGAATTTCCAAGGTAATGATGCCGTACGAAAAAACTAAAAAAAAAAAAAAACACGATTGAGGTTGCGAATATGACATTGCCCTGAGCAGTGTCTCGAAGACCGCTGCCTGCATCGCCGCCCCATATCCTCCTACTCCTTCGTTCCATGTGTTTGCGTGTGCGTGCGATTGTGCGTTTACGTCAGACGCCCTCAAAGAACCTCTTTCTCCTAGTGCAACTTCTCAACTCGGTGCCCCACTCCTCCGCACTTGTAAGAGAAGAGAGAGAGAGAGAGAGAGAGAGAGAGAGAGAGAGAGAGAGAGAGAGAGATGGTGTTGCCAACGAGACGATAATTATGTTTATTATGATACATCCTTTAATGCTCACTACTTTTTTTTTAACCCGCATACATCATCTTACATTCTTCAGACTTTCTTTCGTCTTTACCAGCACTCAAGTCTCACTGAATAAAGTCTGACAGTTCTCGTTGTGCTCATCACACTGGTGGTTATGCTTTCTTTCTTCTTACTTATCGATTTACGTATTGCATATTTCGTTTAACAGTTCGTTGAACACTGAGAGACAAATGAAGAGACACACTGCCACTCAGTTCGGCCGTAGGGCAAAAGAGTCAAGGGTCATGAGTTGAACTCACTGCGGAACACTTCAACCATTTAAAATCCTTCTGCACCTCCCGGTCTTAAGCCTTGCTACGACCTCGGGTGCGTTTTTAGCGGGTGAATCAGTAACTTACCTTTAACTGGCTCTTTGCGACAACTCCTGTCTTCTGGTGATCTAGAGCGTCGAATGCAAACCATAAGCTGTTCGCCACAAGCTGTCCCAGGGTCGCCATCGCAGGCGAACCGGGGGAACAAGTGAGCATCGTCGTTCGAAGACCCACCCTGGATGCCCACCCTGTGCCAGCGAAGATTTAAATGAATCATTTTACCTCCTTTTAACGCTTCGTCACGGCTTGAATAAAGGCTTTCTGGAGATGGCAAGGTCGGTTTTCATCAATTTGAACATATGAGCGGCTATCTTGGATCGAAAAGCAAGTGGAAGTTGAAGTGATGGTTGTTTCCAGCGATATTTGGAGACCTCGCGTGCCTATACGGCCTTCGTCTTGCACCCCTGCCCTGGCCCTCCCGCCAAGTACTCCCTACCAACCACCGCCACCTTACAGTACATTTCTCTCTTATTTGTTGATAATCATCTCATCCCGTTTAAAGGCAAATTCTCCTCAACGATTGTCGTCTGAAGTCTTGCAAAACTCCTGCCAAATCCTACCTCTGACCACGGGGCATTTTACCACTCATAGTTGATGGTAACGGTGCCATACGTAAGAATTCGGGTTGTAGGTCATTACACGCGAGAAAGTGCCCTCCCTCGCCATCCGGTATCACCCCTACCCTCCCCTCGGGGGTCCCATTCCCTAAGAAACTACCTGAGAGTCTTCGACCATACCGTAACTTGCTCTGGCGCGACCACCTGCGTCTGTTGGCGACCACCTGCTCGTGTCCTCGGCCTCTGGAACCTCGTAGAGGTCGCAATGACTTTCGTAGCAGATTCGGAAAGTGCTCTAGGGCGTGAAAATCACTGGCAGCGCGTATGGGGAGACCCCAGAAGGACGCAACAAACGAATTTGAAGGCCCCCTCAGACACATCCTTAAACTGCGTCTCTCTTAAACACTAATCTACATAAAATCATGACCTGGCATTCCCACCGGCATTTTTTGTTGTTGTTATTGTTGTTTCTTAAATCTCGTACTATGAACCATCACCCCCTTTTTTGGGTTATCGCCCAATGAAGTTGTTTCTTGTGTCGATGATATGGTGATATGGAAGCCGGCTGGTCACTTACACTCCATAACCATTTGCTGCCTTCGAAAAAACTTGTACCGAAGAGACGTAAATCTTATCTTCCGCGCCGTTTGTGGCCTGGCAGTCAGTCAGTCAGTCAAGGCGCGTGAACTCTCAAAGAGGCTTCGCATCACCGGCAAAAAATAAACAAAAAAACAAAACTTGAAGTTTGGGAACATAAATGATTTAGGTTTATTTTCCCGACAGTTCTCTTAATCCGTTGTTATCTTTAGTTTTTGTTGGGATTATCTTATTCTGTTTACATTGTTTCTTAATATTCTGTTTTCATTTTTTTGTGTCGCCCTTTGGTTTATATTTCTATATTCAATTTATTTAATATATTTTACACAGGAGGATACCATATTTTTCGTATATTTCTTTAGCAGGAGAATTTTTCATCGGACGAAGTATTCTGTAGACCTTGATACAAGTAAGGATCAATATTTTGTCACATGGAAAACTGAGGTTAATGACAAGTACCAGTACATTTCTTGTGTGTAAACGTGTGTATTTATTACTAACAAGATCTCATTCAAACTGGACAGTATAATGTACGGGTACTTGAGAATGAGGACTGTTTGTCCTAGAAAGCTTGTAACTTCTTTTGAATAAATATCTCCACTAGATACCATCCAGTTTGAATGAGGTCCTGTTAGTAATTGTACTAACGCACAAAACAATAATTGTGTATGTGATAAAGTGTGTATTTATGTATCTGTGAAATCTATATGTTCACACAGGCATACACGCGCGCCCACAGACGCTTCTATATACAAAGTAAAAGTAACAATAGAGTGTGTTGTGTGTGTGCTCCTGGACACATTGAACATTGTCCTGGTTTTCATAGGAATATATTGAGTGAGTTCTGAGAAGCGTTTCACTCCACGTACCCACGCGCAGTAAAATATTAGAATATTAAAGAAGAGTGCAACTCGCTCAAAGCGCACTTGACACGAACTAAGGCGCCCTTAAAAGGAAGCCGAACCTTCTTAGAAAAACCCCCGTTCAGGCTCATTGCTTGAAGGCTTCAGGGATTCCTTGCTTCTTCTTTTCTTTTCTTTTGCTTCTTCTTCTTCTTCTCCTCCTTTTGCTTCTTCTTCTTCTTCTTGTTTTTCTTCTTCTCCTTTTGCTTCTCCTTCTTCTTCTTCTTGACTTTCAGTGCAGGCAGTCTGCCAATGCTCACCTTGTGCGTTCTGTTCTCTTTCCTGGTCGGGTCTGTGGAATCATCACGCAAGAAAAGCTCAAGTAGAAGAGGAACGTTGTCATAGCGAAGGTAGTGACCAGCGACAGTTGACTGACTTTTGTCAAATGGCTGCCTTGTGACCTTCGGCGTCTTATATGAATGACATATATGGTCTCAGGCACCTTGATTACAGTTCGGAGAGAGAGAGAGAGAGAGAGAGAGAGAGAGAGAGAGAGAGAGAGAGAGAGAGAGAGAGAGAGACTTGCATTCTTGAGCATTCCTATTTAGGTTCTCACGGCTTTCGCAACTCCAATTATAATTTATCTTCAATAGTTATTATCTCTGTAATTTGTTCAACTCTTCTAAGAGCTATAATAACGCTAAACACACACTCATATATATGTATATATATATATATATATATATATATATATATATATATATATATATATGTATGTATGTATATAAATATATACAGTATATATACATACATATCTATCTATCTATCTATATATATATATATATATATATATATATATATATATATATATATATATATATATATATATATATATATACACATACATATATGTATATGTATATACATACTGTATATGTATACACACACTATATATATATACACACATCATACTACATAAATCATACTTTTGCGCGTGCATTATATACTGATTCAGTATGCGCCTACTTTCAACTTTTTTGCACCATATTTATGGCACACTGAAAATAGCATGGTAACTCTACGTCATAAATTTATATTTAATGAGCGAAGCAGTTTAGCACATTTTCAATTCCGAAAGCGTTAAGAAAATAGTAATTACGTAAGTAATTGCAGTTTACAACACTGTCTTAGATTAAGCGCCACTTTTACAAGGTCAGTAAGTGACTAAGAACACCATAATGTCCAACATACTCTGGATTGTTGTCTCTTTCGAAATTGTCGTCTTTGTCTTTCTCCTTCGAGCAGCGACGCAGCATTATGAGAAACTGCGCACATGGTTCAAGTAACGAGAGAAGCATTTTAAAAGTTACTTGCGCTTACCGAAACTAGTTTTTCGTGATGCTATCGATCAAGTGGCTTTAATCGGCGACTTTGGAATTTTTAACTACCGGTTTATGAGAGCTGATATCTGCAGTGCAGGCTTTAGCTCAACCTCCGGCATTTGGAGTTCCAAACGGCTTTCATTTTGCCATATTGAAGGTTTACGATTTTCAATTTTTATTTTTTGCTTTTCTGTTGACCCAAACTTAGGAAATTCTAAGCCGAGACAAAGCTGTTCATTCTGAGAAATAATAGGGTAGTAAACTTTAGGAAATTTACTGAGATAAGAATCCAACCGTTGCCCAAAATGATCGAAATGATGGTGTTTATCTCTCAAAAGTCTCCTCTTGTATTTGTAGAATTACGAAAAGACGCCGTCAAAAATTCATTCAACAGGTTTTAAATTTTCAAATTACCGCTTGAGGTCTTCAACTAAGTTCTTAGACCAGATTCATAAGCAGATTGTTGAATCTGCAGACGAAAGCAGGGATGCAGCTGTTGGATTACATCCGTAATGTTCCTATATTAGTTCACAACAGAGATCTCATCCCCATCCAGGCATGGGGATATATAGTAATATTCAGCTATAACTCGAGTAAACTAATTGACATATAATGCATTTCTAGTATTCATTTTCATTAGGTCGTCGTGATAGGAAAATCAACTTTTGCTTGATACCAGCACGACCTGGTGATGCGGGCAAGGTTGGCTGGTGGAAGCCAGGTAAAAAAGTCACAGGTAAAAAAGTAAAAAAAGTCACAGAAAAAAAAAGTCACATTAATATTCCCTAGAGAGTGACCCCCACGGGTTTTAACCAGGTATGTTTCCACCTCTGCGGCGTGTTTAGTACAAGCCCTTTGGGGATTACCGTAGAAACATAAACAAAAGACTGTAAATGAATGTGATTTTTTTCCTGCGACTTTTTTCCTAGCCAAAATTGTGACTTTTTTTCTGTGACTTTTTTCCTGTCACTTTTTTCCTAGCCAAAATTGTGACTTTTTTTCTGACCTTTTTCCTAGCCAAAATTGTGACTTTTTTCCTAGCCAAAATTGTGACTTTATTCCTGTGACTTTTTTCCTAGCCAAAATTGTGACTTTTTTCTGTGACTTTTTTCCTAGTCAAAATTGTGACTTTTTTCTGTGACTTTTTTCCTGTCACTTTATTACGGCCACCGGTTGGTGACTCTGCGTTATAGGAGATGGATCTTGCTTTTGGATCCAGAAAATAGGAACCACAATCCTCACAAAGAATATTAAGAATGAGGGATCCTAGAGCTTCCCATAGCAAACTGTTCGTAGGGTAAACAAGAGAGCAGCTGCAAAAGGAAGTATCAGTCGTGGTCTTGAAATCTTCCAGATAGTCGTTCTCAGAGCTGGAAGTAACAAAAGCGGCAATGATTCTCGAGGGTGGCGGCTTCTATCAGTAACCAGGGCCGACATCGGACGATTTGTTCCATATCGCTGGTAGGAGAAGCTGAAGAGATTTCTTATTTCCATAACGGTGCTTAGAAAGCGACGTTGTGCAGTGTGCAGTGAAATGATTTACATGAATGGCATAATGTGGGTGTGCACTTTGCAAGATTTGGCATGAAGGCAGATAATCCAAAATAGGAGTGCAATTATGAGCGTTAGAAACGGGAACAGAAACAAAGGAAAACAGCTGTCAATCAGAGATTTTTTAGTCCTTTTAAAAAGAATAGCAGGGATTCAGGGTCCATGATTCTGTTGAAATGTATGTTATTGCTAATATAGACGTACGCTCAATGCACAATTATTATGCCAGACTAGGCGGCAGGTTGCAGCCCCCCCCCCAAAAAAAAAAAAAAATGAAAATAAACTTAAACGGTAAAGACCACTGGAAAAATGGTAAAAATAAAAGTAAAAGAAATTCACCGGAAAATACGGATGAAAATGCGATGACAGTATATATAGAGAGAATTCTTGCAAGCAATCTTCTCAAAAGTGATATGACAGTGTTTATTCCACGCAATATCGATAGCGACAGTCAAACAGCACCTTTACCTTTCCCCAAATTCAGCGTTTGACTTGTTATCTCGTGTAATTACGAAAATGTCGTTCATATTTGTGTGAAGTGACCTCATCCTGAATGCAAATGATGATCTGGAAGCTCCGATCAGAATTCTTGCTTTCCATGTGATCCGCCAAGGCTCCCACGTATTCGACCGTGTCTCTTGGTTTGGGGAACGGCATACAAATGTCCTCTTCATTCCTTGAAGGAACTTCCGTTCATATATTAAAATACAGATGCATTTTGGTTTTCTGATATAGTTCAGTGGCAGCTGATCATTTCATTTAATGGCTTCTTACAGTGTTCTTATGTTTCACCGTACATCGAAGTGTTCAGCATTAGAGAGAGAGAGAGAGAGAGAGAGAGAGAGAGAGAGAGAGAGAGAGAGAGAGAGAATTAGGAATTTGATAGCGTTTTGAAGTCTTGAGATGATAGTCTGTAAGATGAGCCCATTTGTATGCGAGACCAACACAATAGAGTGCATTAGGAGAATGATGAGTATCCATTTTGTAAGTGGATTCAGTCATTTGCAGTAAATAAGAGTAATTTCTATTTTCAAAAACGCGTTCCGCATATAGATTACACACAATCAAAAATGTCTACAGTATATATATATAAATATATATCAGTAAGGACACCAATCAAGGCCAAAACCCGGAACAGCATTTTACATCACTTTACCGGGACATGTTTCGAGCAGTACCTCACTCGTTATCAACCTACAAATTAAAATGATAATGACAATTACAGTTCTTATAATAAAATAAGCAATAATACAGCAAAATTCCTATAAAAATGTTAAGAATATGTTTAAAAGATTTTTTATTGTAATTTTGTTGTATTAGTGTTAATTTTATTTTAAGAATTGTAATTGTCATCATCATTTTAATTTGTAGGTTGATAACGAGTGAGAGTACTGTTCGAAACATGTCCCAGTAAAGTGGTGTAAAATGCTGTTTCGGGTTTTGGCCTTGATTGGCGTCCTTACTGATATGCAGATGGCGCTTCCCTCCTAGTGTATCCATTGCTATAAATATGTATATACTATATATATACATATATATATATATATATATATATATATATATATATATATAATGTATATATATACAGTATATGTACACTCAAAAGTGTGTATATATTTATATATATATATATAGACACATTTTTTGAGTGTCTACATATATATATATATATATATATATATATATATATATATATATATATATATATATATATATATACATTATATGTATGTGTATAATATATATATATATATATATATATATATATATATATATATATATATATATATATATATATATATATATATATATATATGTAGACACATTCCATTAAATCCATCTACACACACACACACACACATACATATATATATATATATATATATATATATATATATATATATATATATATATATATATATATATATATATATATATATATATATATATATAGTATGTATGTATACTCACACTCAAAAATGTGTCTACATACATACATACATATATATATATATATATATATATATATATATATATATATATATATATATTTATATATATATATATATATATATATATATATATATATATATATATATATATATATATATATATATATATACTGTACTGTATGTAGACACATTTTTGAGCGTGAGTAAATGCCAATGTGTCATAGATGTCATTGTGACACTTACCTAAATTCTTTAGGGCTGATCTGACTAACTCAGCTTTGGCTGTTACCTTCCTTAAAATTTGAAATAATAAGACTTTTCAGTATGTCTGTCACCTTAGCTGAGCCACATTGTTAATGATCAGAATACTCCCATTCATTAGAAAAAAAAATTAAGTTAGAATGAAAAGACATCCTGGTGGATCAGGATGACTGACATGTGGTGGGTGAACTGTTTCCAGCTTCTCATGATACAAACATGTATAAACAGCAAACTCCAAGAACAGGTCGAGAGCAACCTTCAGTTTGCATCTATTGTATCTGCTGTGGGAGAACCATACTCTGGCAAGCATGGACATTCCTAGCTTGAATTTTCATCCCTCAGAAAGTAACACTCTCGTGATCAGGGCGAACCACAAGAAGGGTCTTTGAAAAGGATGTCTCCTTAAGGTGTTTTCCCCCTAATTAGGGCTGCCGTCATGAATAATAATTAAGTAATGAAACTGTGGTTCTGAGCATTCAGCACCAAGAGGGGATGAGTCAATGATCACTATAAAAGAGTAGACTGTTTTTGGACGCTTTGAGAAAAATGCAACTTGCGTGTTAGCCACTACTCATTTCATGTTAAGTTGTATATACAGGGTGTTTCGAAATTAGAGGCCCCCCCTCTACAGCATAAACTAAAATTGATATGGACAAAAACAAAAGTAATTCAGAACAGGTATTTATTTAAGTTTCTCTCTGAGTATTTAATATTTTGTGTGGCCTCCATCGGCCTGTACCACAGCCTGCATTCTTGAACGGTATGATTTCAGCAAATCACAAAAAAGCTGAGACTCAAACTCCATTTCCCTGAGCACTTCGGTCACCTCTCTTTGCAGGTTGTCAAGGCCTGGTATACCATCATAGTTCACTGTGTGCGCTGTTTCGAAGCAGCTCCTGTGTCTGAAGAGCCTTGAAACATGGTGCCTTATCATGCAAAAATGTGACTTCTTCAACAGATAACACATTTTCAGGATCTTTGAGGAAAGGAAATACTCCACCAGTAAGCACAGTTTCTTTGAAGTATTCGCCATTCCATGACTGTCCTTTTTCTTTGATGATCCACTTTAACCGTTTGGCTGTGAAACAGAGAAAAATTCCCAAACATTCAGAAAATTTCACAACTTGGCGATAGCGCACGTCATCGCTGATATCATCCAACTTTGCAGCCCAAATGATGTCATTTTTTTGATTTGGCTTCCTGACTGTGTAAATGAAGAAGTCATCTGATGCGGCAACATGGAGAAAGTCAGCTTCATCCCAATCTTTAAGAAATGAACCACAAAACCATGCATGGTCTTGTCTCTGTTGCTGAGTGATTTTTTTCAACTCACGATATACAGCACCATAACTTCTCTTCTTTCCCATTTTTGTTTCTAGTTCAAGCGCCAATTTACGTAAAGACTTTCTTGGTCTGCCCACTGCCTCAGCTATGATGTCTTTTGACTCCTGAGAAAGGACTTCAGGCCTTCCAAGATTCTCACTCTTTTCGCGATGACAGTCATATGGATTTTTATTCCAGTTTCTTTTAACAAAGGATTCATCTCTTTTAATGTATTTAGCTATCCAGGAACGTGAAATGAAGGATGCACCACATCCCTGGCCTCTCTGATTTCCTCCGAGTCGTTAGCCATGGCTGTATCTAACTCCGTCACTCAGTCTGAAAATACAAGAAATGTAAAATGAAAAATAGCTTAATAGAAACTTAAAATAATGCACTTGCAGATAGGCTATAGCAGAAAACTTCATAACTTTCCATTTGTTCTGTGGACGGGGTGGGGCCTCTAATTTCGAAACACCCAGTACTTTTCTTGACCTTATATATAAAGCTATTAATCTTTTTTATAGAACATATAGGTATATATGTACTGTATGTGTGTACACATACAAACACACACTAGTTTAATATATATACATTATATATATGTGTATGTATGTGAGTGTTTAAAAGTTTTGAGTGCGTAATTACCAAAAGGCAGTTTTTCTGTTAGAAGGAGTCTCGAGAGAAAATTAAACAAGAAAAAACAGTCACTGCCACATTCCGTTAAATTCCATTTGTAACTCTGGTCACCCAAGCAGTAAACTATGTACCTGGTAGTTAAACGACTGTGGTGGATAGCCACCATGATAGAGACAGGCATGGGAATAGCAACCTTATCCCAACAAAAGAATTATTGGGAACAGGAACCTTAATATCTGAGTCACCCCTTCTGATATATACATATATATATCCTCTTCTGATATATATATATATATATATATATATATATATATATATATATATATATATATATATATATATATATATACACTGTATATATATGTGTCTATAATATATATATGTATCTATATATATAATGTTTATATATTAAATTAGTGTGTGTATGTGTCCACACATACTTATGCACATATATTTTATAAAAAGATTAATAGCTTTATGTATAAGGTCAAGAGAAGTATATACAACTTAACATGAAATTAGTAGTCGCTAACACAATAATGACATTTTTCTTAAAGCGCCCAAAAACAGTCTACTCTTTTATAGTGATCATAGAATCATCCCCTCTTGGTGCTAAATGCTCAGAACCACAGTTTCATTACTTAATCATTATTCATGACGGTAGCCCTGGTTAGGGGGAAAACAACTTAAGGATACATCCTTTTCAAAGACCCTTCTTGTGGCTCGCACAGACCACGAGCTAATATTACTTTCTGAGGGATGAAAATTCAAGCTAGGAATGTCCATGCCTGCCAGAGTATGGTTTTCCCACAGCAGATATAGGCTAATAGATGCAAACTGAAGGTTTCACGAGCTGTTCTTGGTGTTTGCTGTTTATACATATTTTTTTTTTCATGAGAAGCTGGAAACGGTTCACCCACCACATGTCAGTCATCCTGATCCACCATTCTGAACAGGAACAATTTGACTCAGCTAGGGTGACAGACGTACTAAAAAGTCTTATTATTTAAAATTTTAAGAAAAGTAATAGCCAAAAGCTGAGTTAAATTCAGATCCGCCCAAAAGATTTTATTTAAGTGTCGCAATGACATCTTTGACAGAACAAAAAATAACCTCTTTCTCGGAGGAAGAGGTTCTTACATAGTCTATGGCTACGAAGAGTGAGATAAAGTCTAAAGATGAATCCTTATTGGTTGCTTCTCTTCAGGGTAATCAGAAGGGAAAGGAAGTCTGATCTTAATTACTGAATCTTTTTCCCAATTACATCAGGACTTGTCCTTAACACGGTTCCTAGCCTAGACATCCTAGCTATCATTCTACTGTAAGTGAAGGAGTTCACAACCCGTGCAAGTATTTATGAGGTACCGTGTTAAATTGACAGTTCTCTTATGAGGAGCAAAATATGTTTGATAGTAAATGCTGCAATAATCTTTATAACTCTCTGTGTATATATGTCAAACCATTTAAGAATTTTTAATTTCGAAACTTTCACCGAATCTTGATGCCCCTTGTAAAGCTTATTTGTTGTTGAAGGTGAAATAGTGATTCATCAAGAATGAAGAATAACTAGGCCACTGGGTATGGCCCACAGTGGGGCTGCAAAGATAGAAATATGCAGAATAATCAAGTTTAGTAAGGTTCTTGGAAAAGAAGGAAAGTAGGAATATTAGTTTTTTTTTTGAGATATATTGCAAAGGTAACAGTGAAAAATCCTTAGACAAGCAAGCTCTTTAAGCATTACACCAACAAGTTAAAAGTTAATAGTACAAGTTGGTCTGTATAAGAATGAAGACAAAACTCGACATTTCCCTTTCAGCCCTGTTTTACCGCTCATGAGACGTGGACAGGAAGAGAGAGAGAGAGAGAGAGAGAGAGAGAGAGAGAGAGAGAGAGAGAGAGAGAGAGAGAGAGAGAGAAACAAACTGGAACTCATATATCCAGACAGAGACTGAATATCAAAAGTGGTGCCCATAGAAAAACAATAACAAGAAACCTTCAGTACTCTAATTAACTACCACTATCAGAGCCAAGAGCCCACGGATTAGAAAGAAGCTTCTCAATGTACGCAGAAGACCTACTCTAGGGTTTAAAGTCAGTCCAGTCTTCAAGCAAATGCTAGCCATAGGACAACCCACAATTGTGAATAGGCATGCTCTTAAGCCTCACACAGGTCATGAATGATATATCGTAATCTGGAGGAACAAAATAAAGTCTACAATAGCTGACGCCTGACGGAGGATTATCTATACGCACCACAGCTGTATTAGAACCAAGTCAGAACCCTCAAAACCACTGGTGGGAAATTAAAAGTTACGTTTTACTTGAAATAATATTAAGGTAAGCAGTCAGCCTGGTACAACTTGGTCAAGATAAAGGAACCACAAATGATGAGGAAACAAGACGAAAGTTATCTCAAACTAGAATCTCCGCAGATAGAAGAAGAAGCTGATCCTGGAAGGTAGTTAACAAAGGACTTGGGTCTCTTGCAGTGGTTTGCAGGAATCATTGTTATTTTTTTCATCACGGTGCCTTCCCGGGTTTCCTAGTGGTTAATATAACTGACATACTGACTGCCAATTTTCGATGCACGATGTATTTCAGCTGGAGAAGTTTGTCTCATGAGCGCTTATTTGAATTTAAATGTTTTACCAGAGGAGGCTGATTGAGTACAGACATGTATTTACACATTGATAGTATCCCATTGTCATTTTGGAAGAGGAACTGCACGCTGAAAGGCAGAAGAGGATTCTGTCTATTAACTGTTGGTTTCTGAACGATGGTTTGAGCCGTTTATCTCCTTGCTTGAGAATAATATCTATTCAGCCATAACGACCTTGTGTGTGCATGAGAGAGAGAGAGAGAGAGAGAGAGAGAGAGAGAGAGAGAGAGAGAGAGAGAGAGAGAGAGCAGCAAGGACCAATCGAGCTATTTACACAGAACAGACGTTATTCACTGAATATAGCCTTTGTTTGTAGCCTTGAGCTCTACGGTAATAGAATGGCGTGCAATACTTCTATGTAAGCAACACTGAAAGGGAAGTTTTCTAACAGGTAAACCACGTCTTCATTATTATTATTATTATTATTATTATTATTATTATTATTATTATTATTATTATTATTATTTCTTCAAACGTCATTCCAAGTTTTTATGACATTTTACCACCAAAACATTAGTTTATATAATTATACCTTTGTATGCGTCTTTTATGACACTTTGCCCGTTATCCCTTTGCCTTACGTTCGTGATGAATGAAGTAACATAGGTGAGTCAAGGTGTTTTTTTTTAAATTCTTGTTAGCTTTGTTAAACCAGCAATCGAAATTTGAAACCTTAATGAAGTATTATGCATCTTTGGAATGTGCAGTTTTCATGTTTTTTCCCTTGTTTTTAAAACAAAAGCATCCAGTGGTCTCTTATGTCATTAAAGAAATCCGTTCTGATAAATCTTTATTTCAGTTAGTTGAAACTGACAAATAAGATTGTGAAGAAAGCAGTTATATAATAATGCTTTACATAATGAACATAATTCACAGGCAGTTTAAGGCACATTTTCAATCTTGAACTTTCAATCTTACACATTTCAGCGTGAAAACTGCCGGATCCACATGAACACAGGAATCCGAATAAGAGGGGAAAAACGTTTTACCGTTACAGAATTTCCCGACCCTCTCCAGTCCCCACTCCTGCATTTTCCATCTTTCCTTTGGGAGCCCGAAGGATATATCCCTCGCACAAACGGCACGAATTCAGCCAGTTCCATTCTCTTCAGAAGACTTGACATATTCTTGTATGATTTTAGCACCAGCGCCAAAAAGAAAATGCGCGACAAATGTTTATAGTTACAACTGTTACATAGACAGGAAGGACAATGACAAAGAAGTGACAGTTTATAAATTAGCATTATTGCAAATTAGGTAACTTTTCTTGCAGCAGTTTTGCCACCTTACAAACTAAGCGTCTGTTTCTCATTAATTGTCTGGTAAAGGAACAACGGCTACAAACTCTCCTATAATAGTAAGTGTTTAACCTTATATATATATATATATATATATATATATATATATATATATATATATATATATATATATATATATATATATATATCAGTGATACCTCATTCTCCAATAATGTCGTATGGATAAGGTACGAATAAGGAGAGAAACAGACGATTCACCAGATGTGAAGATGTGACGAGCACCATAACAACCATAGTTTCGCAGGACCTTCTGGAAGGTGGGAGGAACATTTTCCCAACCTCTGTGAGGAAATGCCTCAGATCCTTGCCTTCGCGCACACCTAATATTATTTATTTATTTTTTTACATTCTTGCGAGAAATGTCCTTAAAAGACAAGTTTCTGCTCGTCATTAAAAATTAGTACATGATAAATTACACATATATATATTTACTGTTATTAATGCACATACATGTATCATAGCAGCCACTCAGCATCACATTTAGCGGGGAAAAATATGATCGAATGGTGAGATTCTCACTCCACCAGTATCATAGTCTATGGACAATAAACCTAACTTCTTTTCTTCTTTAAATATGAATGTATCACTATGTCTACATATAAACAAAAGGCTATGTTAAGATTCGTGAAATGTACAAGCAAAGCCATAAACAGTATCATTCTTCATATCAAAAAATACACAAATTCACCGTCAAAGGTATCTCTGGGATTATGGCAAAACGGGACAGACAAAAAGGACTTGTGGTCTTTCCTGCAGCTTGAGTAAATCTGTAACACTTCAGCATTAACAGAAAAGTTTTAGTGTTTATGTGTATGAGCACCTGCACCTAATTCATGTTGCTTTAGCTTGGATATGCAAACTAGTAATTTAGGCATCGACTGACTTGTTGTAAGGATTAAATAACTCAATGCGTGGATATAAGAGCAAATTAAAACTAATGTCACAGAATAAACTCTTTTCAAGAAAATTATGAACTGTAAGTATATACACACAAATATAGTATACATATATATACAAATACACATACATGTTTGAATATCAATGCATACACATACATTTATGTATATTTATATTTATATATGTATCATTTTCTCATATAGATATATCAGCACACTTTAACCCTACAAACAGCCAGCCTACTCCACATGTAACAAGTAGGTTGCTCTGTAGTGGTAAGACATGAACACAGTAACATGGCGGTTGTGAGTATGGAGTCCACTTTGTGTAATTGTAATCTCACTACCTTTATTGAAAGAACTGCTCTGTTTCTATACAATCTGGGCAATTACTGACTATGGTATCCCAGTTATGCATTAGAAACTCTTCTGCAAATGAATGCTGGACGATGAAATAAGCTGCAAGTGGAAATATACAGCTAAGAAGTCCATATATTCTTGAATCCTTCTCCATTTAATATGCCGCAGGTTATGCTGGGGAGAATGGTATTGCAACGAATGAGCAATCCATGTCCAATCAGAGACTGAGGTTATGTGTACCTGGAAGACCTTCGTTCTCATCTAAAAACCGTTTTTACATGACAACACAGGCAGCACCACAGCACAGAGGTAGGCACACAGGCACCATAGTCATCCCTCCTTTAGTCTCAGAGTGTGAGGAACTCTCCTTGTAACCAGCAGCACGTTCCATTCTCCACTTGGCCTTACCTCTACGACCGCTTTCTTTCAGAGTCATTGTCTGAAAGGAGAACAAGGGCAAGTTTTAGAAAATGATCTCACGTTAAAATAAAAGTTCTTGTGGATAGCATAATAAATCTAAGCACCTGAATTCAGACTTTTCCATTCTTTGTCTTCATCGCAGTTATTTGGAATGTAACCCTGATACATACGTGCATTGTTTCATGGAAGAGCTCATGTCCAGGAGGATAGTACACAGGTGGTCCAGCTTTATTCTTGGTGAGTTCCCTCTTTGGAGTGGCCTCTGCTACAGCCTTGGCATCAGCCTCTGCCCTCACCGCAATCTGTTAGAGGAGTTAAAGTATTAACATATACACACTCCAGTACGAGATTTATAAGCCATGTTACATTCACTGCCTATGATTTCCCTGATTTCTGTATTTGCCACCTTCGAGGTTAAAATCCATTCGTTTTCTCTCTCATCATTTTCCTCTGTTTGCTTTTTTTCTTTTATTTGTGGTAATTTGATAATGACAGTCAGCTACAGTCCCAGCAATGACCCAGTGAAAATATGCATGACAAGGCAACAACATTGTAAAATGTACTGTATACATAGATGAGAGTCTCTCTTCATTGATTTCTTGTGACGCATACTGAGAGTGTATCATAAGCAATCCTTTCTTAATTTCATAGCTTATTAGGGAAGAAGTACGTGAATTCTTTTCATCTGAGAACTGCAAACTTCTGGAATAATGATGTTCCTGAGATTTCTTGAGAATACTTTTGCCAAAAATTTAGAACTTTAGGAATACTATATTTATGTAGTTGGTTTTTTGTTAGGCACCCCATACAAGTTACAGACTGCTAATGAACTCATTGTGCAAATAATCTGTAGTTTTCAACAAACATAGCATTTACAACACACTTTGTGTACACTAAATTCTTTTGACTACAATTTGGTTACAGAAATACAAAACTTCATGATTTTTTTCGAAATACTTGCTTGGTGAGATATTTTGATCAGAATGAATGCAGGGACATAAATAGCTCCTTCAATGATTTCCTTGGTAAAATTTTTGCTACTATTATCTAAACAAGTCCTTGAAACTTTCAATTTCAGGAATAAGCACAAACTTAAGGACAGAAATCAAGTGATCTGGGGTGTCGTCACTAACCTGATTGTTTTGCGGTAGGAGTGGTTCCTCATCAGCAGGATCACGTCGTGGACCTCTTGGAGTAGGCCCATTACCTGGACCATCCTGGCGAATATAAATAACATTTCAAAATGTGACAAAAGCAGCTGGGAAAATTCATATCGTTGATTTTGTAAAGGGATCTCCATTATCATCTTTGAGAATTTATTTACATAAGATATTGGCTTCCATAAGTCACTACTTTCATTTTTTTCGTAACTGGTCAAGGATTACAAGGAAAGTTGTTTACCGTTGAAAGAAAACCTCAAAATTTTAGGTGATCATATTCTTACAGAGAAAATAATAAATAAAAAATCTGAGGCATCATTGATTATGCACGTAAACCAACGTTAATAAACAATGTATAACCTAAAACAATCCACCTATGTACAAGTAAATGAAGCAATTTCTACTTGAAAGGTGCAAACAACATATTTCAGCGTAACTTACGGAAGTATTGAACACAGAGGAATGCTACTATACAGATACTTTATTATACAGAGAAGAGTTTGGCAGGCTAATCCCTTACACATTCAGAGTAACATGTGCAAACTAAAAGGTGTCAATCTAGAACATAGCCAGACGTATAACGTTTAGAATTCAGATCGGTTCCTGTGCCATAAAAAAGGGACATAAACAGGTATGTGAGATTTTATTCTTTACATTACCAGCCGACATTCTTCGTGGTAAAAACATGCAAAAATGTGCAGATATTTGTTTGCATAAAGAACGTTTAAGTCTGAATACACATTCAAGTCATTTGTGTATGTTAGAGGGCTACACATACACAACGAGACCTTTTAAGACATATAAGAGCCAATCATAAAGTGCTTGATGATGCTTGAAGTGAGAACAATAGATGCATAGTGGTGACAAGTAACATTCCTACTTTGAAGATCTAAAAAGCCAGACATCAAGTTATCTAAATTTATGTAATACAACGAATTAACACAAAAAAGTGATTTACGATTAAGCACAGGATGAGGTTTCTTATTTTATCCATAGAATAATCTTAATGATCTTATCTAATACTTGATATCTGCTTTGAGTATGAAGACGTATAACTATTTATATAAACTAGCTGGTCGATACTGCAGACATTAGACGAAAATAATGCTACTCACCGACCTGCTTTCTATCAAAAGAGAAATGGCATATAAATCACATGTTTAATTTTCTCTTTGGTTTGGCTTTTGTTCAGCCTTCCATCGAAAAAAAGTGCAAAGAAGTTTAGGTCTAAAGGATGAGTATCTATTTATCGCGTTTAACAGTGATCTATCAACCATTCTGTTATTTAAAAAAAGTCAGATTCAATAGAAGCAGATTGGCAATTTAACCTTTTCTTCTTTATTTTTAGAGCATTATCCATTTAACCATCGTTACCTTGTCTTTCCTTGGAATGGGGGAATGTTTTCTTAAGGTCATTTCATTCACAGAGCGCCTAATGTAATGCTGTAAAGTGGAAAATACATTTAAGCCCTGCTTGTATAAATGGAGAGGAAAGAGAAAGTGTTACATAAACTTGTAGACGTAGATACAAGTATACATGTGAATAAGTAATTCCCATAAAATGAAACAAAATTTTGATGTAGTAGATCTTAGCTTACCTCAGAATCTGAGAAGGAAGTCATGAGATCATCAACACGGCGAGGAATCTTGCCATCACCGCCTGACTTTATTGGAGAAGTGTCTGGGAAAGGAAGAGTCTCATTCCTTGGCCTTCTGACACGTTCTAGGGAGTCTGAATGGGTTGATCTTATATTGGTCACATATGTGATGTGTTGCGGTGCATTACTCACTGGAGGTCTTTCAGGTGAGACTGAGCGACCCCTGCTTGGATAAGGTGTAGAAGTGACTGGAGGTACATCACTGGGACTGTATGGCCTTCCTGGTTCACCTGGGTAACCTGTATGATGTGTAGTTCGAGTTGTAGTTTTATTGATTGTGATAGAAATGCTTCCAGGATGTCCTTGTCCAGGATCTGTTGGTCCATTAGGACTACCTGGACCATAATCAGGACCGTGAGGTTTGCTTGGATAATTTGGACTGTCAGGGCCATCTTTGTCCTTTGGACTGATTGAACCATAGGGCTCAGCTGGACTGTGAGGGCCACTTGGCCCGTGAGGACTACCTGGACTATGTGGAGAACCTGGCCCACCGGGCCCAACACCCCCAGGGTATCCCCCTGGATGAATAACGTTTGTTGTTGTATCTCTCTGGTTAACTGTAGAGGAGCTCGTTCGAGTTGTGTGTTTATGTAAGCTGTAATTAACTACCGTTGACGGCTGATCAGGCTGAGTTGGTTGAGCTGGGTGACCGGGATGAGCTGGGTGACCGGGATGAGCTGGGTGACCGGGATGAGCTGGGTGACCGGGATGAGCTGGCTTACTGGTCTGGGTCAAATGTGTTGTTGTCACAGGCTGTGCAGGTTGTGGTGGCAGGGGCTGGCTTGATGGTGCTACCTGAAGAGCTGGTGGGGATCCAGGTAGAACCATTCCTGGGGGTGGTGGTGGTGCTCCATCAGGCAGAGGCTGGCCAGGTTGAATAGTATAGTGATAAGAGTAGTGGTAAATAATTGGCTGTCCTTGAAGCTGTGATGGAGTTGGTGAAGGTGCACCTTCACTCGGTGGCACAGAGGATGGTCCGGGAACTGATACGTAATTGAGTGGCGGTAGAGGCTGAACACCTGTTCCACTAGTATTCCCATATGTATAGATGTAAGCAACTCCTGGTTCCCGGGGAGATAGTTGAGGTGGAGTTGGAAGAGGAATTGGTTCTTTCCATGACTGTCCGCCTGGAGACACCTGCAGTAATTAGTGTTATGTTATTAGGACATCTACCACAGAAATAACTAAGACTATTTGACAATGACTGTACAACTAGAAGAGCTACAAATTCTCTAGTCACATATGTCATTTTGCAAAATGTAAAATTCCATCTTTATGCGCAGTTTATATAAATTATTGTCACAGCAGTTCATGTAAGAAGCCACACCTAAAAAACTTAAAACTAAGTTTGATAGGCATACAAATAAGTGTGAAATGAAAAGAGCTTTTCGAATACACTTGACTAAGGAGAACATAAGATTTCCAAACTTCATAAATAAATGAGTCAATCAGGAGGAGGTATAGCTACTGATTCTCTTGATTTTAGAGTTAAACTTAGAGAGGATTTTCAACATGCACTAAAATTAGGGAAGAAAAGATGAGCAAACTTAGGTGTGCACAAAAAGAATTAAGAATAATTATAATGCCCTGTAAAGATACTTGTCTTGCAATGTACCCTATCAAGGCAGTTGTTAAAAAATAAATATGGGTGAAGGCTAAATTCCCCATGCTGATTACTGTTGGATAGCTGGTCTCTCGGCTGTTATATGGCTTAGTTCGTGCTGCCATATGAAAAGAGAAAGAGTGAGAGGAAAAATGGGTAAGGCCTTCACGGCATTTTCTGTGTCAGTTCGACTCACATTGGGAGGAACGCCCATGCCAGGCCAATATACTGCACACTGCAGCTGCGGCAGGCGAGGCGACACCGGCCCACGCTGTAACATCCACAGTCACTGTCCATTCTACTCATTGTTTAGTTGGGATTATTTTTCTTTATAACTCGCTTTTAGTAGCTATGATTAGCTAAGTGGAGAGTTAATGGATGGCGATTAAGTGTTTGACCTTCAGCTATTAAGAGATACAACATCTTATGGGAATATCTGGTGAATCTCGTCATGTACTACAGCATCAACCCTAGAAGCTTCATGTTGTTTTAGCTAGTTAAAGTCCAACCAGATCAGCACACCTTTCATTTCATGTCTAACTGTTAAGCATGAGAACTAGGACATATTAACCCCTACAAGGTAAAACCACTGTACTGTTTCTGCTCCAAGTGAGACCAAGTTGTATTGTTAATGTGATCATTATACTGGTGTATGTCTTGAGACTACTTCGTGCTACAGTCAACAATATTAATAACAAATGGCGTGTCCACTTCAAATAAGGGTCGTTAATAACATAGAAACAAGTACTTGCATTTGGTGAGTACTAAAACAATCATAAATATATTCAACTTCTGTGATAAAATAGTTTAGTTGTGGATATTGGCAAATGCAATCAATATTAATCATGATATCATTGAAATATGCAAGGGTTAACACATCAATGTCAACTATTACAACAGAATACAATTCTCGAATTAATATCCCCCAGAGGGTCAACAAAGAAAAATAATCTGTTGCCAGAACACATCATTTGTCAGGCACTCAGACTTAGATGTCTGTGAAAAGTAATTTAGCCTGACTCATGAGCATCAAGAGACTCCATGAACAATGTATTCATTTCATTAGTACAATTCTCTTGTAAAATTCATTTGATTACAAAGCAAGATGCACAAGGGACTAACCTGTGGAGGAGAGGACAAGGTAGATGTGGAGGTGGAAGTAGAAGTGATCTGCTGTTTTTGGAGCAACTGGCGGCGTCTCGCTTCATCTTCAATACTCACCTGCATTGAACAAAAGAATATGAAATGTCTGGAATGATTTGGATTTTAGACATGTTTTGTTTATGATCAGAGAAGCAATAAGCAATTTTACTAACGGGACGAGTGTATAATGTGCTATAAAAAATCCTAAAGTTATGATTACGCATCAAGCTTCTATCTCCATTGGAATTTTGTAATGGATTTGGGAGGATCAGTATAAAAATAATGGCAATCAGGCTGGCAGAGGATGATTCTCAAATGTTTTGAGAAAATGAAAAGTAATGTAACCCCTCCTGAAATGCCCCAGGACAGAGACGAGTACTGACCACTGGTGGCTTGCTAGAATCCTGAGTTTCGTAAGTCTTCTCAAATCTGTTGCGCCAAACAATCCGACGAACTTCCCCACTTTTTGAGTCATCAATCATCTCATCGTCACCACTGTAGAAAGAATAATTTAGTAATGCTACAAAAATGTATTACAGTACAGTTCGATGAATAATGTTATCTGAGAACAAAATAAAGCCATTTCCTTGGAGATAATACTAGTTACTCTATACTTACTCATATTTACTGCTGTCAGTAGACCTGAGGGATCCATTGGCCATTGTGTTTGGTGGGGCTGTGCCTAAAGAGAGAAGATAATGTTAAATGTGCCAGTATTTGTTCTTCCCACATAAAAGAATAGTAATTGATATATTATTACTGAATGTGATAGTGAAGATATTAGCCCATAACTTTCAAAGTTATATGTGCTATGCTTTGTAAAAAAAACTTGTATTGTGACAGAGAACTTAAAAATGGAATGAATATTACAAGGTTGTTCTACTTTTCAGTATATTACTGTTTTTCTGTTAATACTGTTAATATGTTTAATATGATAAATTGGTATATTCATTTCAATACATTCAGAATAATTTCAAAATAAATAGTATTCAAAATAGTTCGAAGTTCTTTAAACTGATATTCATGCTCCTTATATAACCCAAAGCTAGCAAAAGTTGAAGACCAGATAGTTAAGCCTCTTCTTAGCCCCGCTCTGACCGCTGCTTTACCATGAAGCAACCAAGCAATATTTGTTGCAAGAGGTCAAAAGACACAATATGTGTGTGTGAGTCCTTGGAGCACCCTTTGGTGCCAAGAAGTGCTTTTGTCATTCTGAGAAAACATAACATTGACACAAAGTTATCAGGAATGCTCAAAGACCAAACACAACGAGCTTTCAAGAAGACCAATAAATCATAGAGAAGTCCAGAATCCTTGAAAATACCTATTAGCTTTGAGCATTCCCCTGCATTAAGCTAAACATGCATGCCGCCTTCACATCCATACACACAAAACTCAAAAACAGATATCTGATTATGAGGTGTTAATGCCGTCTTTTTAATAGTACATTATCTTTGAAAACTGACTATTCATTCGATTTTTCTCGGTTTGTGGCCACGTTAACCAGTGAGGGACAATAACAAGAGCTTTTTAAAAAGTATATTGACACAAATTAAGGCAGCTCAAGTGGAAGAGATCCTGAACACTTGGCTACCCAAAATATTCCAGGGTTTAACCACTGCAAGCAAAAATATCCACCTAGAAACACCTATGACAGATTTGATCAAAAGCGGGAAGGTTACACATAAAATGCGGGATAGAAAACACCAATCTGCTTAAACTAAACCCTCATGAATAAAAAAAAAGGAAACCAAAACAAGTAAAAAATGGTCAAAATGTAATCCACTCATGATCTGATGAAAAACATTCATATGCCCTCCAGGTCACAACAAAATTGTTTGTTACTCTGACTCCTATTAAAGTGGACTCATTTACACCTGTTGTGATATATTCTTTATAGCCAACAACAGTATGTCTAATTGTAGGTAAGAGTGCTAGCAACTTGTTTGTTTGTTTTCTGTATGTGGTTATTTTCCATCATGAAAATTATGTCAGTTTTGGATGTTAGAACTATGGCTGATTTCGCATCTGTATTCTGCCAGAAGTGTTATTGACTGTTCTGCAAAATTTCATTTACTTTTAATATTGTAGTATGCCTCATTTTACGGCAACACTTCACAACTCAACCCTAAATATAGATATTCATTGTGACTTGGAGTCATTGCATGGTTGTTTCCAGTGAATGATACTATTATAGGGCTTTGGTGCAGCATAAAGCCACATAGAAACATGAAAAAGATGGTTCCATAAGCCTCACCATGCCACACAACACCCACTTACTACGGTTCATCACTTGATGTTGTTGGACAGTGGTACCAGTGTGAGAATGAGAAGAAATTTGAGTCGTAGAACTAACGGTACGAGAATGGGCTTCAGCGGCAGCCAGAGTCAATACAACGGACGGATCATCGGTAACTGCATGACTGGGGATTTCTTCGTCATCATCTGGAGGAAGCTCAGAGGCTTCTAGAACTAAGGGTACGTCGTGTCCGATGTTTTCAGTGGGCTCAGGCGGTGCAGAATTAAGAACCTCAACAGGAGGGGGTGGCTCAGCATTGTGTTGCTGCTGGGATTCATCTAGTGAATCGATCAAGGAGTCAAGTTCATTGATGTTCTTCCGCAACCTGCCAAGCGTTGAGTAATCGGATCCGACGGTTTTAGATGTTTTCATGGTATCTGTTCCCAGTGTGTCTGTGTCGCTGGAATCAACAGTTGGAACATAGCCTTCCTCCCCACCTGAAGGAGGAGCCACATCAGCTCATGCATTTCTGACTATTCAACACAAAAGTCACACGCATTCCACTCTCTCTAGTCTTATAAAACTACCATGCAGAGATAGATGTACGTCCCCTATAACCAAGTTGGCTATAGTAAGCTATTAAGCTGGCCATAGAAAGCCAGCCATTAAGTTTGGTTTAGAGAGCCTGTAACACTTGACCATTTTACATATTTCTACCTATCCTAGCCATTATTTCCTAATTTACTTGACTCGGTGCCTGAAAAGGTTTAGAGCTTACATTTGAAATATTCATGACCTTTGCATTTAACAATGATGCCATAAAAATACCAAGCTTAATAACAATTCATGCAATATAGCGTACTGCATAAGGTACATACTGCATATATATATATATATATATATATATATATATATATATATATATATATATATATATATATATATATATATATATATATATATATGTATATGTATATATACATACACATATACACACAGACACACACACATATGTATATATATATATATATATATATATATATATATATATATATATATATATATATATATATATATATATATGTATATGTATATATATACATACACACACACACACACACACATATATATATATATATATATATATATATATATATATATATATATATATATATATATATATATATACATACATGAACTCATCATCATTCTTGTTACAGTACCTAACTCCAAGAGGTTTTTCTCTTGGCCATCATTTAAGAGATGATCTTAATGGTGAAAACTACAGAAGCCACAGAGGCTTCTGATTATATCTACATAACTTCTGATGTTCTCCAAAGGTGATATAAATACGAGAGGTTGTTACAATGTGCACAAGAAATCAAACCAAAAATGATACGCTTGAAAACAGTCTGGTATTTGTTGCCCTCAAAGAAACTATATATCTTCAAGGATAAATATTTACCCAACACTGTTGACAGATGATTGTTTACACGAAACAGTCTCCAGTAAATGGCAAAAGATTGATTAAAATTCCGATTTCAGTTTTACCGGTTTTCACAATTATTATCATTTCAATCTGTTCAGTCTTTAGTTTTCATCAGACATACAGACAGACAGACATGCATTTCTTCATACCTAACCATCTTTTATCTCCTTAAACTAAGCCATTTAAACATATGAACAAATGCATACTGAAATTATGAGGATAATTATATTTTGTATGCAAATATTGTAAATTTATTTTTATTTATTTATATATGTATATATATATATATATATATATATATATATATATATATATATATATATATATATATATATATATATATATATATATATATATATATATATAAATAAGGATATTTACGTATGCACGTAAATAGATTTATGGTGGTTACATAAACTCTTTCATGTATGCAAGCACATCTAAAACTAAAGTAAAAACCCTAAGTGCGGATTTTAGTAGTCTACAGAATCCAATAATAAGGAAATTACCTGCACTCAAATACTGGATAATAATGGAATCCTTTATCTAGGACCATTAAAAGTATTAAAAGTAACTTACGGAGAAAAGTGCATGCAGTAAATACTAAACATGCACTACATGACGCTCCTATGATTACACGCAGTGATGTATATGTGTACGTATATACACGCAAACACAACAAGCACACAAGTATCTATTTCACGGATTTAATATTTCAATCCTAAGTCAGTGTTTAATAGTGTTTGTCACTGCTGAAATCCAAGAAAGGTCACCCGAATTAGAAATGGAAAAGAATAAGGATTTCCGCACTCAATGTCAAGGATATTATTCCGCAAGAGTTCAGACCAATTCATTCCCAGCTAAAACAAAGCCACAAAATTATTATAAAAAGGAATTATGATAATGAGTAAAGAAAGAAGATAACTCCATCATTGAAGTCGATTACTTTCCAGGTAAAAAAATCGGGGATATTATTAATGTCTGCATTTTTTTAGAATGGAGGATCACTCACTATCCAAAAATCTGTTTTTGACTTTAGAAACCCTATCATAGGCTTTGCTTTGCTTAATAAGGACATTTGTTAAGAACAAGATATATGCAATGTTTGTGAGAAAAATCAACACTCATTCTCTTTATCTAATTTTTTTGTATTAAAGAAACTGTTTTCGATGCCCGGAAATAAGACATTAGACAAAACAAGCCATAAGACAAAATACCAAACACATGAGAAATCTGAATGACAACACTGATTCACGGCACTTTTCATTTACAACAGAAAAAATGATTTTAGATAAATCACGTTTGACCGGAGGAAGTCACCTGACTGGACATGACCAACACGGAAATGACAGGATTTGAAGGGCGTTACATTTACATGATCTGACTTTGTGCCACTGGTGTCCATACACACGCATATATATGTATATATATATATATATATATATATATATATATATATATATATATATATATATATATTATATTATATACATACATATATGTACACACATATATATATATATATGTGTGTGTGAATCCATGTATCAAATGTATATATGTACAGTGTATTTAGATACAGTCTATATATATATATATATATATATATATATATATATATATATATATATATATATATATATATATATATATATATATATATATATATATATATATATATTATATATATATATATACATGTACATATTTACATATATGTATACATATATATATATATACATATATATACATGTACATATTTACATATATGTATATATATATATATATATATATATATATATATATATATATATATATATATATATATATATATATATATATATATATATATATATACTACAAAACGAATCTAGAAAACAAACGTTTGGTTAATCTAGCTGCTTATATTTAGTGTAGGGTGAAAGAACTATATACAGACAAACACTCTCACACAGGATGATAATCCCCAGCACCACTAGCATCGGGGTAGGGACGACTGAAAAAAGAAGTGTTTAAGGATCTATGTCCGGTGGTATTTGAGAAACATTACTACAACTGGAAGGAAGAGTCACGGGAGTGAAGTAGGTTTCGAACACCATGATATTAAGCATAGCTAAAGGAATTTCGTTTTTGGGTCAAGACATACGCAAACAAATCTGCCTCACCTATGGTGGCCAGGGCATCTACCAGTCTGTTTGCAACTTTCTGGGATGCAGAGATCACTGGAAATAATCGTGTTTGGAAAGAGGAGTTAGTCTGGCGGTGGTTGGATGTTGGTGTATCTTCTCTCAACTTTGGAACAGAAGCTGAGAACGTCTATACTGACATGCAATTTTCACGTGAAAAGGCCTGCACAAACAGGCATTCTGTGTTTGGCATGCCTGGCTGGCTGGCATTCTATGCACGGAAGTGCCTGCCTGCCTGCATGGCATTCCATTCTTGAGAATGTCAACTTGGCAAGGTATTCTGTTCCAGTAAATGCCTGTCTGGCTGACATTCTGTGCTGAGATGTGCCTGCTTGTTTGGTATCTTGCGCTTAAGAGTGACTATCTGGCTAACATTCTGTGCTTGGGAATGCTTGCCCGAATAGCAATCTGTGGGTAGGAATACCTGCCTAGCTGACACTCTGGCCTTAGAATGCCTGCCTGGCTGGCATTCTTTGCTGAAGAATGCCTGCTTGCCTGGCATTCTGTGCATGGGAGTGATCAATTGGCTAGCATTCTCCGAATTTACAATTTACTTTGAAGAGTAGAGACTCTGTTAGCAGCTAAAAACGGGTGGCATACACGCTGGAGTTCATCTTATAAAGCAGTATATGTCTAAGGTCTGTTGTGCACATAACATGCGACCACTTCTGAGAAGCAAGGTGAATCTGATCGATTTTGTGGACACTAAGTCAGCATCTACTTGGAATTGGAGGCATTTTGGATGTTTATCACAAATAACTACGATCATTATACAACTTTATCTGTTTACTGTAAAAGAACTTATCATGCAAATTTTTTATTGACTTAATATTATCTTGAAAGTGTCAGGAAATACTATCATGGAGTTGGGGTGTTTGAGGCAAAAGCTACTGCACAACGAGAACTTTCTGAGCTGGTGTCTTGTTTCTTTGTGATGTTTAAGATTCTTTCCGGTAACTGTTAATGCTGCATTACTGTTGCAGTTTAATATTCCAGCCTTATTTGCGTAAATCTGCAAATATTTTAATCCAATTATTACGGGACTTTGAACAGGAAATAAGAAAAAAAAAATAAAATGCGCGGAGGGTAATGTATCATTAAATACTAATCATTAAGTAGATGTACTTTAATATTTTCTATTTATTTATTTGTTTATCATAATTTTCCAACTTGTCTACCTGCGAAGTAGGGTTTGGCGCTAACCACATCCACATAGCGACTGATATGACCGCCGGTGATACCTAAAATCAATGAGAATCATTACCAATATTAACCATTATTTGTGAAACATCACAAAATTTCTCTTACTGGCCTGAGCCTTTGGAGGGAATGCTAAAGTCCGTCTACCTCGCCTTAGTCTAAATTCCTCTCATGGATTATACTCTCAGAAGTGACCATTAGGCAGTACTGTATACTATTACATCAACTGTATACGTAAACAATGCAAAAGGCACAAGTTCATCTATATCCTCTAGAGCAGTCTATAATAAACGCCACTGAAATGCATTAAGGAATATCAAAAGCAATGCTATCTCAAAAGCTCAAGTAAAACATGGACTGCCAAGAAATACACAAGTAAGGTACTTAATGACGATCCTAAACTCTTCAAAACTTATTTTAGTATTCAAGTTATGACTATTCAATAAGCATCTGAAAGTTACAGTATCCAAACTAATCATAGCACTTGAATCTTACACATCAACAGCATTCAGTTACTATACTTATTTACGGCACTTAACACTACACATTTGCAATATTCAAACTACGACACATTTACGACGGTTGTCTGTTGCACATTCACTTTATTCGAACTTTGATAGTCATTTACGACAGTTAAGTAATAGAAATCTACGATATTCAGGGTATTATACTTACTTACGATCCTTGACCGTTAGACATGTAAGTTGTTCAAGTTACGTTCATTAGTGTCTCGTGGCTTTCAGACTTTTACAGTTTCGTACCAAGAGAAATGTCATTGCCAGTACCATAAATTTACCCGTATAAAGAATGACTGTTTCTGTTTACTTAGGGTCGCTAAGAATTCTGATACACATTCGATATTTTAGAATCTTGAAAAATTATTTTTTCCTCGTAATTTGAATTTCGTTATGTGAAGAAAATAAATCATCGCTTAACAAGAAGCGTCTTACAGTGACACAAACCGAAAATCATAGACTCCACTTGAGTATCACTTATTAATGTTATTGTAAGTTAAACCTCGCAATTCTGGTTTGATTATTTTTTTAGAGTCAGTTTAAGCATTACTGAAAAGTAAGAAATTTTAGAATCTCTATAAATAATCATAAATTTCAGTGATCTAGTTTGGTCAATAAATGATAAATCTATACTCTAAGTTAACCCTATTTCTGTTTATTATCATTATTAAAAATAATTTTCTAGAGTGATTCTTTCTCTCGTTGGGGCACTGTGGTCCATACAAGCCACGTTGTGTTCCTTCATGTATATTGATAATGATAATAATAACATTAATTAGTAACAGTAGTAGTAACAGTGGTAGTAATAGCAGTAATAGGTCCAGTAATAGGCAGCTTTAATAGGTTTAACCTTTGGAATGCGTTATTTTCATCATCCCCTTTTCGCGAAGGCTTCCCGCCGGGTTTTTATGAAAGCGAGCAGCAACTGCTTTTCTTTTGGAGAATGTAAAAGGAAGCTTCTGAATGTCACTGATCATGAAATGACTGAGTTTTCTGAAGAAACTGAGCGGCTTTATTATGAAATCATTTGAAGGTATGGAGGCGATGGGCTGCCAAAAGGGATCTACCTACATATATCTAAGAATACATGTTTTGACATTTATTGATATAATTAATATGTTCATATCATAATATATTAACATCTAAATAAAATAATTTTGAAGGTGTAATTTATGAGTTGTTAATGGTACTTACGTATATAAATGATTTTTTGGTATTTATTTATTTTTTTATTGTATGGAACCTCTGATGTTTCTCAACATAATTATTGGTACATCAAACGGATAATTTTTCAAATCTGTATACGTAAGTACTGGTTAATAAGAGACATAAACGTAAAAAATACTTTTCTGAACATTTACTTCGTATCATAGGGATGCAATGAGTTTCTTTAAAAAAGGAAATATATTAATACTACATTTCTTTTCCAAGGATATAGAAGCAATAAATTTTTCAGTAGCTTTATACGAATAAAAACCAATAGTTCATGACATTTGTTTAACAAGGAAGCTTCTGGTTTTCCCGAGGCAGAAACTTGAAACTCTCATGAATTATATTAGTTATCTGATCATCGGTTTCTTACCTTTAGTGTTGATAGGCTGTGAGGGCTGGGGAGGGGATTCTGGTCCTTTGGTGAGGTGAGGAGGGTCCTCCAGGCTTCCAGCATTCATGGAATTGAAAGTGGAATACGTGGACTTGATCACTTTCTTCTGGTAGTGACTTGTCTGCAATGAAGTAATTTTATTATTATTATTATTATTATTATTATTATTATTATTATTATTATTATTATTATTATTATTATTATTAGGTTCATATATCTTTTAACATTCAAATAAGAAAACAAGGAATGAGAGAGAAATCAATCAACTACAAATAAGCGAATACAAATTTTGTTTAATGCCACAAAAACTTGCGAAAAGGATGAACGACTGGGTTCACTGAAGTCAGTTCCGTACACAGCCACTTTCACGGGGTAAAACTGGCAAATAATCTCGCATTTTTTATATCAGTATTTTATCACTTTTAAGCAGCCTAATGTTGAATCATGACTACCAATATCATACCGAATTATTTCTGCAAGTTCCAAATAGCATTGTTTATAACCAGTCACATGTTACTAATTGTTAACCACCCTCAAATTTCATATTGGTAACAAGTCCCCATTGCACTGCTTATAACCAGTCTTACATTAATGTAGCACTGGTACATTTTGCATCATTGGAAGGCCCCAGTAATATAATTTGCAACAGGGTTCTTATTGTATCACTTATTATCAGGTTCATCTTGCCTTATTTGAAACCTGTGGAGGATTGCGTCATTGGCAACCAGGTTTGTATTGCATTGTATGTAACCAGTGTCATAATGTATAGATTCATATTGCATCAAGAAAACCGGCCAAAGATTGTACCACTGGCAACAAAGTTCATATTACACCATTAATAACTAATCAGACTAATATTGCATCATAGGCAATCATTCTCGCACAGCGTCCTTAACAACGAGGTTCTTATTGCTGCAGAGTTAACCAGCCTTCAACTACGATTTATTGCATTATTTATAATCAGTCTCTTAATATATCATTAATAATCAATCTCAAACTGTATAATTAAAAGCAAAGCTTTTCTTGTATCATAGGTATTGATCTCTTCTTGAATTGAATCATTGGTAACCTGTCTCACATTGCATCACAGGCAACCTGCCTCACACTGAGTCACTTCTAAGCATTCTTGCGCGACCATTCTGAAAACTAGTTTTCAAAAACATCATCAATGAGCAGTTTCATACAAAGTTCAAAACCAGGTCGATGGTTCATCACTGAAAACTTTATTTGGCATTATATCCAACACATCACACGTGCATTGTTGATAATTAGTCTCATACTAAATTCTGTATACTCACTCACATTAGTTGCCATCATGGCAAGTAGTCTCACATTACATGACCTGTCTGTTTTAGCAACAGTCAAAATGTCTGAAGACGTACTTTTAGAGGATAAATGTCATTACATCGACAGTTTTTTTTTTTTTTAGTAAAGGTACTTCTTTGTTCTTGACCTGGCCTTCATATGCACTATCTTTTGGGTGTGTGTATGTCTGACTCTTCATGGGTTTGCGTTCATGCATGAATACATGATGTTATGCATGAATGTAGATCAATTAGTAAGCTTTGAGTTTTGTGTTTAAATAAACCCCACACACATTTTATATATATATATATATATATATATATATATATATATATATATATATATATATATATATATATATATATATATATATATATATATATATATATATATATATATATATATATATCTAATCCTGAACAGTCAAATGCACGTAGCCATTCAAAATTATGTAAAACTTATACTGTCAGCAAGGATTTTTCCATCTTAGGCCAAGTGCAAAACAACAACGCCTGAACTATTTCAGAAGCCACGATCATCAAAAAGAGGGTACCGTCGTTAAACACTCGATCGTCTTCTATACAAAAGTTTATGGCTTAACTTGGGCAACTGGGTTTTCCTCACTCTGTTTTTATATATGTAATGTAATCTTACTCTTTCTTTCATATAGGTAGGTTATTTTTAGGTTTTCGTGAACTCCTATTTTAAATGTTTTTAATGTGATTTTCTATTATTATATTGTTTAGTTTTAAATGTTTTTACGTCATAAATAGCTGTTGTCATAGCATATCTACACAAATTGTTTTTAGACACTAGGGTTCGCCAAATTTTTCTTATAGCCTTGAAAATGCGACTTCGGATGCGTCGCGAAACGTCGGCATTGACAATAATTATTAAAGGATGAGGATGCCTTTCCCTACTACTTCCTTCGTGGTGTGTACTTCGAGCCCCATCTCCGGTGTATATATGTATTTCTATATATATATATATATATATATGTATATATCTGTGTGTATGTATATATATATATATATATATATATATATATATATATATATATATATATATATATATATATATATATATATATATATATATATATTATGTGTATGTGTGCCCGTGAAGTGTACCTTAACAGCCAATGAAAGCGCTGTTACAGAACCTGTTTGCATCTGTAATTAGCTCTGAAGAAACTTGTTAGAGCTCCACGCAGACTGCCAGGTTATTGCTCTCAGACCAACCTCTTCAGAGAAATGTAAAGCACATAATTAATTCAGAGATGATTTCGCTCCTTGTGGATAAATACTCGCTCTGCTTTTAGCTAATTGGGCAGAGGTTGGATGTCTCCGTCTGTTTGTCTGTCAGCACGCCTCTGGGTGTCCGAGGTCCGAGGTCCTAGTGGTCAGTCTCGAACTAACTGCCCGTCAGCACCCCTTAATTAACGATAAATTCTGGTGCTCGTCATTTTGAAAGAGTAAACTTGTCAAATTCTTCGTTTAGTTTCTCTGAATTTTTTTTTTTTTTGTTCAAGAATTAAAGGAATTTGTTAAGAACCTTAAGGAATGTGTGTCAACTAGTGATTACTCTATTAAGATGTTTCAGAATGAGTTCTTTGACTTCGTCTGTTCCAAGAAACTAATTAAATGCATCTCTTTGAGTAACGATAATCTGATTTATTTTTAAGAGCAGCTTCGAACAATTCTCTCTCTCTCTCTCTCTCTCTCTCTCTCTCTCTCTCTCTCTGTTTGAAGTAAAATAATCTTTTTAGCATATATACCTTAATATACCTGAATATAATTTCTTTTTTTTAATGGGAACCTTAATTCCAGTGGAAGTGGAAAACTAAGATAAATTATTGGTTTTACATGTTTACAAGCATAATCATCATAATCATGAAATCAAACCATACTCCCTGTGTAATATGCATGCACACACACACACATATATATATATATATATATATATATATATATATATATATATATATATATATATATATATATATATATATATATATATATTCCACTGAGTGTGAGACTGCCATTCCCGAGCTTTTGTTCTCATGGATATTAGAGAATGGGGTTATTTGTTGCAAGTACCGCTAAGAATAAGTAAGTGTATCACTAAGGACAGAATGCTTCGCCCAACGTTGAGTTACATTATTATTCTCCATCACTGTTATTGCCGACGACAGGTCATCGAATAAGAAGAATGGCACAACCAAGTTAAGTGAGCTAAAGTTACAAAGCGCCACCTGTGCTATTGCAACTCCTCCATAGCAAATGTCACTTAATGGATATCTTTCCTTTCTCTTACTACGCCATAAGCCGAGTTCTATTGCACCTATATTGTGAAGTCTGCATCTGTCTAAAATCATTGTGTTACTGGAAGTTGAAGACAGCTTGCTTACTGAAGCCTATCTTATTTATTAAGATTATAATGATTAATACTGCTATTATTATTGTTACTGTTATTATCACAGCAAGCCTTAACTCTTTGGAGTTGTCTAATTCATTATCATTACTGCGTTATGATTAATATTAGGAGCTTGGTGGCGCGTGCGAGCGTTTACGCACGCCGGAACCTAGGGTTGCTGTCTCTCCTACCCACCCGATACCGACTTACCCCGCCCCACCCGGGGCGGACAAAGCGGTTTGCAGGGGGTGGGTGGCTGTGTTATGTCTCTCCTACTGCCACCCAGGGGAGGACAAACAAGATCAGATCCTCTCGGGTTTTATTATTTTAGATTATTAAGCGGTGAGTACCAGCATTAAATCTTGTAGGGTATTTGATGAAAATGAAGCAAATAACAACTCATTGTAATTAAAGTCGCTTGACATCATTCTGTTGCAAAAGAGGTCACGTTTGACGTCAAGTCAAAAACATCGTGTCGAGCCTTGGATGACACTGCATGGTGCTGTCTTACTTGGCTGCATAAGTTAACAAACAAGGGTACGGATGATTAAGCATCTGATTATCTGAGAGAGAGAGAGAGAGAGAGAGAGAGAGAGAGAGAGACGGAGGGGGGCCGCTATTTTATACGTCTGTGTAAGATGTATATCATTACAGGAACAGAGAGAGAGAGAGAGAGAGAGAGAGAGAGAGAGAGAGAGAGAGAGAGAGAGAGAGAGATTCCAATACAAAAAAAAACAAAAGGAGAAAAAAAACTGCAAACAAAGTTGGGGTGGGGGGGGAGAGAAAACAGAGGGGAGACCGAGAACTCACCTTGCTGGAATCTCCCGTATCGTACTCGTACTTCTCAGTCACGACGTGAGTGTTGCTGTCGGGAGATCTGTACTCTCTCCTGGAGTGCTTCATGTGACCTCCGTCCTCCACTCCTGCTCCTCCGCCAAGGGCGCTTCCGCTTCTTGACCCTCCGCGCGAAGAACTCCGCCCTTCGTTTCGTGATGTACTCCTGAAGGAGGCGGAAAGGGGTGGATGAGACAGTGCTAAAAGGTTACCGAGATTATTTTTTTTTGTGGTGGTCAGGAAGTGGTTTCTCTGTTTATATTACTCTTGTTTTTCTTTTTAAAGCATAACCTATATATATATATATAATATATATATATATATATATATATATATATATATATATATATATATATATATATATGTATATATATTTATGTCTATATATATACATTTATATATATGTATATATATGTATGTAAAGATATGTATATATATATATATATATATATATATATATATATATATATATATATATATATATATATATTCAAACTATATATATATTATACTAAGGACAAACTCATTCAAACTGGATGGTATTAAACTTTGTCCCGTTAGATAAAATCCAGTTTGAATAAGTTCTTTTAGTAACTCTACTAAATGCACAGAACAATTGTGTATGTGATAAAGTTAATATATATATATATATATATATATATATATATATATATATATATATATATATATACACATATATATTTATACATGTGTACATATATATACACACACATATATAAAAATATATATTCATGAATATGTGAGCGAGCATGTGCTTATTTTTCAGTGTGTACAGACGAACAGATATCACCAGCATGGTCATCATAAATATTTCCATCATGGTATTAGTACCTACGTGTACTACGTAAGAAAATCATTCAGAGAAGCATTGGTGTACTACTTAAAGAAAGAGATGTTTAAGACTATAGTATCACGTTCTAGTTCATTTTTTAACACTTCGTACTAAGCAACTGAAAATACCAACGTGCCAAGGACAGTCTGGATAAATTTTATTCTTGAGGACAGAAATGATTTTTTGAAGCAGATTACTAGACACCTGTCCAATAACCTAGAATTGGCAAGAGATAAGCAGCCACTGAAGCAAGCAGTACAGGAAAATTACTTTCAGGCTGAGAGTTCAACCAACTGGAGGTACTGTGCTGAAAGAAAGACTGATACAGAATCAGCAGAAGTTCGGGAGGAAACTGCTCGTGTTCTTGCAGCCGAGATATCAGGCAGGTTGCTACGCGGGCAGCTACAGGAAAGATGGCGGCTATTTGCCTCTCACATTCTGAGAGTGGCAGGAGAGAATTTCTAGCGTGCTTTGATGCTACGTCAGCATTGTATATAGGTCTAAATGTGACACGGATAAGAAGACCAAGGCAGTTATGATTACTTGGTTAACAGAGTGGGAAGAAGTTGTTAGGCGGGATTTTGTTACCTGAATATCTCCAAGAAGTTGACATCCGGTCTGTCGTCGAGGGGTGTGTGGGCTCTGTCACAAGGAAGGGTGGTGGGGTTTTGGGGGGGAGTAAAGGGAAGGGTGGCAGGTGAAAGAGGAAGGGGAGAAACAAATCCAAGGTTAAAAAAGGAAAAGCTAATTATCAATGATCCTTCACCAAGCTGCTGCCCAACTGCACCCTGAAGCCCAGAAGCCCAGAAGCCCTGAAGCCCTTGGCCCTTAAACCATGAAGCTTCTATTCAACAATTCATTGCTGGCAAATTTATTACAGATGAAAGTGTTGTACACCTGAAACTTTATATTTTTAAGAAAAAAAATGTCTAAATTTTACCTGTTCAAGCAACGCATAATGTACTGCAGTTTACTTTTGGGATAGAATCACAAAACACCTTCTTCATGGGTCAGGAGATTCCTTAAGCAATATCATCAAGCATTTGCAGGCAACATGGCTCATATTCTTTTTATACATAGCAAGCAAACATATAGGTACATAAGCTTAACGAATTATACCACAATTTATACTCTGTACAAAATTAAATTATTTAGGATTTTAGTGTCCATTGTTTAAGTATGCTTGTAATTATTGATAGAAGAAATGTGTACCTGAAAAAAAAGGGGGGATCTTTCCCAGACAGTGACCCCCAAGTGTTTTAATCCGGTATGTATCCACCTTTGCGGCGTGTTTAGTACAAGCCTTTGGGGATTACCGTAAAAACACAAACAAGAGACTGCAAATATCATAAAGATAATGACCCCCAAGAAATATTAGTCCTAGATAACGACCCCCGAAAACCCTTGGGGGTCACTATCTAGGAAAGATGAAAATAATGGATTACAGAATATAATTTGTCAATGTATATCTTCAGTGTCAGAACGCCAATTTAAGTATTTTAGAGAGTGCGTGAGTTTATCAGGCGCCAGATATTTCAATAAAACTCAGAAACATTTGGCCCAGAAGAAGGTCGATCTTTGTAGAACCCCTAATGCTCCCACATCACTGCGTTCTTCGGATTTTCTTAGTTGCCAGTGGCAATCGGATTATTGAAAAAATGTCCATTCGCACGGCTTATTGCTTGCTCTAGTGAGTCAAGGAGTGGAGAGCCCCCATTTGAAATGATTAATAAAACATAACCAGTTTGTAATCTTCCCAAAGTAATGTTCATGTCAGAGATGATGTCTGCCCTGTATTATACTTTGATATCAGATTATAAATGCTAATATAAACTGAGATATATCAAGACAATATTACCTGAATCTGGTGTTTTTGTAACGAAAAAAAAAGCAGAGGTCGCGATGATAAACTCAACAAATATAAAGTCGAATCACCGATTATTTTCTACTGTTTCCATAGTCCCTGACCCAGTGAGATTGCAGATTATGCAAGTCCCTAAACAAAATTGAAAACGACCAAAACAAGATTTTTTGTATTGTGTCCAGAATTCCTCTGGTGACTCAAAGGAATGCCCATCCTTGTGAATTGGCCACGATCTGAACCCTGCTTGAGGAATCACAAGAAGAAGAAGAAGAAGAAGAAGAAGAAGAAGAAGAAGAAGAAGAAGAAGAAGAAGAAGAAGAAGAAGAACTGAATGTTAGACTCGTTTACTGAGTCAGATGTTTAGAGATGATCACTTAATCAACTATCTGGCTTATTTACACTGATATTCGTATGCAAACAAATACAGCTATACAAGTACACAAGTGTATATGAAGAGGGTAACTGTGATAGAATGGGAATCATGCAAAATTACCGGTACATGGGCTATGCAAAAGACGACCATGTTTGGTAACTGGGATAAAACCTCACCTAACCAACCTTTACCTCACATACCGTGACATAACCTTGATGATAGTGAAAAAAGAGATAAAACTGAATCATTTGTTAGGAATTACCAAATATGCCGGCATGTTCTTTTACATATACATAGTAATTATAATAATCACGAAAATAACACGTATGCACCTCAGTACACCTTTATCAATATGAATTTTTATTACGTCTGACCATACGCAAAAACAGACACCCTTGTGGGATCACGAATTTTAGCGTGGAAGAATTTAAGAGCCGAAAATCTTGACATGCAGTCTTACGTAAATTGATTACCTCGTGTGCTGTTCTAGCAAGGAGCAAAAGGGGATATCCCTTCCTTAACTCTCATTTGCATTTTTCTTCATTTCTTTCCATGAAGAATTTCAGGTTTTACTCGTTCTCAGAACGGCATTCTGTTTTCATATGAATTCTGTTATATATATATATATATATATATATATATATATATATATATATATATATATATATATTTATTTATTTATATATAGATATATATACAATATATATATATATATGTGTATATATACATATATTTACACAAAACACATATATATATATGAATATATATAATATTATATATATATATATATATATATATATATATATATATATATATATATATATATATATATATATATATATATATATATATATATAATATATATATATATATATATATATATATATATATATATATATATATATATGCATATAAGATGTATGTTTTATTGCCATATAAAATTAATTCAAACAGATAAATCTAACCTTACGTCATGTATATTCTGTCGTTTTCATATTTTAATGCTATGAACTACACCTTTCGAGTACTGCATATGAAAGCTATCAAATTCTACACTGAGTTAATTAATTCCACCCAAATTATAATGTTTTGGTTCGGTAGCGTCTTTAAATTTTGGATCTTACAATTTTCAAGTTTGTAAATTACCTGCAGTACATTCTGTCAACTACATCAGTAAATCCTGTCGACTATAGATCTTGAAAATATAAAATGACGTCTTCCAAATTTTGACAATTACATCTCCGAAATTCATTTAACTGCACGCTGTAAGTCTGTACAATACGTATTGCAAAATTCTGAAAATTACGAAAATCGTCTTTAGATTTCTATAAGTAAATTGCTTCAACTTGTGTACGTTGCATCTCATATCATCCCTAATACGGGCTGCTGAAAGAGCAAGAGCTGATGTTGGCATATAACCAATACACAACTCTTAAAAATTCCGAGTACTAGACAGGCAATGGTAGCTTTTTACGTCTGTTTCCTCCTAAGAGAAAATTTATAGCCGCTATTCGTAACTTACAAAACAACTTGTTTATACGCCACAAGGCACAGTTGTTTACGACAACAATGGGATGTTACAACTGCTAACTATTTATTTTTTCTAAGTGGTGAAGAAACGAAGAGGAAACTCGGTCACTGCAAGTGATGACGTACCGATCTCTCGAACGAAAAGGCAGGTGACGATGGGAATATGGAAGAAGGCAGCGAGTCTCACATTCTAAGAGAGAATGATATGAACTGCTGACAAATTTTGTTCTGCTGTTTGTTGAAGACTGTAGCATTAACTATTAAGTAAATTGAAAATGGTGTAAATACTCAAAAATACGACAGAAGTTTTCAGTTATATTATGCGACTTTATGTTACCTTCTGATAAAACGCTCACCGGTCTGACATTGCAATTTGCTGGGTAACAGAAGAAAATTCATGTTTGGATATGTGATCACTGAGCTTGAATCATGATGAGCATATGATGGTAATAATAATCAATCGGGAAGTTAACCGTTTTTCTGTCTGAGTACTGTAAATCTGTAAAACTCAAAAGTATTTCTTAAGATCAGCCAGACAACCATATCCCACATTTGGTGTGTGAAGATCACACAGCTGTCCGCGTTATTCATTCCTGGAATGCCAACGAAGCTTTTGAACTCCCAAATTTCTGTAGCCTTGCAGGAAGCCTTAGCGGTCTCGTGTAAGCAACTTAGTATATGCGCTATGAGAGAAAATAGATGGAAAGGGAGCTAGCATATTACACGTGAGAGTTGAGGACTAGGATAGACAAGGACATTTGAGTTCCAGTGACGTCGGCCTCCTCATTAAAAAAAATATATACATGAAGAAGGTCATACACAATAGGGCATGACGTACCTGAAGGAGGACACGAGGGTGGAGTCAGATCTCACGTCGGGAGAGATGAGCTCTGCTTCGCCGCCAACAGTCGTTTTGAGGTCGTCCAACATTCGATCTGTCGGGAGCAAGAAGAAGAAATGTAAACAAACTGCAGATCTATGTCTCTATGTAAAGAAGTGAAGGAGCTTGTGATATATATCTGAAAACATGAGACACATTTGTAGATTCGCATGTTCTGAAAAAGGACGTTCGTCGTTACTGAAAAGTTCATTGGCCCTTTCATCATACAACCTATCTGTCTGCCTGTCTGTGTGTTCAAAAGCCCTTAATGGATGTTAGCTAATTTTATAATGATGATATATGAAAGCCAATAAATTAAATAACTACCATGTAAAACTCAGTATGTATCAGTATGTTTATATTTTTGTGTGGAACACATTCGTGTCTACGAGAAAAAGACTGAAAGGTTTTGCTTAGCACTGTCCAGCCCGTGGCCAGCCTCCCTCATCACAAACCTTCTATATAGGCAATCTTGGTGCTGGCTACCGGATGATACGTGCCGTCCCTGGGATCGAGAGTCTCAGGACTTACTGTCTCAATCTTTTCTTATTAATCCGTCATCTATTACGGTATGAGTTCGTTATAAATAATAGCGATAACACTAATAACATGCGTCGAAGAATAAATAAAAAAAGAATAAATCTAATTATTCTTAATTTCTTGAAGTTCTTATTTTCCTATAAAAAAACTGGGTAGGAGTCAGCTACGAAGTAATTAGATTTATCACCAAAAACAAATTTATGATTAATTTCAACTTAATTAGTTTCACGTGTGATTCCGGGCGTTCTTTCAAAAATGGACTTTATAGCACCATTAATGACATCACTGTATGACATCACTAGAACCAAAGGTCAACGCGCTTTGTCAGAATGTGATTTGCATGTTATTGCACAAATTCTGCTAATTGACCCTCTTTAGGATTGCGACAAATTACTGCCGTCTCCTTTATGTGAAGCTTTGTATTCTACGACGAGAAACCGAAAGCAAGAGAAGGGGAGGCTGTGGGTGTTATTAGACATAAACTACCTATTTTACTGAGAGAGAGAGAGAGAGAGAGAGAGAGAGAGAGAGAGAGAGAGAGAGAGAGAGAGAGAGAGAAATTTGCAAAATGACTGCAGTGTTAACCCTGGCAGAAAAGTGTAGAATGAGAAGGATTTTTTTTTTTGCAAATATTTTGTGAAATGTAGGGTCATTTTGCATGCATAGTTCATAAACTAACGTTAGTTGTAGTTTACAGTTTTGTATTTAGAATGATATAATAAATGTAATCTCTCCCACCTGTATATATCTTATTTGGCTATTTTGTAAAAGTAATATCCAATTTTGATGACGTTTTTTTCTAGCATTTATGCACAAGTGGAGAATCTTAGTCTATCATTTCTCTTCCTGGTCATGAACTTCCCACTGGAATACAAAAATGAATATGCACAACATGTGCAAAAATAAAATAGGACTTAGCAACGTTGTAAATAACAAATGCATTTGAAAATAAAAACTGATTTACATAAAAGCAATTATACACACTCATCATTTTCAGAGGAGCGTCATTATAGCTCTCGGTCGAGTAATTCTCTGTCTAAAAACAGTTTTCGGGCTTTGTTACGACAATTCTTTTACTCGAAAATGATTAATAAACTCATTGATGCTAGATTAAAAAGGATTTGGCTCACTGGGTTTACGTAAGCTTGGAAGAAACCTTGGGATAATAATAATAATAATAATAATATTATAATTATTATTAATAATATTATTATTATTGAACAGAATGCTTATATGTGAAGGAGAAAAAGTCGAGAAATGCATGTAGGACAAATTGCAAAGAAATAAATGAATAATGGAATGATATACTCTTGCAGGAATATTGCAAATCGATGTTGGCGTAATTAGAATACCTTTATGCTGTGTATACAAACTTTTCTTGTGAGATCAAAAGTAATTTTTGGTCTGTTTTTGGTAGCTGATAAAGTTATTGGAATTTATAATTGGCTTCACTCCTAGTAAAGTTTTACCTTATTTTTATGTTATTTTGGCCTTAAGGTCTAAGTAGATCGGAATTTCAAATGAAGCATAGTGTAAGTTAGGTTATATTCTTTTTCTTTCACGTCAACATGAAAATTTAAAATTTGTTACACTGACTTGCCATGACGTTCACTACTAAAAAACCCACATAACTAAATATTTACTGTTTAAACAGAGCGCAAAGGTAAATATTTAGTGTTATTGTAACGACAGGCATCTAGTTTACCTGTTTAGGCCCATGTCTTTTGCGCGATCAGTTGGCTTGCTAGAATAAGCTATGGCAGGTGAGGTGAGAGAGAGAGAGAGAGAGAGAGAGAGAGAGAGAGAGAGAGAGAGAGAGAGAGAGAGACTAGGCTAAAGGTTACCAAGATCTCATTAATTAAACTTATTAAATAATATTATTCTGATTTCCCCTCAAAATATAGAGGATTTCGATTTTTATACAATTGATACTGTTCTAAAGTACTGAAGTTAGGGGGGCCTTAACTGACCACCTGTGCATATAAGTACATGTCATGTGCCCTGCTGATAAATTTCTTTTGATGAGCCAGTAACTTAAATATTTGTACATGGGCCAATGAAGTACACATCAGGGGTAAAGTTCACATCAAGAGTCAGTTATCTGAAATCACTTTTCAATCACAAAATGAAACTGCATCGCATCACAGAATGTACTGGGGTAGAAGTTCACTTGTCTCAAATCAAAACGAGAGAGGAACCAAGACTCTTCAGTAATAACTTTCTTTTCAATAATTGCGACAACGTGTTTTCAGGATCATTGGAAACTGAGCAAGGCTTGCGACTACCCTTGTTAGCCCATTGCCTACTGATATGATTAGGCCTACGAAGCCTTTTTATTTTTCTTCTATATATATTAATTGTAATTGACTAAATTGAGCGTAATTGATTCTATTGCTTGTAATTACATGTTTGATAATTCCTGTATCACTCTGTATCACATCGTGGCTTGTGTTTGTATGTTCCAGAATTTTTTTTTCTATTTGAGTGGCCGAATAAATGTAATCCAAAATATCTTTGTAAGAAACTGATGCTCTTGTCTTATTAAACCACAACAGCGCCATTAGATTTTTTACAATAGCTATTGTTACGTTAAATATTTTAGAATAATATTCACATCATACATAGCTACACACATGATTGAAATACTCTAAAAAAATAACCTTTCCTCTCTTTAAGCAATATATAACCGCTCAGTTGCATAGCAAACTGCAAGGGAACAATCTTTACCAATATATGGGTAAGAAGTATTGAAAAGTGGTAGCTTACAGATGCAGTAGCTGAGAGAGAGAGAGAGAGAGAGAGAGAGAGAGAGAGAGAGAGAGAGAGAGAGAGAGAGACTTTCTTTAAAACGATGATCTTATCACGTCGGCTTGGTGCCTAGGGAACGCAGGCTATGGAAGAGAGCCAGCCAACAGCCGACGCTTGTTTACCTTATTTGTTTTCTCTCTCTCTCTCTCTCTCTCTCTCTATAAAGAGCTTTCCTTGCACTGAGAATCAACATGAACAAGGGAAAGTATTGTGCTTAGGGAATAAACATCGACTTTTAAAGTCAGGCCGTTTGCCCGAATCATAAAATTTAGGTTAAAAGAGCGAAGGAGGTCATTCCGTTCATTATTCGTATGTTGGTTGAAAACGGGAAGAGTGCAAAGTTATTTAAAGAAGGAATCTTATACGATAGATAAATACACGAAGAAGTGGGAGATTGCAGTAAGAAAGCTATTAAAAGAAGAACTCAGGAAATGAAACCGTAAATCTGAAGAGCGAAGAGGCGCTGTTGCTTACGCATCTCGAAACTCATTCGATCCAAGTGAAAATAAAAGTGTAATTGAACGACTAAAATAGTTCCTAATCCCTAGGTCTTTCAGTTTCTCTCAGAGTTAGGATTTTATTTGTTTTACAGCCCTCGGTACATTTTGTTTTGATTTTATTTCTGATAAAAATATAGTTGAAGCGTTCACCCAAAGTCATGAAAAGAAAGAGCGTTTACCTTTAGTACGAATGACGATCTACAGATCAACAATGTCTTACCTTCGCGACATAATGTTTCACCAAAAGCTTAGTTTAGACTGGACAAAATCCTCCAGGATACATTCTCATCGGATGAAATGTTATGAGAGAGAGAGAGAGAGAGAGAGAGAGAGAGAGAGAGAGAGAGAGAGAGAGAGAGAGAGAGAGAATTTTCTCAATATCTGATGGATTCTTCTAGTGCATCAAGTATCGCTAGAGGCTGGCAGTAGATTCTAAGCAGAGTATCAGCTACAGTCATTCTTTTTCTCTTTAACAAAATATGATTTCTCGATGCAATAAGTTTTGGGAGAGCCTCACCGTTTTAAAAATTTAATTACCAATGTAGATTTATTAAAAAAATTTTCTTTATTACACAGTAATCTATCTATCTATCTAACTATCTATCTATTACACGTTTACTTGTGGCGCTTGTTGTTCAATTTCAATAGGCGAGGTTAAGCACCGTAAGGTCTAGTTAGTTCATGAATGGATTCCCACCGGGAAATGCCAAACACCGTGGGTACATGAGCTCCTTGAACACCTGAGGGACAGGTGTGGCTAGCACCTCCCTGCCAAAAAAATTTGCTGAACACCCCGAGGGCTAACACCTTCTGGCGCCACTCCAACAGGAAAAGGGGTATGGTTGTATGTATGTATGTATGGATATATATATATATATATATATATATATATATATATATATATATATATATATATATATATATATATATATATATAAATTTCCCTATAACGACGTCTCTGCAAAACCCCTCTTCTTTATATCATTACAACAATAACTGGGACTACCACCATGCAATTTGCCATCGTTTCTCTTTGTAAACTATTTCGAACAAAGGAATGAAATGATGGAGAAAAACCAGAAAATGATCTCACTCTCCCCTCTCGACCCTGCAACGAAATCCAGAGGTCAGCCCCTGGCTACTGACCTCTGACTGACCTTTGACCGGTGGCCCTGACTGACTCGAGGGGGGTGTGAGTTGAGCGATAGAAAGCTGTTATAAGATTTCGGGGCTGGGTGCACGGCTGGCGTGGTTTGCTTAGGAACTGATATACTTTGAACACACCAGAGTCAAATCTTGAGTCTCATACCATTGTTTTTGCTTAAAAGAAGTGCATATTCATTTTGAACCAAAGTGAATTGCAATTAACTTGCAAAAGCAAGCTTTCAGACATTAGAGAATTGTACGCACGAAATAGAAAGAAGAAATATGACGACATATTCTAAGATTTCCTCCTCCGGTTGAAGCAGGAAAAGTTAAGAAGGTGGAAAAGCAGGCGAGAGGAGAGTACATAGAAAGAAAAACGGAATAAAAGTCAGATAAGAAAGAAAGGAATGCATCTGGAGCTTAAACAAAGATTCGGAGAAACTGTATCACCAACATGAGCCCATTGCGCTAAGCAAGGCATGCTGTGATATAGCCTCCCATCGAATGACCTTTGCGAAGATCAAAGACTCTTTGACCCACCAACGTTATTAATTCTCCAGCCATACTATAATTACGGTCTGGTTCTAAACCAGGCGGTTGGAAGGTAACCCGCTTGGCTGAGTGGTTTGGTCTGCGTCGGGGATGTTTATTGGCATAAGTTATAAATGACTTGATCTCCGAAATGATTTTGTAAGACTTATATTTAACGCAACGTTCTGAGTGCTCTGTAAGCTGGAGATTAGAGAGTCATCAATGACATTATAATTAAGGTCGCTGCCATTACTCTTATCATTATCATAACACTGGTTGTTGGCATCGTTACTGTCTTATTAATTATTGTTTTCAAAGTCATTTTCATCAGTTCATTGACATAAATGTTGTTATTGGTGTTGTTCTTGTAATTGTTGATGTGATTTTTTAACAACTCACAATTTGTTTCATTCATTTCACGAAGTAAACCTGTTCGAGTATTACGCATTCATATAGGAAATGCCCCCCCCCCTCTACTCAGCAGGTATGTAATGGAGCAATAGTATATGCAGAAGGACTTCAGTTGAAATGCAACTGAAGAAATGAAACATTTGTGTATTAAAATCCAAACTTCCTTTTTCCTGTTCTTGTCTTTCAATAGAGTAAAAATAGTCCAGTTACCTTATTCAACCCAACCTAGGAGTAAAGAGAAAAGTGGAAGAGGAAAAGGGGCAAGGACTTACCTCAACGGAAGCGATCAAGACCCACCCCTTGACAAAGAGTTGGTCATAGATTCTGGACAACAAAAATCGAAAGAGAATACACGGTGGTAAGATTGACTCAATGACTGGTTTATATAACCATGGCGTCAAAACAACAAAGATTTTCGACCTCACACTGAAAGTAAATATTTACTGTGAGTTACCAGACGGCATTTCTTAAAACGTACCCCTTAACGTTCATGTTAATATTACTAAACAAAAATGATTTTAAACCACTAGAATAATGATATATATATATATATATAATATATATATATATATATATATGTATATATATATAAAGAGAGAGAGAGAGCTTATTGATCCTAATAAAATTATTATTGCTCACTTAACTGATAAACATAATTCCACTTCTGGATACTCTAGGTTTTGTGAACCCACACGCAAATCTGAATATGGTCAGAGATAAAAGAATGCACATGCCTCGCCCCCTTCGAACGAAGCCTCGCATATGTGGAGAATGTTGGCCTGGAATTAAGATTCCAACACATTAACCGGAGAGAGATAAAAGACGTGTTTTTGGCGTTCCAGCCTTATCATGAAGCCACTCATCTTTTGTTTTTCGTTGCACGATTTGGATAAGAACCCACTCGGATAAGACCTCGTTACGAAGGTTGAGAAAAGGTGAAATCAAGAGCAGAAGAAATTTCGGATGAAAATAAAAAGTTGTTCGTCAAGAATCGTCTCAATACCTAGCCAGTGTTTTTTCTTATTGATTCGTTCTTATTTGTGTTTCTTATCCTTTTACTGATTTTCCGTGAATATCATGTACTGTATTTTTTCTAGAGCCAGTTTTAATGAAATGAAATCCTTAGAAAATCTGAGAGGAAAATCAATATATATATATATATATATATATATATATATATATATATATATATATATATATATAAATATATATATATATATATATATGTGTGTGTATATATATACTGTATATATAATATATAAATATAAATATGTATTTATACATATATATTTGTATATAATTATTTATATATATACACACACACACACACACACACACACACACATATATATATATATATATATATATATATATATATATATATATATATATATATAGAGAGAGAGAGAGAGAGAGAGAGAGAGAGAGAGAGAGAGAGAGAGAGAGAGAGAGAGAGAATCAATATATATATGTGTATATGTATAGTCAGTATATATATATGTATGTATAGTATATATATATACATATATATATATATATATATATGTATATATATACATATATATATGTACATATATATCTATATCTATATGAATTTATATATATATGTATATATGTGTATGTGTGTGTGTGTGTTAGTTATGATTCACTCGTGAACCAGATCATTAATTCTTTAACGCCTGAAAGGACTGGTAGCGATGCATCCTTGTTTATAGAAAGGAATGTCGTTTGTTACCAAAATTACCATAGTTCAGAATGGCTGAAAAATGGAAAGACTGACGATAAACAATTCCTTAGTTTTAAAAGAAATATTGGCTTTGATTATGCGGGAAAGTCTAACGTTGTAGAAAGTTTATGGGTTCTAGCGACGCTGAAAAGTTTGTTTGCAACGAAGAATGTTGGCGTCAGACTGAGTATATATAAACAATCTGGAACAGAGGAACTATATGCACGCCATTTGCTGCACCTTCCTTTGAACTTGTTACACATGCAAATATGAAATGTAGGGTATCTTAGTATTCATTCACATGTGCAAAGCTTCAAGAGGTTTTAGCTCCTCTGTCTGTCTGTCTCTTGATTTACATGCACAACACGCACACACACACACACACACACACACACATATATATATATATATATATATATATATATATATATATATATATATATATATATATATATATATGTGTGTGTGTGTGTGTGTGTGTGTTTGTTTGTATGAGAGAGAGAGAGAGAGAGAGAGAGAGAGAGAGAGAGAGAGAGCTTGTATGAGTCTGAAATCTAAACTAGCTACCTTGATCTTTCTCGCATACACGCAAGTGCGCCTTATTTGTATATATACATGGGCTACAGCCAGTTCTCTCTTTTCTTTGTAAGTTTGTGTCTGTACAATAAATATAAAGAGAAAACGAATCTCCCTTATTTGGGAGGCATGAAGTCCACCGAATAGGCCATAAATCTTAATAGGGTTCTCCGGAAATTTATATTCTACTCAGAAGTATTATTGCTTTGGTGATGCTTGATTCCAATCATTCGTGGTTATGCCAGAGAGATAGCTGTGTTTACAGCGTTACACACACACATCCACACACACACACAACGCACATACGCACACACATATGCATATATATATGTATATAAACACATTTATATATAAATGTGTGTGAGTGTGTGTGTTTGTTTTTACACACGTACACACACATACACACATATAATTATATATATGTCTGTGTGTGTACATGTATGTATGTATGTTTACATGTATATGTGTACCCGTGAATGGGTGCATATATAGACAGATAGATTAGACAAAGCTACGAGTACATGGCGCATATTGCGCAATGAGAAAAAAAAGTGTTAGCCCTCCTAATGAACAAGGAAAAAAATGCCGTCCCAACTCTCATTTCCATCAGCGCCCACATAAGGAGGCATCATAGCAAACTTGGGTATGAGGTCACTCAAGGTGACGATACCTCGGAAGGTTGTTTTGTGCCCCGGGGCAATGCCACATACAATGGGGGATGACTTTCACTTGCATGTGCTTTTTTTGTTGATCTTTTATTGTCTCTTCGTCTCTGTGTCTCTCTCCCAAGACTGAATGCCGGAGATAATTGACTCGCGTCACTTAACCTCATTCTGGGGGAGTTTTTTTGTTTTGTTTTTGTTTTTTGGAAGTTTTCCTGATTTCTTGTCTTATAAAAGAGACAGTAGTGGCCGCGATAAAAAAAATGTAAAGATAAAAATACTGAAGATGATAACAGTAAAGCACCAATAGCTATCATGATAACATCAGCAATAATAACGATAATAAGGCAACAATAGTTGTCATGGGAATGATAACAAAATATAAAAACTTGATAATAACTACAGTATTATGCAAGCGAGCACTGTGCATTAAATGACGCAAAACTTTCTATTAGAAGCAGCCCAGCCTTCCCAAACAGCGCCGCGTTTCTGTTGTTCTTCAAAACTGAGTATTTAAAGGATATCAAGTATCACCTGACATCAAACGTAAATGCATTTGATCAACGAACATTAGAGCGAAGGCAACAACAGCAAAAGCTGAAGACCACTCAGTCACTCTGGTGGCTCTGGTAGTTGCTGCGCCAGGGAACTAACAATCAGTTTAGCTCAATCCGTCAGACGGTTCAAAAAGTCATGCTCGAATATCCTTGTCGTTTTCCAGAGATTGAAAATTGTCGTTGCATAACTTCGACATCTTGCAGCACAATGGGGTCGTGATGGGGGAACGTAAGTCCCGAGAGGGTCACCTATGCCACTGCAGTGCTCCGTAAACAAGAAATAAGAACCTGACAAAATTTTTCATAACAGAAAACCATAAGTAAGAAAAAAATCCAACAAAAATCAAAACGGAAACTATTTAAGTTAATTACGGATAAAATTAGCAGCAAACAAACACGTGACATAATTAACCGCTATTACTGGGCAAACAAGAACTAAGGAGTAAATAAACCCATGAGAAGAGAGCGTTCCCGAATGTACCCTCAAGCAGTGAAACTACAAAGGAAGGAGTAGAATTCTTGAATTGTAAGCAGTGTCGAGGAGATTTTCAACAAATCTTGCAAATCTTGTCTTAAGACCTTCACTACCTGTCTGAAAGAGATGCATACCAATCGGAATTGCTGGGAATCTAATAGTTTACAAAGTAGGAGGAGTAAAATGCCACTTCTACTCTGAAGAAAAACTGTGGGTTCAAAGAGGGTGCTCCCAAAACTTTCAAATTAGAAAAGGCATTTCAGCGGTTTACTGACGCCACGATGATGTCGATTACAAAGAAAACTCGGAAATGCGACTCAAAAAACACGTCTGTTACACCGAGAGAATGTGTCACGATAAAAATCAAAGAAAAACGTCAAAATGCCTTGGCTTTATACTATGTTTTTTCTTGAAGAAAAAAAATTAGGTATAAGGAATCTACAAAAAACTTCTATAAGAAAGAAAATGTGTCATGAGTCATATGTGAACCGTACCATCACTACGATAAAAATCAAAGAAAGGGAGGAAAAGAAAGGCAAAATCCTTTCAATGTGGGGCCTTAGATTTAACACTAAAATAGCTGCTGTAGAATAAGAGGCGACGAACATAATAAAGATAAAAAAAAAGCTCTCTCAAGAGAATCCAAATCATCCCACCATTCTTGACCTGAATCCAATGAGATTCCCTTACGCAGAAAGAGGCGCTTTAAGAATCCAAGATCCCTTTGAAGTAGCCTTTATATGACCTTGTAAATCAGCTTTGGCATCCCTGAGACCCCGATATATTCCCAGATTACGGTCCCGAGGCCTAATCCTGGTAGGCTCTTGCATGGAGAGACCAGAGGAACATTGAAATACTGGCAGTTGATGGCAGTTTCTTTTATAACCGTGATTCTGGTTATAGCCAATAACCTAGTCCACATTCTTAGCGACTAAAGGTTTATGTATGAATGTGCGTACGTATTGCACTCGTTCAACCGTATGTGTGTATGTATTATGTAACATGTGTGTATGTATTTCAGTCATTTAACAATGTGTGTAGGTGTCACAGTGATATTGCCATATGCAAGCATTACAGTTATATCACCAAAGGCAGGCATTTAAACATTTACAATTAAAATTTAAACTAAAAAATTACTCAGTACATAATTTCAGGCCCATTTACGTGGCAGCACATGCGCACAAATTTTCACGTAAGCATAAACCAAACAAATTTGTATATAGCAATTTTTATTCTTGGTAGGGAATAGATTTAAACAACGAATCCGACAGTTCTTCCGTACTTGGGTTCGAAACCCGCCATGAAAAGAGCTCTTCCTCATTCACTTCTGTTTTGGATTTCAAGGCTCTAGCAAGAAACGTCTTCAAGTATGTAAGAAAATGATGTAAAGAATTCACCATGTCCATTACAATACATCCGCTCAAACTCTTTTTATAGTGTCAGTTACGATCACAATTCTCTCTCTCTCTAAAAACAACTAACCTTCCTCTGACCGTCTGGGGCCGGCCCCCCCCCCTACACCATTAACCCCCAACCCCGAAGACTGACATCAGGTTTTAACACAGCAAATTGGTTGTTGTTGAGCTAAACGCAAGTAAACGAACACAACCGGATTTTATAAAATAAAATAATTCTCCCTCTCTCCCGCCCCCTTTCCCACCTCTCTCTCTCTCTCTCTCTCTCTCTCTCTCTCTCTCTCTCTCTCTCTCTCTCTCTCTCTCTCTCTCTCTCTCTCTCTCTCTCTCTCTCTCGTGTATACCTATGTGTGCAAGTACACTTTGCTCATATTTTACACATTTATATAAATAACATGGTAGCCATGCAATTATATCCTTGAACTTTTATGTCTGTATACTTACATCACACGATATATACATATATGTATATATGAATGTACATTTATATACAGTATATATATATATATTCTGTATATATATATATATATATATATATATATATATATATATATATATATATATATATATATATATATATATATATATAGTGTGTGAATAGAAAGGCAATAACCTCATGTTATTCTGAGCTGATAACTCTTGCATTAGAGAAGAGATTCATGACATGTTTAATTTTAGTTCCAGGCTTCAGCAATCCCGAAATAAGGAACTTGCAAGATGAAAACACGAGGACTAATACTGAGCGAACCCTCATCATTCGTTTCAAAACTGTGGCACCTTGAAATATTAAGGGAATATTTTGTAGATAAATTATTTCTGGCGTTGGATGGTGGTCATAAAATGTCAGGGTTTATGTGCAAGGTCATTGTGGGCTCGAAAGAAAGATGCGTTGGGGCCATTGCCAAAATCGTCTTTTTCGTCTTGGTTCCTCCGGCTGAGTTGATTCGTCGAGATCTTATATCGCTGCTCCGTCTTCTCTAAGTTCGAAAAACTTTTGGGGGTCCGAAGTCAAGATCCTCAGGGCTTCTACAATACCTTTAGTGAGAGTTTTCCTTTTATTTTTTTATTTTATTATTATTATTATTATTATTATTATTATTATTATTATTATTATTATTATTATTATTATTATTATTATTATTATTATTATTATTATTATTTCGCTTTTCCTTTTGGCAGGTAAATGCAGGGTGGGGAGAAACTGCTAGGTGTGGGAAGGCAATGCTATTGACGGTTAGCAGGAAGTGATCTTGGTAATGAGGAGTTGAGAGGTTACAGCATTCTGATGTATCGACAACGAAGTGGTATTTTGTGGGCAGTTGTGGGGAATGAAGGGAATTTCGTGAGTGGGAGGGCACTGATATCAAAATGTTAATATGATAATAGTTAGGAACATGAAGAATTCAGAAATTTACATAATAGTGTGAGTATATGGAGAGTAATTGTCACCAAGAATATGAGTGACGAAATGGCCCTGACAGTGGTTTCATAGTTAACTTTAGGAAGGCGAAATGAGTTTGAGTCGATTCATAATCGCTGCACATTCTGCCAGGCAGTGCTGGCTTCAAGCCTTCGCCCTGGGCTGCCGTCCAAAAAATGTTGGACGTAAATAACTCTGTGAATTAGGTTAGGCGATCATCTAAATATACAGGTTGATGGATTTGAAGGGTTGACGCGGAGAACTATGCAAATGGCTGAGCCAGTTATTTCGTACTTCCGCGAAATTCTGAGTGAAGGCGCCTCTATGATGGGTCGGGGTGCGTTCCTGGACTTTAAATTCGTGAAGGTCTGAGGGCGTACGTGTGCATAGAATGCATGAGTGAGGGCTATGTCGGGGTTTAGTTGCGTGTAAGCTCACAAATGCGAGCGCGCGCACGCACGCACACACATACACACACCGACACACGCACACACACACACACATACATATACATACACACACACACACATATATATATATATATATATATATATATATATATATATATACATATACATATATGTGTGTTTGTGTGTTCGTGTGCGCGCGTTTGTGTCATTACTACATGGAGCACCAACAGGGAATAATATGGAAAGTGGTTACTAAATGTACATGAGAGAGAGAGAGAGAGAGAGAGCTTACTGAAACCACCACTCAATATTGTTCTCAAATCTCTTCACCAACTGCTTCTCATTAAAGAGAAAGACGATATTTTGCACCTGGGAGTTTTCTCTCTCTCTCTCTCTCTCTCTCTCTCTCTCTCTCTCTCTCTCTCTCTCTCTCTCTCTCTCTCTCTGTTTTACTTGTGGTGAAATCGTGGCAATGATTGAAAATAATGAGTTCTAAAATAGCGAAGAAAATCGCAGCTTAAATATAAGCTGGCACTGAAATATGGATAATTTCATTGGCTTTTCTCTCTCTCTCTTTCTCAGAGAAGGACCTTGTTTTTCATCCTTTCAATTATCTCTCTCTCTCTCTCTCTCTCTCTCTCTCTCTCTCTCTCTCTCTCTCTCTCTCTCTCAGAGAGAGGGACCTTGTTTTTCATCCTTTCAATTATCTCTCTCTCTCTCTCTCTCTCTCTCTCTCTCTCTCTCTCTCTCTCTCTCTCTCTCTGCATACCCTGTTCCAATCTTTTACATAAAATGAAATAACAAAAGAATTAAGGATTGTCACGTTAACAGAACTGTTCTCAAATGACCTTATTCATAGAAAAAGTATTTTAATATTACATTTTAAGCATTCCCTTCATTCATCTATGAAATCAATGTACGCAAAACATGACATTACTTGTAAATAAATTGCATCAAAACAACTTGCGGAACTTGTAATCACCTCGCAGACACTAATATATCTTTTAATTACATAACAACTGGTTTGTAAGCACTTTTACTCGAAAAAAGTATCAAAACTCACATTGTTTTTAAATACACTGAAAGCGAACATCAACTGTAAACACAGAAAGTGACATGATTTGTAAATAAATTAAAACCTGACATCATGTGCGAATACTGAGAAGACTTACATCCCTTTGAAAAATACAGAAATTAACGTCACCTGTAAATACTTCAAAACATACTTCACTCAGACTTTCATAAAATTTGTTTTAAACTACTGTAGTTTATCAACCCAATGATGACATTTGTAAAATGTGTCTAAAAGCTGCTAAGACTCAAGAAATCACTCTGTCATCATTTAGCTAGTGAATGGGAGTGTGCAAATTTGGCTGAATTATTATCAAAATAAAGTTGAGTTTTGCGAGTTCACAGTTCCGTTCACTGGGTGGTTTCAAGAAAGTGCCGTTGTCACGTGAGTCCCAGTTTTCGTGAACGTGCTTATGGCTTAGAAATTAATCTCACCTTCAGCAGAGAAATTTAGTCTACAACACTATTTTTTAATCTCTCTCTCTCTCTCTCTCTCTCTCTCTCTCTCTCTCTCTCTCTCTCTCTCTCTCTCTCTCTCTCTCTCTCTCTAAATGCAGCAATGTTCAAGAATTTTTTATTATTCATGGTCTCACTGTTCATTTACTCTGTATCTCGCTGAACTCTAAAGACATTCAAGTTTACCGTCATCTGTGAGGCAGTAACTGGAATTACTCAAAGATCTCTTTTCTCTCTCTCTCTGTGAACACCCTCGTGACTTGGATGCAAATCCCATTCTCGAGAAGCATCACCTTCCTGTTTCGAAGCATTGATAGTTAGTGAAAGCTTGGAGGACCCGCAAGGT